>NC_062278.1:148188553-148491583 GCF_902655055.1 Lutra lutra
AATATTATTACCAAATTCTTTTGTGAAAGGAATTTTTAGAATTCTCATAAATAGTAGCACTAATCCCATTTATAAAATTGCCTTTCATTTACTCAAAGACTCAGACTCATGAAATTGTCATTTGAAAGAAGATACAGTTGAGGGGCTCCTGGGTGGTTCAATCAGTTGAGCGTCCAACTCTTGGTTTTGGCTCAGGTCATGATCTCAGGGTCATCAAAGTGAGCCTCTTGTTGGTCTCTGCACTGGGCATGAAGCCTGCTTAAGATGCTCTCTCTCCCTCTCCCTCTCCTCCTCCTGGCAACTCTCCCTCCCTCCACTCCATCAAATAAATAAATAAATATTTTTTAAAAAATCAGTTGACTGTCATTATTCATGGGCTCCATATTTGCAAGTTTACCTACTTGCTAAAATTTATTTGTAACCCAGAATTAATACTCATGGTGTTTTCATGATCATTTGTGAAAAGCATTAAAAAGTTCGTGTCAGCTGGGGATTAAAGAGTAAAGTTACTGTGATGAGAACTGAGTAAAATATGATTATTGAATCACTATATTGTATACCTGAAACTAGGATAACACTGTGTGTTAACTCTACTGAAATTCAAATAATAAACTTAAAAAAGTCTGAGTCATCAAGCACACACAGTCCCAGATGAAGTTGAACAAGAGATGTTCTCTGCCTTATTTTGTCAACTCTTACCCTTTTAATAAGAGTTCTTTTCTTGCTTTATTTAGGATCACATTTTTTGCATGTTTGTGTTTTTCACTGGTGATTTCACTGTTTAAAAGGGCCCTCAAGTGTAGTGCTGAAGTAATGTCTAGTGTTTCTAAGTGCAGGAAATCCATGATGTGTCTAGTGGAGACAATATGAAAAAAAAATGGAGATAAGCTTTGTTTAAGCATGACTTCCAGTGCTGTTGGCTTTGAGTTCATTGTTGCTGAGTCAAAAATATTTATTTAATAAGGTGTCCTTAGACAAAAACACAACTAAAACAAGGTTGTATATTAATTAGTTGATGAAAATGTTGTGAACAGAGGCTTGTAGGAAACTAACACTGTATTTCTCTAGAGACAATGAGTTGTATTCATAATTCGGTGTTTATGGTGACTTTATAGAATATAATTGCTGCTAATAACAAGAATCAATTGTATCTTGTTTTATGATTATTGTTATTAAGTGAAAGCCAGTTACTGGTTAAGTTTATGTCTCTTCCACTGACGTAAAAAGCAATGTGCGTAAGTGTCAAAAGTAACTGTACCAATGCATGCAGCCGACTATCTTTATTTAACGGTCTTTATTTGGAGAATTTTGTTAGAGTCAGTTGTCAATTGTTATCAATAAAGACAATAGATTTACTCCACTCAACCAAAAAGTGTAAAATTTTAAGGAATTTAGAAAAAGCTCTGATCCTATTTTCATGAATTGAATGAGTCCATGAGTGACCAGTGGCTTGTAATTACTCTGTAAAGATCACTAAACGTTTGATGCAGTGTAAAGCTTCATATATCTTCCTTAGCTTGGTCATCAGCCTAACACATTGAATTATTTCTATTGTCACTTAAAAAATTCTTATTTACCCACCTACCTGCATCAGAGGAGAAAGCTATATTGGCTCTTTACTTTATAAATCCAAATGATTCACATTTATATGGTAAATATTTGATGTCGAAGAGCACATAGATGGCTATAGAAGTAATAGCAAAAAGGTTGCATAAAATCTGGAGGAAAAATGTTATCCCTATGGTCACCATTTATGAAGAATACTCCGAACAGAATATTTTGTTGAGTTTATGAAAACACTGGCTGTCACTAGCTGTTACCAATGCTGCTGTATAGCACACACTTTGAGAATTCTTATTAGCGAGGAAGACAAGACGCAACTTAACCATGTGTCCCTTTACCTTCAGTTGGCTCTGTTTGGAATAGCACACCCAGCTCACAAACCCTTTGATCAGTCACCAGTCAACATCCTTCTTATTAAGTTTAAGAAGAACCTGACAAGGCCCAGAAATATATCATTTCTATTAGCTTTGGAGCCGTATTGACTGCAATTTAATTTTACAATACCGAACATTAGAAAATTTATGTTTCAGAGATATGGAGTTGAAGTATTGCCCCAATGAACCATTAGGAATAAAAAATACTTTAAGAAAAATAATATATCTAAGGAACTATTTGAAAACTTAGCAGTAAAGGATGTAGATTCACATGATCTTTGACCATATTCCATGAAGGTAGAAAAAGCATCTATATAGTTCGCAATTTCCTTTGGGTATCATGATGCTTGGCGTTTAATTGTCCAATTATTTTCTTTAATGGGACCTTGGAAAAAATTAAGATATATCTAACAACATTGCCAGGTTCTGCAAATAGTTCTTTTAACCTTGAACTGAAGAAGAGTCTTTCCATATGTGGTCTTAAAAAGAGCTGTTATGTTAAGCAGCTGCCTTCGGCTCAGGTCATGATCCCAGCGTCCTGGGATCGAGTCCCACATCGGGCTCCTTGCTCGTCAGGGAACCTGCTTCTCCCTCTGCCTCTGCCTGCCATTCTGTCTGCCTGTGCTTGCTCTCTCTCCCTCTCTCTCTCTGACAAATAAATAAATAAAATCTTAAAAAAAAAAAAAAAAAAAAAGAGCTGTTATGATGCATTGCAACACCTGCAAGTGAATTTGTTAGCCAGTCCACCAAATGTACTCTTATTTCTTTCATGTGCTTTACTGACAATTTAGAGAGCAGGCTCAAGGTGAATGATACTCATAATCTCAAAAAAATCTTCCTGGTTGGCACAATAACTTGAATGCTCAGTAGTATAACATAGAAACTTTCTTACTCAGTTAAGTGTTCTTATTTTAGAGCTGCTGGGCCCATATTTTCTAACCTATGATCACTAAAGATAAAAAGCAGATCTTGTAAATTCCTGTACTAGTATAACTCTGGATATGATGCATTTGATGACGAGCTCTAGACATCTTCCTAGTCTCCATTCTCAAAAAAAGAGGATGAGAAAACATGCTTATATTCTTGGAGAGGAGGCTGGGGCATGGGGTTTATGAGGTGCTGAAGGATGGGAAGATTATACCAAGAATTATAAGGAGAAAGGCTGATAGTTGATCTCCATGTTTTCTGATTCCCTTGAACCAGTCTCCAAGGCAACTAAGTGGGGGTATCAACCAACTGAGAGATTTCTGGAGTTGTTGGCACTGTCCTGGCAATCCCAGGCTGCCTCGAGTGCCAGAATTATCCCCATCAATATTTAAGCCACAGCTTACAAGCTCCATATAGCATCAATCTACAGCTGGGCCCTGGGAGAATATTAAATCAATTAGTCAGATACATGGAACTCCAACCCATTCAGTTGCACAGGCTTACCCTGATAGCAACCTCAACATTTTATATTTTTCACCTTACATACTGTGTTATGGTGGGGTTTTAACAGTATATACACTACATCATTGACTCTATAATACCATCAATTAAAGATGAAATATTATTCTAAATATCACTAAAAAGGGGAGAAAGTTTCTAAACTCGAATGCCGTCAATCATCGTGTAAGCCCCAATTTCACAGACAGTAAAATGTGAAACACACACACACAATGTCTTGGAGTCTACGAAGTTCAGTTATTCAGATTGAGATAGAAACAGAAGTGCCTACATAATATGGTAATGTTCTCTTGTCTCTTTTATAATAATCAATCAAGACTTAATTTAACTTCAGTTTTAATGACAAAGTCAGACCGGAGCTTTGAGAACTTCAGCCAGCCACATCATAGCTTTCCTTCTGTTTCCCTTTTGATGACTTTTTATTTGTGCAGCCATTGGCTTTCTCAGCCTTCCAGCCTTAATTCTGTCTGCATCTTTTTGTCTTGTCCCTCTTTTTTGCCATATAAGGGAGAAATTCTCTGCCTGACTAGAATGCTTCAGTAAAAGCCAAGAAGGACAAATGCTCTGATGACAGAGTATATAAACAACAACATGACTTCCCTTAATGTTCTTCCCCCAAACATAGAGAGGTGAATTTTCTCTATTCTCTGCCTGTCTTTGCTACTTTTTAAAGTGATAAATCCCCTGCATTTCATTTGTTTGATTTCGGCCAAACCCCTGACGATATCAAAATGACTTTTCACAGTCTTCTCTGCACTCCGAGTTAGTAACTTGGGTATGTGGGGCCTCTAGGTGTTCTGGCTGTCTCTGATTTCTCCTAGGCTCTTGCTCATGATTTGGTTCAGGTACACTGGCTTCCCTGCTGTATTGGGAAGTTCTCTCAGCAATCCCAACCCTTCCCCCATCTCCACTCACCAAGCAAGGACTGAGATGTTTTCTGTATCACAAAAGCAATCCTCACAGAACAATGGTGTGGATGGATTGGAAGGGAGTGGCAAGCAGAGGCAGAAGAGGGTATCTCTGCCCAAGGATATTAGTAAACACACAAACCAGAAATGATAACTTGAAAAATGATGTTTATTAGTAAACACACAAACCAGAAATGATAAGTTGAAAAAAAGTTGCTGACCATACATTCAATTTAGTAATTTAACTTCACAATAAATGTGTGGAATTCAGTATAGATACTTGAGATTGAGACCAAGATTTAGGAATCACTGAGACATAAATAATAAATAGTTGGGATTGGAAAGTGAATGTCATCACAGTGCAGAAGCAGAAAAGAGGGCCCTGAGTACCTGCAGGCATCTCAAAGGGGCGGGGGCGGGGTGGCTGCAAGTAGCATCAAGAACAATTTGCTCTTTGAGGTCAGAAGAAAACTAGGCTCACAGGGAATCCAAGAGAAAGGAATGCTGAAAGAAGAAGGAAATCAGGGGCGCCGGGGTGGCTCAGTGGGTTAAGCCTTTACCTTTGGCTCAGGTCATGATCTCAGGGACCTGGGATCAAGCCTTGCATTGGGCTCTCTGCTTGGCAGGGAGCCTGCTGCCCCCCCACCATCTCCCACCTGCGTCTCTGCCTACTTGTGATTTCTCTCTCTGTCAAATAAATAAATGAAATCTTTAACAAAAAGAAGAAGAAGAAAAAGAAGAAGAAGGTCATCACTGGTCAAATGATGCAAAGTAATCTAATATGATTTGGAATAAATATCTTCCTTAGATTTAGAAGTTATGAAATTTAGAGAATGTAATATGAGCCATTGCATAGGTTGGTGGACATATTTTACAGAACAATTAACAGGACATTTCTGTTTTATCCCATGACCAAGTAGCATAATCTTCTTTTGGTAGCTTTGACAACGTCCTCATCTACAGTCTCCTTTGTCCCTCATCTTCTCTTTAGGAGAGGGAGTGGTTGCACATAGCCTGGGCAACATCCCTTGAGGAGGAGAGAGCAGACACCTGCTTTCTATGGTTGACTGCATCTGCCTGGGGAAACACCCCATTCAGTCATCACGAGAAGACACCAAAGCCATTGCTGGCAAAACCCTACCCATCTTCTCTAATCCACTTTCAGCAAATTTGCCCTGAGCATATTTCCTAGAATTAGCTCTTTTTTTTTTTTTAAACAGGAAAGAGATTTAAAATCTTTTCTTAGACCAAAAAACTTTACTTGGTATTGATCATTTTGTGGTTTTCTGGTGGTTTTATTTGTTCCTCTGAATATCTTGGGTATCTACACTCCAGCTTTCACCTATGGAATCCTCCGTTTCTCAGCCAGTTTGGCCATTTGGATTTATGAATCCTTCCTAGCTTCCATCACTAGAATCACTGTGTCATTAACCCTGAATTTTTAGGATTTATTCTTAACCTTCCGCCCATTCTCACATTGATCCTTCTGGCTGTAGCAATTCCCATTCCATCCCAGATCTTCTGTACTCTACCGACCTAGCAAAGCTAAATGCTTCCTGACATTTTCAAGCTTATCCCTGAATTAGGCCTGTCATCTATATCACTTTTACAAATGATATGCCTTTTGTTTTTCCTCCTGAATTTTAAAAATTAAAAACAATTTATAGAAGATATAATGAAAATTATATCTCCTTAATGAAAATTAAAGGGATTTTCCCCTTTGTAAAATAATTCTATTTATACACAGCTTCAGAAAGTCAATAAAAATACGTGAAAGGAAAAAATCATTTAATAGTTATAACACTCTAATATTTTGACATTTAACATTGTTGAATTTTTGTTCTATTTCTAGTTAGAGATTTTTTTTAATTTTTAAAATTTTAATTTTTGTCCCATATCTTACATATAATTTTGTATCAGGATTTCTTCATTAAAAGACATGTTTTCTAAAGAGAAATACTGGGAAATAAATATAAACAAAGTTAAGTGAGGTTTTGCTACTATAACAGACCTAAACATTTATAACACATTATGATTTTCAAGCCCTTGTACCCATATCACCTCTAAAGTCACCTTTTTTTATTTATGGAGTTTTTAATTATAACCCATTAACAGTTATAAATATTGTTAAAATTGGTCACAAGAAATAAACTCTTTCAAGATAATATCCAGAAAATTACATTATCCTTTTCTTCCTTGGTTTCCCGAACTCATCTTTGTGCTAATTTAGCATATAATATTTACTGGAATATGTAATATTTACTCTGTATGTACTAAAGTGGTGCTCTAAATCCGATTATGGAAAATTGGAAATTCTTGTGATTATTCATTTTTACTCATACAATTATGATGCATCATCTATCAAGGCAGAATTTAGAAAAAAGAGAAATGTTACACTGAAGCATCGATGTCTCAATTTCCCAAGAATTACAGTGTAGATCTGTTTGTATAAAGTTTATTGCCTCAAACTCTTTGATCCCCATTTACATGACAATATAAAATAGTTTCAAAATTGTAAAATGAATTCTATCAGTCTATCTTCTCTTTGGTTTTGTTATAGTCAATGATGCTCAGCTCCTCCAATAAGACCAAGCATTCCAGTCCAGAGGATCTTTCTGAACCATTAGTCCCTATGCTTCACCTAGCACATTTTAAGCAGCATTTTCATGATTATTACCTCTTCATTTAACCTACTGATCTTTTAATTTTATGAAAATCAAATATCTAGCTCCTAAGACAAATAGGTATGTCTCAGTGAAATCCCTATGTCCCTTGAAAATAATTAAATAACTTAATTATTCCAGTAAACTGTATTTTAAAATTTCTTCTAAAATATTTAGCTCTTATAATATAGATTCTGTCTGAGAGGACTAGAAATATCCTATATTATGGCTGAAATACTAAGCAAAAACTCAGCTGCTGCTGGAAAATGACAAAAATACTCCCTTTTGTTTTAAATAAATTGCAAATGCTTCCAATACTTGAATAATGTAACTTGAAAAATGGAAAATATTGTGAATCTAATAAGCTCTTTTGAAAGAGAGAGACAGGATTAAACATCACTTTGCTACATATGTGGTGTGACATTTTTGTTTTGTTCCAAGTTATTTTACGTTTTGTGTGACTCTGGAGTTTGTAAACATGCCATAAAATTTGGTAATTACATAATGATGATTTCATGGTTCTCACTTAGTATAAAGGTGGCTAGACAGGGCAGCAAAATTGATTTTCTTTTTTACCTTTGTGGAAAGAAACAAAAGGAAATTGAATGCAAATCTGCATTAAGACTATATTGGAATTATAACTCAGCAATCTGTTACACATGAAATGAAAACCAGGTGCAGCCAAGTATTAGGTACTGTGGTACAATATTCAGCCAGTGGGTTAAGTTTAAACAACCTTTTGTTTAACCCATGCCTTGTTTTGTTACCCATAATGTTCCAAATGCATATGACCTGAAACTATCTCTTGTCTCCTCTTGCCAAAGGTACTCAGAGGCAGAACTGTCCCTAGGCAAAATCGTGAAGTAGGTGAATCTTGTGTTCATTCCCTACCCTTTTGCAATGATAATGTCACCTTAGATTCTCTCCACCTTCCTGTCACCAAGTGCCTACTCCAGTTGCTTATCGCTCTGGATTTACCCTCTGTTTTCCAGGGCGCTCATGCTGTTTCTTGTTGTCCAATCCCTCTTTGATGGTATAATTTCCCTACTCAAAAAAGTGGCTCCCCCCAAGGAGCCAGGCAATGAAGGTTCTCCCACCTTTTGAGTCTTAATTCCCACTGCCCTTGCACCACAATATTCTACTGCAAGTGAATCATTCATCTTACCCTTTTTGTTTCTATATCTTTTCCATGCTATTCTTTTTGTCTGAGCTGACCTCCCTTTCTCATCTCCATCTGTGGGAATCCTAATCGTTTCTCAAGGTTCAACTCATTTGTATGACCTCTACATGGCTTCCCTGATCATTCCCGGCCTCTCTCCTCTATACCTCATCTATTCCACTCATATGGCACTTACCACATGTTGCTTTGTATTATAATATTTATGTATGTGTCTTGTCTCCAGGCACTGTGCTGGGCGCTTTACAAACGTAATCTCATTTAAATTTCACAACAATCTGATGAGGTAGGTATTATTAAATCATTTAATAGTTGAGGAAACTGAGGTTCAAACAGGTTAAATAATTTGCCCAAGGTCACACTGCTAGAACAAAACAGAGTTAAGAATTGAACCCAGGTCCAAAATATATATTCTTTCCACAAAACCGTATTGCCATCTATTTAGTTCTTTTCCATCTCCTGAAAGATGGAATAGAGGTGTAAAATATAGCAAGAAGCCAACTTAGGCTTTCTAATTATCACATGCATATTCAACAAAAAGGTAGAATTTGTTGATAATTACTATGTTCCTAGCTAGAGCTGATTTGTTAACTATAGTCCATAAGGAATTCAAATAAAATGGGAGAAATTAAAAATCCTTACCTAAAGTTTCCAGAACAAACATGACATAAGAAGAGAATGTTTAAGACAATTCATAATTTAAGAAAGGCTAAATAACATTGGTCTCTGAGCACTACTGGAAAATAAGTACAAGGAAAAGAAGAAAACATGAGGTTGACTAAGAAAGGCTTCCTACCAGTCCCCTAGGATTTAGACAATCTGTGGTGGTTAGAAGGCTGAAGGTATGATTTCATCCTAAATCTTTCACAAACAAACAAACAATATCTCTATTGAGTATAAAGCCCATTTTTTCCTTCCATCTCTAGTGTGACATCTTGAATAAATTAGGGGAAAGGAGATGAGTGTTTCTAAGAGAGAAATCTCATCCCCAATGGACAACTTTTACAACTGCCCTCTCCAGTAGCCAGCCCAACCATGGATTATGAGCTGTATCCTGGACAGGCCCATTCTCAAGAGTCTTCAGCCTAGAACCAGTCTCCCATTGGTCACATGACAGAGGCCCCATCTTGAGAAGAATTTAGACTTAGGGTGTGTGTGTGTTTAAAGGATTTGTTTATTTGAGAGTGAGACAGCACCAGTGGCTGGGGGGGGGGGGCAGCGGAAGAGGGAGAGAGAATCTCAAGCAGACTCCCTGCTGAGCATGGGACTCCATCTCACATCACTGAGATCACAACCTAAGCTAAAACTAAGAGCTGGACGCTTAACCAATTGACCCAGCCAGGCACCCCAGGGTCTCTTTGTGTTTTGGCACCACTGCTTTTGCTTCTCATTTTCTAGTCCCCCCAGCTTATTGTATTATCAGTTGCACATTTTCTTAACATGAGTAAGATGCAGTTATCATTAAACATGTGCTCTCAGTGCACCTCTATTAACTTCTGCCAGTCATCTCAACTTTGCTTGCCAAACTCCTTTTCAATTTATGTGTGTTCCCTGTATGCCAATCCTATGCATATATGACTCTCCACACTTGTTCTTCATACCAATCTTAATAACAATTTTAAAAATTTTGGGGAAAAATAATGTGTCTGATCGAGCTTGAATATAGCAGGGCATACTGGACTTCAGGCCTTATTTTGGAAAGCCTGAGAATTTCCATTTTAGTTATGTATGAAATCTGAGTAATTCAATGAGCCCAACAGGAAAACTACCTTCACATAAACTGAAATTCAAAACACAAAAGCTCCTTTTTCTTTTCTCCAAAGTTTTTTATGATTTTTCTTGTCTTTCATAGAAGTCCTCAAAGTTAATTCATTTTTTTTCTTTTTCTTTTGAAATAATTATAGATTCATGGGAAGTTGGAAGAGAAAGGTACAAGGAGACCCTGTGTACCTTTCACCCCATTTCTTTCCATTGTTATATCTTAACGTAATTGGAGTACACTATCGAGGCTGGGAAATTGACATCAGTCTCATTCACTTTTAAATTTTAAAAAAGAAGGGAAAATGTTTAACTGACGATGACTTAGTTTTGTGTTTCACTCTACATTCTGTTTCTACTCAAAAGCAGTAACCAGATTGACAGTGTTGGATACAAAAGGTGGTATGCCCATACACCCACAGAGAAACTTCTCCCACATTGCTGGAGATAATCATCAGGACTCATGCAGACTTTTGGTCGGTGTCATAGGTGGTGGGAGGGAGCCTCAGAAGACCCAGGCTGGAATCTGATTCTGCCTCCTAATTTGTGACCTTGAGCAAGTCACTTGACCTTTCCAAGCTTCAGTGTCTTCATCTTTAAAATGGAGGAATTGTTTCTCCTGCCTACTTCATAGGGTTGTTGTGAGGATCAAATGTGATGATGTGTATGAAGGAAGGAGGTAGGCTGTGAATCAACAGTCATGAAGTTTATTATTCTTTTCTGAAACTATGCCTATTATAGAAGTTTAGTTTTTCAAAGGTGATTTTATTCTTAGAAACAAAACAAACCCACCTCCTAATTAGCCACAAGGCCTAGAATTTCCATTTTATGTAAATGACCTTGCCTTTCTACCACTCTTAGTAGGACAGGTACTAGCAATATATTGGACAAGGACTCTGTGACTCATTACCTACACACCCCGAGGCATACCATCTATTTTAAAATAAATATTTCTTAACATTTTCTTCTGAAAGGTTGAATGCATTTTGAGTAGCTTTTATTTTTATCCTGACCACAGGATTTATTCTTGCTTTTTTTTTTCAGCCATGAAACATATAATAGGTGCTCTTGACAATAGTGAGAAATTATAAGGATACCAGATTAGACAGCGGATGGTTTATGAAGTAGAAATGGAAATCATCCAAACTGTATTGTTCTTTGGTTTATCTGGATTTATAATATAAACTCTTAACTCACTGGTGGATTCTGATGTGTGAGTTGTAAAAATGCTAGTCTTGGCAGTAAGGGTAGAAAAATGTATAGGATACAGTAAACTTAAATCATGGAAAGTAAGATAAAAGTATTTGTGTGTACTGAATGTTTTGGGCACCAAGATAAAAGTGTTAAGATTTGTTTTCTCCTCTTTCCTTCCTGTATACAGGCTGGCATGGCTCTGACCTATGACCCCACAGCTGCCATACAGAATGGGTAAGTAGACAACATTTTCTCTATTTTAATTGCTAAGATATCTTTGATCTCTGGAATCAGTACTGAAGAAAAATGTTCAAACCATTCTTTTGTTTTAAATCTTCAAATAGAAACTTTAAACCAAACATTTCTTATCGTCATAATTTTTTCTTCTCATGTGTGACTCTGACTTCATAACATCTTCCATGTCCTCTGTTCCCGCATGGTCTCTACCCATATTATATGTCCCTCCCTCATGCTCTTTTTCTCTCTCCCTTAGAATAAGGAATGTAAAGAGGGAGCACAGATAGAGCTAAGCTGGAAGGTGTACCTGTGTGTCTCTGGGATAAGAGTATTCCCCTGCTGGTAACTCTAGAATTCCAATGATTTTAGTGTTTTTCCAGTTCATTTAAACGTAAATAATTCTTTAGCTATTTTTCTTCTGGCTATTAGGGGAAGACAATGGACAGAGTCAAGTTAGAAACTTGGTGATTGTGTCTTCCCTCTTTATTTTATGTATTTATTTCATTGATTTATTTATTTATGTTTGGGGAGAGAGGAAAAGGGAGAGAGGCATAGAGAATCTTAAGCAGGCTCTTTGCCCACCACGGAGCCCAATGTAGGGCTCAGTCTCACAAGATCATGACCTGAGCCGAAATCAAGAGTCAGGTCTAACTGACTGAACCACACAGACACCCATTACTCCTTATTTTAATAAGCATCTGGAAATTTATAACCTCTTACTTAGAATAAATCACATAGCTTAGGATCCTTCCTTGAGAAATAAGACAAACTACATGACCTGAACTCTCAAAAATTCTGTGATTCTGAGTATCTTGTGTTGAAACTTTCTTCTCAGTTTCAATCCCTTCTCTTTGCTTTGACTGTCCTGCAATTGACAGTAATTATTCTTTATTCTTTGACTGGTTGCTTATTTTATTTTCACAGCCTTCCATCTTGGATTTCTCCATGGCTTTCAGTTTTCTGTCTTACAGTCTCATTAAAGAATCAATCAGAATGAAGACCTCATTTAAGATCAATGTAGAATGATAAAAAGATGCAAGCTCTATTTTCTATTTGATTAGCTGCCTTTATTTTTTTTTTTAAATAGACTTTATTTTTTAGAGCAGTTTTAGGTTCACAGCAAAATTGAGCAGAAGGCACAAGGATTTCTCATGTATTCCCTCCCCGCACACATGCAGAGCCTTCTCTATTATCAACATCCCCCCAAAATGGTACATTTGTTACCACATTTGTTAAAGCTTGACGAACATATATCGACCTACCACCCAGCTGCCTTTAATTTAATGAAAATCTGTGAGATAGTGGAAATATTTAAATATCTCCTATTCTTAATAAAGTTACTCATTTAGTAAGTGATTTATTCATTCATTCAAAAAACATCCAATGAGTCTGCCAAGCACTTTGCTATGCTTTATAGATTTAAAAAATCTTGTATGAGACAAGATCTTTGCCTTCAAGGAACTCAGAGTCCACCCTTCCATAAAAGAGTAAACATGGGTGGTAAGTTAGGGAAGGAGTCTAGTCCTTTCTTCCTTTTTAATCAAAACTTCTCTCCAGGAGCAAAAATTAGGGATTTATCCAGTAAGCATGTTCTTATTTCCAATAAGGCACTATAAACTTGGAGGGTAAAAAGAAGGAAAGAAATGCAGAAGAAAGTCCTCAAGAATCACATTGTATAGCTGGAAATAAAATAACTAACTCAAAAGGAATGAAATAAGGCATTATATGCTAAGTGATGGTGACAGAAAATAGGTACTATAATGGAAGAGAATAGATGTATTGAACACATACTATGTACCAAGTACTTTATATTTGTAACTTAAGGTGTTTGGGAGCAGAATCAAATACATGAAATATACATGTAGGTGCAATTAGAAATGTATATACATAAATGGAAAATAGAAATAATAATTGAATGAGTATCATGTGTTCACTAACCAGCTTCAATAAGTACTAATATTTTGGATACCCTGTATGTATGTATATATCCATCTGTAATATTTATCTGTATATCTATTATAAATTCCTTCTTACCCATTGCTCTACATGAAGGATTAGAAATGCAGCAGTGACCTAGGCCTGGACTACAATGAGAGAATGATGCTTTCTTATGCATTGTTTTAGGCAATCGTCTTTCTGATGCATAATTTAAAATCTGACTGTCTTCTTGAAAGACATACTTTTCCAAGTGTTTATCCTGATTTACCACAGACCTAAAGGGAAAGTAAAAAGGGATTTCTGTTCCTAATCTGAGCCACCAAAAGGGAACCTTGGGTTAATGCTGTGTTGGAGGCTGTGAGGACTGCATGGAACACAGGGAACATTTCTCCCTTCCACAGGCCCTCTCCTCACATTTCAACTCGCTGCCCATTTGCCACATTGAGATTGGCTGCAGGTCCATCTGTGCACTTTATTTATTTATTTTTTAATTTTTTAATTTTTTCATTGACATATAATGTGTTATTAGCCCCAGGGGTAGAGGTCTGTGAATCCCCAGGTTTACACACTTCCCAGCACTCACCATAGCACATACCCTCCCCAATGTCCATAACCCAATCACCCTCTGCATACTCCCCTCCCTCAGCAACCCTCAGTTTGTTTTGTGAGATTAAGAGTCTCTTACGCATCTGTGCACTTTAAATCAGCCTCTCTATGACATATCTTTATCTGTACCTTATAGCAACAGTGTTCCACTCTATCCTTGGAACTATTTGAAGAGTTGCAAAAATGGTTCACCCTTTTCACTGCCCACTTAAACATTTACAGCAATGAATAGTTTCCTCATGAAACACATTTTTGTTAAGATGCTGAGGATACCCGTCTTAAGAATCCTGTCATCTGATCTACTCTTGTTGACAAAGAACTGTATGCCCTCGACCAGTCCCTCTCTTCAATACCTTCTTGTCCGCTGAATATTCCTTTCAGCCTATAGAAATGCTGAAGCCTTTTCCACCAGTCAAGAGGGTAGAAGCAAAACAATTTTCATACCCAGGACATCACTTCTAGTGACCACACTATGTTAGCCTTCTTTTCAGTGCTAAACAACTTCAGTTGTCTTTACACAGTCTTCCCATATTATTTTCTAATGAAGCTTACTAAATTATGAAGTCTGGTTTCAAACTTGACTGGAATTTCCTTTGCTGGTGTTCCCAATGATCTCCAAATGTATCCATTATAACGGACACCCTTTTAGTTCTTAGGCCATTTGATATCTTGCCTCATTCGAATTGTCATTGTTACCATTTATACCTTTTTGGAAATTTCTTACCTCTTGGATCCCACAGCTCCATTCCCTGCTGATCCTCCTGGCTCTGTACTCTTCCCACTCACTTGGTCTCTTCTTATTCCTCCTCTTTTCCCCAGTTACAGTAATCTTTCTTAGGGTTTTGTCTTTTTCTTGGTTGATCTCATCCATTTCTCTTGCTTTTGGAACCTGAAGATTCCCAAGCTGACACTTGGAATTCATAAGTAGATGCAGGGCCCAATAATTATTCTTTGGTTGGCTGGTTATTTTATTACCTGTGTTTCTAACTGCTTATTAGGTATTGCTCTTAGATACCTTTTCTGTCCCAAATTGAGATCATTAACTTCATCAATGTTTCCTAATACAAACCAAACAAATTCAAATGAAAACCAAACATGAAATTTGCTTCCTTTTTTTCCCAATAATTCACTCTAAAGCCATTTAGGCCATAAACTCCGGTTCTCTGGGTTCTCTCTTTTACAACATTCTTGATAAAATTGGTCATTAAAACTTATTCAGTCTATCTTTGAACTATATCTTCACCAGCTCTTGCTCCTTGCCACTGGTTGAGTTCATTCAGTCTCCTTTCCTACCTGTACTAACCTTTTATCTGTGTCTAATATAGCTTTCCTACAAAACATTTTCACATTTTTTTAATGTGTATATATATATATATAAATTTTATATATAAATATATAATGTATTATATTATTTATATTATTAGAATTAATATACATCTAAATAATATATAAATATATATCCATATTTAAAATAAATATATATAATTTATAAATATATAATACATATATAAATAAATTAATTAAAATGTAATCCAGTAATCATCTCCCTCCCTGTCTGGTGTAAGGTATTAGATAGACTTTCCTAACCATAGAACAAAACTCAAACTTCCAAGAATGGTGTGCACATGCACACACACACACACACATAATACTATAATATATAATATATATGTTTTATATATATATATACATATACATGTACATAAACATATACATATATATGTCTAGATATGTATACTAGTAATACCCCATAACTTGGTTCCTGAAAATCATACGAACCTTCTCAGAACATTCCATGCTACTTTACATTTTTGTGTCTTGTTGCTCATGGAATTCTCTGCTTGGAGGGAATGGTAATTTTCTTCCTTTTCTCTCTCTTTCCTTCTTTCCGTCATTTTTAAAAACACTGCTGTCCTTTGAAGGACACAGTCAAGTGATTCCAGGCAGAAGCTAATTACACAACCAGTCAGAAGAGAAACAGTATGAGCAGTGGTTGGGAGTGCATACCCCAGAATCAGCCTGCCAATATGCACATCCAAATTATGTTATTCACCAGACACAGGCCAGTTGTTTGTGCTTTAGTTTGCTCCTCTGTGAAGTGGAGATGATAGTAAGACTTTGTAAGGCTTAAAGGAACTCTGTATGGTACAATGTAACTGTCAGTGTAAGTATTGATGTTATTGTTGCACTATAAGTTCAAGGTACCATGATACATTTGACAGTCTATTTACCATGTAGTTGTTGACACCATGTTTATTTCCCTGCTGGGCTATTAACTCAGTGAAGGCAGGTTTCATGCTTTATTCATCTTTATAGATTGTTTAACCCAGTATCATAAATGTTAAAGAAGAAATAGGAAATGTAACCAATGATATCTTCTTGACCCCAACAAATTGCCATTAGAGAAACCATTCCTTTAGCAGCATCAATTACTCTGTCCCCATGTAACACTTTAATCTGTTTCTCTTTAAGTATATGGCCTCCAGTTTCACCCAAAGTATCCAAATTGCCCATGAATTTATCACATCTTGAGTTAAGAATGGAGTTTTAGAAGACTCAGACTGTCCATTGTGTTGTCGATAACAAGAAGATAGAAATTTTATATAATGAAAAGGAAAGAAGACAAAGATTGCAGTGAATTAATCTTACTCATTTGACACGACTTCATAGAGATGATTTTAAAAATATTTTGTTCATGTTTGGTTTTATTGTATGGTAACATTTTATGAATAGGGGATACTAGAACAATGATTTCTAAGCCTGTAAGATATCAAGATAACCACAAATATTTTCTCAACATACCCTCCGTTGGCTTAACATTAACATGTGCATCTTGGAGGTGTGGAAGGTGATTTAGAAAACTTACTCAGCATATTAAGGGATCTAACATGAATGTTTGGAATAGAGTATGCTACTCCCTATTCATGTTGCTGTATTCGATTTAGCAGGCACCCTAACTCAGGCAGGCAGCAGTGACCTAACAGAGTGAGACATGTTTATTGCTCCAGGAAAAAAAACGGTCTCATTTTGCATAGAATAATCAGTATCCAAAGATATAGTTGTAACTCACTCTAATCCAGTTAATATTCTTAAACATTGCTTAATGCTCACTGAGTTCAATTCAACATTTTTTTTCTTTTGAATATCTGTCTATATTGCACTGTATAAAATCATTTTGGCGATACATATTTGAAAAGGAAAAATTTTATATTATATTGGAGACAATGAACATGCACACAATTCCAATATGGGATACAGTGCAAATAATATTGTGGTAGAAACACAAAGTACTATGGGATCTATGTATATATTAACTTTTATTTGTATAAAATCTTCCTGAAAGAATACAAAAGAAATGATGACAGTAGTTCTCTGAGGAGCGCCAACCAAGTACTGCAAAGTAGGGAAAAAAGGGAGACTTATTTTTCACTGTTTATGTTTTTATATTCTTTTTGAAAAGAAAAGTAAAGAAAATTAATATCATAGGACCACAAAAAAGAGACATTTGTGTTCTAATGAGGGATTCAGAAGGCTTCTTGATGGAGCACTGACATGAACATTTCCTCTTAGAGATGACCCACATCATAGCTTAAGAACATATTTTATGACCCTTTGGTTTCCCATAAGTGTAGTAAGCCCCAGGGCTTTCTGAGTATGTGGCTGGGTTGTGGCTAGTAGCTTAAATTGTGTCAGGAGTTAAATATGTTCTGAATTCCATAACATCTGCATTAATACAGCAACGTGAAATTGAAATAAATACTCCCAAATTGAGCTCAACTTTAGCTAACAAAGAACAAGCATTTATAACTACCAACCATGGGGAATCTATCCTGTTTGAACTTAGATGGTAGAAAATGTCAGTTCTGTCGTCTGCCTGAATCTATCCAAATTATTGTTTTCCAAAAAATTAGTTCAATGTCACATCGATCTAAGGCTTTGAAGTTTATAGTGAAGAAGTGTCTGGATCACAATGGAAAAATGAAACCTTAGTACTTTTTACTCTAGGCTAACTTATAAGAATAAAAATGCCTCTTCTTCTTTCAGAACTGTCTGGCGTAAGTCTACAGTTTGTTATTACAATTCCCCTATTGCTTTTTTAACAGTCCAATATGAAATTCCATCACTTTCAAATATGAGTGTGGGAGGTGGGAAATAATCACTCCACATATTCAAAATCTCATCTTTCCAGTGTCCTTTTCAGCAAGAGCTGCTGTGTAAAAGCCTCTTGGATTGTTTTTTTTTTTTTTTAATAAAATGCATTTTCTTGGGAGCGACATGAAAAAAATGTTTCTATAGCACTGGTTTGCCAGCTATTGTATATGGGCACTTGATATTAAGTGATACAGAAACCTTATCTTATTACACTAGGAATGGAATCTAATGTGAAGGATACAGTGGTATTACAATAAAAACGACCAATAACTTATTAATCTTATGCTATAGTGTTACCCTGAGGATAGTGTTTGTGGTTCTGACTCTAACAATATTGCCTGTGGACATGAGAGAGGAGCTAGTGCTGTTGATTTCAGTGTGCAAATAGGATTTTGTGTGGTTTTCTTCAGTAAAAAAACATTCTACCTGCAGTTATTGATATATTCATGTTATTTTTATTGTCAGTGAAATAAGATTTCACCATATTACTACTGACGGCCAAATACCCTGAAGATGAATTTCCTGCAGGCGAAATCATGTCCTATTAGTGACCTCAACTTGCATATTCTGAACTTCCAGAGCCCACTTGCTTTAAGTGCCAGAGAACCAAGTAACTCTTTGCATTCCTTAAAAATAATAACTTTTTCAAAGGCCAGCTTAGAATTCTATAGCTAGATCATGCTTAGTTAACTCTCTTAGCCACTGTAGCATTTGGTATTTTGTTCAAATGAAATCTCTCCAAAAGCAACTAGTTCATGTTCCTAAGGCAAGTTTTCTCATCCTCAACACTACATTTTGGACCAGATCATTCTTCGTATGGGAGCTGTCCTGTGCATTGTAGAATGTTTAGCAAACTCTCAGACCTCTATCCACTGGATACCAGTAACGACCCACCACACAGTTGTGACAACCAAAAGTATCTCCAGATCCACCAAATGTTCTCCAACAAACAAAATCGCTTCTAGTTTAGGACCACTGGATAGAGAGTATAAAAGAAACACTTATCATACACATAAATGTTATGTGAATTTTAGCAAAAAAAAATTGTAGGGTGTGTGTGTGTGTGTGACTTAAAAGGGTAAACTATTCCCAGGAAAATGATTTAAGAATTCATTCCCAGTTTTCTATAAAAGCATTTTCAAGGCATAATGCATATATTATGATATAAAAACATAAAGTCACATATTTAGAATTACCTTAGCTTTGTTATTATGGCTAAAATGTTTCAATTCTATCTTTCCTGTTCCCCAATAATGCCTATGCCTAAAGCATCCATTTGGATGGTCTCTCCTTTTTTTTTTTTTAATATCATGGCCATGTGGGAGTGTTTTTAAAAATGGCAGGGACTGATAAGAAGTGGAAAGATTGGGAAACTCATTCTACAGTTCTCTCTTATAGAGCCTGGCCTGATACATTTTCTTTAGATACAGTACCTCTAAGTCTGCGATGCAATAGCAATTTTTCTTTTCATGGTTTAAGGAGGGTTTCCTGTAAATTCCTCCAGTTTTTGTTTGAACTTGGGAAGAGCTTATTTCAGAATATGAGAATTAGAAGAGTCTTTTCTTCCCAGTATATTTTCCATTCTAAATAACTCTCTGACTTGAGTGGCAGTTTTGGAACTTGCTGGCAAAGAAGAAATATCATTCTTATGTGCTGTATAGGATTAGAGCAAATAAAAAAAAATTCAGGGGCGCCTGGGTGGCTCAGTGGGTTAAAGCCTCTGCCTTCGGCTCAGGTCATGATCTCAGGGTCCTGGGATCGAGCCCCACATCAGCTCTCTGCTCAGCAGGGAGTCTGCTCCCCCCCCCCCCCCCCCACTCTCTGCCTGCCTCTCTGCCTACTTATGATCTCTGTCTGGTGACTAAATAAATAAAAAATCTTTTTAAAAATTTTTTTAAATAAATAAATAAATAATTTTAAAGATGCAATAAATGTTCCCCCAAGGGCTCCCTTTGTAAGTATCAGTATAGTTGGCTGGTTTCCTTATGTTTCTTCTCCCTGTTTTCCCCATAACATTCCCTGTAAACTCTGCCTGTCAATCCAATCCTCATTGCCTTCACTTTTAATACTTCAGTTGCTACATTTTACAAAATAAACCAGCCATGCTCAAGTGAGAGTCATGATTCACTCCATTTGTGGGAGAGGCTGAAACTGGATTTCTCTAACAGAAGTTAAACCAGAGCATGGTGAATAAGAAAGACTGTGGGATGATTATGGAATAGCCGTGGGTGGAATGGGGTCATTATGAGCTCCAAGTAAGTCTTCTTGTTCACTTCTTCATAAATAAGATCTGTCAAGGCTAAGATCTAAAGGGGATTTTTAAGTGCAAATCATGATTTTTGTAGAAAAGGACTCTTCCCTAGTTGCTAATACTTTCGCATGCTTAGAAAGCAAGTATTGATTAAGCTTCCACTGAACATTTACTAACATGTAATGTTGGCCACTCTGGGTTGTCACCCATCAGCTTTCTACTGGTTCAGGAACCCGTCTTCTATGCTCCCGTCATCTTGGCATTGACCATCCTATACTGAAATCACTACTTATTTCCTTAAGCTTCTTTGCATTCACTCATCCATTCGATCTATGGTTCTTAAGTATTTATTATGTCCTAGGCTCTATTTTAGCAATGAGGCCAGTGTGTCCTCAACTTTGTCAAAACTGGCATCTAGGTAGAAAAGGCAGTCAGTAGTATCTTGTATTAGTCAGCTCCACCACCACAACAAAATAGCATTTTTTTTTAAGATTTTATTTATTTATTTGTCAGAGAGAGAGAGGGAGAGAGAGCGAGCACAGGCAGACAGAATGGCAGGCAGAGGCAGAGGGAGAAGCAGGCTCCCTGACGAGCAAGGAGCCCGATGTGGGACTCAATTCCAGGACTCTGGGATCATGACCTGAGCTGAAGGCAGCCGCTTAACCAACTGAGCCACCCAGGCATCTCCAAAATAGCATTTTTTAGGTGGTTTTAAACAATAAAAATTATGTTTCTCACAGTTCTGGAGGCTCGAAGTTTAAGATCAAGGACTGGCTAACTCATTTCTGGTGAAGATCTCTTCCTGGCTGGTAGATGATTGCCTTCTCACTATGTCCTCACCCAGCCTTTCAGAGAGCAAGGTCTCTAGTGTCCCTTCTTATATGGACACTAATCCCATCAGATCAGGGCCCCACCCTGTTGACCTCATCAGTTTCTTCCAGAGAGGTTCCATCTCCAAATATAGACACATTGAAAGGACTTCAACATGTGCATTTTGGAGGAACATGAACATTCAGTCTATAACATACATAAAGAAATTTTTAAAAATCACTACTTTAGATGGTGATAAGAGTGATGGGGAAAAAAAATCACAGGAGAGGAATAGAGAACAAAGGTGGTGGAGATAGTGGTTGCTACTTTAGCTACAGACCTCTCTGAAGAAAGGAGATGGGAGACCAATGAGAAAGAGGTAGCCTTAGGGAGATTTGTGGAAATAAGCATTGCAGGTAGAGAGAATTATAAGTTTAGTGGCGCAAGACAGAAGTGAGAATGACAGAATCATGTGACGGAAGAAGGTCAGTGTGGCTGGAGTCTAGCTGGCTGATTTAGAGGGGTAGGAGAAAATCCTAGAGAGGTAGACAGTAGCCTGTTTGTGCTAACCAATACCAGAAATGCAAATTTTGTTTTCATTTCACTGAAGAGCCATTGGGAGATTTTCGGCTGATTAATGTACAGATAAGATACAATTTAAGTGGCTCAGCAGAGAGTCTATGTAATGTTTTAGATTCTTACCTATCTTTGGTACAAATAGTAAATGATCTATACATACATATATATATATATATATATACATATATATATATATATATATATACATATATATACATATATATATATATTTTAAGTGAAAGGATGGA
Organism: Lutra lutra; assembly: GCF_902655055.1. NCBI lineage: Eukaryota > Metazoa > Chordata > Mammalia > Carnivora > Mustelidae > Lutra > Lutra lutra. The sequence continues at coordinate 148,210,458 of NC_062278.1, forward strand.
TGTTCGCTTACACAGTAATTGATTTTGTTTGGAAGTCAGGTTTATTAGGTAGAAATTACATAGAGCATATATTCATTCTTTATAGTGTACAAGTCTATGAGTTCTGACAAGTACACAGTCATAGAACCACCAGACAATCAAGACAGAAGAGTTACATCACTTCCCAAAATTCCTTCATGCGTCTTTAGTTGCTCCATCCCCCAAGCTCAGCCTTTGACTTCCACTGATTTGTATAGTTTCTTTCTTTATAGTTTTGCATTTTTCATGTTGTGATATAAGTGGAATTATAAAATATAGAGTCTTTTGAGCCTGACTTACTTCATTTAGTGTAATTCACTTAAGTTTCATCATGTTGAATGTATTGGTAGTTCTTTCCTTATGGCGTAGTAGTGTTCTACTGAACGGAGGTACCACAGTTTGTTTATCAATTTAGTTGAAGGATGCTTGGCTTGTTTCCCCATTTTGGCAAGTCCAATCAATAAGGCTGCTATAAACATTTGCTTTAAGGTTTTGTGTAAACATAAGGTTTCTTCATTTATCTTGAGTTCATATCTACGAACTAGGATTGTTGAGTTGTACAGTATGTGTGTGTTTAACTTCATAAGGAACTGGCAACCTGTTTTCCAAAATGACTATACTGTTCTGAATTCCCACCAGCAACAAATGAGAAGCCCACTTTTTCTGAATCCTTGGCAACACTAGGACTGTCTCTTTTTCTTTCTTTCTTTCGTTCTTTCTTTCTTTTTCTTTCTTTCTTTCTTTTTCTTTCTTTTGTCATTGTAATATGTATGCAGTCAGTATCATTTTTTTTTAATTGCACAACTATAAACTTAGAGGTCTGATGGGTATGGATAGTAAGGATGTAATGTGTAACAGAGCAACTTTTGCAGCTGCAGTTTTTTTTTTTTTTTAACCAAAAGAGTGTGACCTTATAATCCTTGTTGAGAGCTAGATGAAGTAAATTTAAGACTATAGTCTCCCAATCCTTGCTTGAAGGCTTTTATAGACTCTAAGGTTAAAGAATTTCCTCATTAAATCCTGGAAACCTTGAAATCTAGAACTCCTACATTCAGGGGGAGTCTTGTAGAATGCTTCTTTAGAAGGGTAATCCATGAGAGTCTCTATTCAAAATATCAGTGACCTCTGAGGGATGAAGTTTTTGGCCCCGAAATTCCAACCTCAGTGATGCTATTAAAAAAAAAAATCAAAAGTAGCAGTTGATTTTTGCTAAGAGTACAGCAAAGTGAAATAATGATTTTGTTGCCACTGAAACCCATTTTCCTAATCTATCCTCACATCAGTGAAGTAATCCATCAAAAGCATCTTGTTTTTTTTTTTTTTTCCATTCTGTGGCTGGCCACTCTGGCCTTTCACTTACCAGTGAGACAGGAAGGAAGAAACATGATTTGAAAATCTGCTGACGAATTTGAGCGTTAGGTAGTGTGTAAACTCTATTAGGTAAAGTGTGAGCAGAGATGGCTGTGTCACTGATTTAAGTACCGAGAAGCTGCCCTTTGAAAGATCTGTAGAAAGACCTGACTTGTGAAACTCTGATCTTGCCCACTATCATTTTATAATTGTTCGATGAAGGGCCTTGAAAGACTCAAAATCTCAGTGCTTTTCAGAGTCTACAGGAGTATATCACAGAGCTCCAAAATCTCCCTGATTGAATCTAGAAAACATTCCTATCCTCAGCTGGACACAAATCACAAATTGTCTACTTTCTTCTTTTTTCAGGGAGAAAATATTTAGCTTAGTTTCCACATGAGTCCACGGACTTCTTCTTAGATCAAATTATATAGAACTCTCTAGGAGCTGACCCTATTCTCTTGAATGACGAGACAAATGCGATTTGTGTACACATAACATCGGCCACCTTTATAAAGCTTGTTGCTATCATTTTGCCTTTCCCTCAAAGAGCTTTAACATTGCATTAAAAAAGAAAGAAAGAAAGAAAGAAAGAAAGAAAGAAAGAAAGAAAGAAAGAGAGAGAAAGAAAGAAAGAGAAAGAAAGAAAAAGAAAAACAACGACAAAAAATAATGCCCATGGCTTTTCTCCCCCTGTTGGTTAAACATACCATTACACTCATCCCGACATAAGAGATTTTGTGCAGGCAATTTTATAAGATGACTCAAAGTTGTCATTTTGTTCAGAACGATTTATTCCTCTTAGTGGCATCAAATGCTATAAATCTCCTGGACGCTCCTGTTCACAGTTGGTGGAAAAACACGAGGGTGGAACTCTGTCTTTCCCAGAGGTGCTTGGTAGCATTTGATTCGAAGCGAGGCATGCAGCAGCTTCATGAATCTTCTTTTTTTGTTTTCTGTTTGCAGATTTTATTCTTCACCGTACAGTATTGCAACCAACCGCATGATTCCACAGACATCTATCACGCCATTCATTGCTGCTTCCCCTGTCTCCACATACCAGGTATGTCCGATTTACCTGCACCCGAGGAGAGGTCTTTCTGGCCAATAATAGATGATATCAAGGCAAAAGGGACACAGTAGAACTTTTTTTTTTTAATTGTCCTCAAACACATTAATCACATCTTAATTAAATAATTCTCAAGTTCTAGCCCACACTTTGAAGGGCTCGTTTGCATCTATTTCATGGAATAAGAAAGTCCACCATGCTCTTCATTCTTCCTGCTGAGTTTTTATGATTATGCTCCTTTCCAGCCAACATTAGTGCAGCCTCCTTGCCACTGAGAATTTACTTTGTTGGTTGTCGGTGATTTGGATTGTCACGTTCCCTACTGTGTCTTCTCTACAAGCACACATCTGGCATTCCCCTCACTCACTCCAAGATATTTTATCGTTGTCATCTCATTTTGTCACAGTTGTCCTGTGTGTCCATGCAAAGCTACATGGACAGATGTTAAATCATTTTCCCCAAGAATTAGGGAGGACTCTCAAAGTGGTAAAACATTATTCCTACTTTCTGCTCTTACATCATTCTCAGCCCCGAAGAGGTCAGAAAAGACCTCACGGGTTCCACATGTTGAAAAACAAAACAAAACAAAACAAAAAAGCCAATATTCAGTGTGTGTCCTAAAGCAGATGTCGTAGCCAGTTAATTCTAAGTACACAGGTGGATTTAACGTAGTCATAACTTCTCCCGAAAAAAATACTCCTCGTCTTATTCCTTTGAGTTATCGAATGTGCTATTACTCCCTGCTTCTCTTTATCTCATATTGTTCTTCAGACAATTCTTCTAATTCTAATTAGACAGTGTAGATGCTATATATAGAGGGTTCCTCATGTCACTTTTCAAAACTTTGGAGAGAGAGAGAGTGAGAGAGTGTACGTGCGTGCTTGCATGTGTTTCTCTGTATTTTGCAGATGGTGGGGGTGGATGTTTTACGATGGGTAAAACTGTAATATTGCTGACTGCTACTAATTCAGTGAAGTTTCACCTTATTCAACCATTGCATACTTCATTTCAGGATGTCCCAACTGTCAGAGCATCAAACTTGAGACTATATACATTTTTTCCTAACTGATCCCCCCTGAAGCAGATCATTTTCATTCTTTTTCTGCACTTAGATTCTTGATACATGTTGGTGGATAAATGGAATAGACTTTCATGGGAATTGCATTTGAGGGTCTCAGAGTGGATGATTTCTTAATTGCCTTTTCTTGGGACCCATGGGCTATGTGCAGGTGCTGTTCCGTTTTTGTTCTCCCCGCAGGCCTGCCTGGTTGTAATGTGTGTTTTTGTGTTTTTTTTTGTGTGTGTGTGTGTTTTTTTTTACCCATTAAAAAAAAAAAAAAAAAAAAACTTGGCCTGTGTTTCGGCCAAGACCACCCAATGAGCCCCAGTGTAGAGAACTTTGGTGACATGAATAACATATCCACAGAAAAGTGATTTCACTTGGGAGGGCTCATAAGTGGAACTTAATTCTAGCTCCTTTTTCTCCAAAAAAGAATCAAAGCAATTTCCTCTGTTGTTGATTCTCACCTTTCACCACTTTCTTTTTTCTTTTTCCTTTTTTTTTTTTAACCTAAAGTGCATTGGCGATTTTGTTAGTGTGAGCATATTGAAAATAAAGTGATCAGGGTTCTCTATGTGACAATCAGCCCTTACAAGCTGACTTTCTCATTTGGCTGACAAGGCACATTTCTGAACATTTGGTTGGCTCAAATTCTCATTTTTATTGGTCATACCAATTACCATGAAAGAAAAAAAATCACAAGCTTGCTTAACTTGGGTTTAACCCAAATCATTCCCCCTGAATTTCCGACTGATCTCTTTAATTCTTCCCCAACTTTTACCACTTGGACTTATTTCCAAGATGGGATCACTTGAGAATTTGAAATTAGAACGAATGACAGAAAAAGAGGAAGTCTCAGCTGTCAACTCTTCATGACTTACGTCTATCCCTGGGAGTTGACCACTAAGTAGGAGGTCCCTGAGGCTTCCTAAGACTCTAGCCTCTGACACCAAGCTCAGATTATGCTCCAAGGCCCACCCAGGTCCATGCGGGCACTGCAGCCAGCACTGGTGATATAGGAATTTGCTTTACATTTTACCGTGTTTTGGGACCAAATTAATCAGGTCTGAGAACTTCCTTTCTATCCTTAGTTCTGAGCACTAATTAGCTGTACAGTCAGATGGACTCCACTTTCTTATGACCTAGTGTGACTCCACTGAACGCAAGAACCAAGTTCTCTCTGTGATTGCTTTGTGCTAATAAATGCTGTTTGATGCATAGGTCCAGAGTACTTCATGGATGCCTCATCCGCCATACGTTATGCAACCAACAGTAAGTGTTCTCAGTCACCTGAGGCTAAATATTTCTATTATCCAAGTGCAAGCTTTTGTAATGCATAGAAGCTTTGGGGTAAAGCTTTTGTTATATTCCATACCTCTTTCAGGCAGCCATATTTTCCAGATGAAAAGCTGTTCCTGAAATTCTACAAAAGCATGTACAATAGATAGATGGCAGAATTAGAGAGAGAGAGATGAGAAATGAGACAGAGAACAAACCTTGGAGGAAGTAGCAGTCAACCTCCTAAGCTGATGTCTACCATTTGTTATGAATGGGAAATTTCTACTTCTGCAGGAATTCTGAACTCTGGACAATTAAATCCATTTATAGGGGGAAAGTCTTCCTGTTTTACTTCTCCTGTTATGCTCTGTTCTCTTTGGATGCAGTTTGATGTGCTCTGGGTGCAATTTTCAGTATTATGGCCAAGCATTGACTCAAAGCAATATATTTGAAACATGAAGATAGTTGCATACTAATAGATGAAGATATATATGTATATATAGCAAGGTTGCTAGATACTTTTTTTAGGTTAACTAATTAGACCATTCTCTTCTTCTTAAGTGGAAAAATCTCTTCTAAAAATATTCAAACTCTATTTTCTACTTGCTATATTTCCCATTTTGTGGCATGATATTATATAAATCCCAAGAGAAAATATTACATATTTCATTAGAATATAGACTGAAGGCTAATTATTCCATTTATCTTTGTCTAAGTCTTCCAGGTTTTCTAGCTCTGTAGAAGATTAAGATAGAGTGATTTCAATACTATATATTTATGAAAATGGGTAGTAGGAGGTAGAGCACTAGACAGAAGGTCATGTGACAAGGTCTGTGGCATACTCTACGGACATGCTTTCATCTGTGCCTTTGTTTCCTTTTCTGTCACTATATTAATGGGACTATTGGAAGGATTGAGAGCATATGTGAAAATAGTTTTTAAAGTATGACATGCTATACATCATTATTGATATTTTCCTTCTTAATATGGAATGTATTAGTTGTACAAAGAAAAAGCAATACTACCTTTTAACCCATTTAAAAGCTTAATATCAATAAAGTAGCACACATTAAAGACCACGGAACTAAATTCAGAGCCATCCATTTCTTGGAGTCAAAGGTTCATAGCACCTCCTTTTCATATTTGAGCTTTGTCCATTTTTTAAAAAAAATAAGGAACATTCTGCATTGCTCTTAATGTGTTGAGTTTGTTTTTTAATTAAAAAATTAAATATATATTGCTTAGTACAGCAGAACTTTAGACCATATTTTTCAAATTCCTCTATTCTTATTTACACACCTTGGGGGCTTCCTGAGTCCATCTGGTCTAAGTTCTGTAAATCATACCAACATACAATGAATCCAGGTTACCCTTTCATATCCAAGTCACGAGATAAAATACAATATACACTTCCAGACTAAGAGACTAATATATAACACAGTCTGAGCCAACACAGGGAAAGGGAATTTCGGCCAAGTTCTAAAATGGAGACTTTCTAGAAGGAAGCAACTACTTTATAAAACAATAGTATCTTCATCTACAGAGCACGAATACTAACTTCGTCCTCAAACCTGAGATGATGGATCACCTCATTGTGGCCAAAGGGAATGTACATCTGTCAAAATCCAAATATTCTCCCAGATGTCAAAATATGTAAGATACTACCAGTATTTCTAGAACTGTGATCAGAAAGGAAGATGTTTGTGTGTGTCTTTAATTCAGCTGTCACTCAAGACGTTAGCAAAATTTTCTTCCTCTTGTTCTCCATCCCAGCATGGCTTCCGCCCCATTTTTGGGTATATTATTTCTCATACATGTTCTTCCAGCAATAGCTGTGTGTGTGTGTGTGTGTGTGTGTGTGTGTGTGTGTGTGTGTGTGAATTTATCACCTCAGATATTCCTTGCTATGGCTACTGCTCACTGATATCTTATCACTTCCTGTGACTAGACAGTGCATCATGTTTGAGTCTAGGTTACTGGGTTTAAAATATAATATTTGTGGCTGGGGCAGATTCCTGGAAAAAGGAGTGCCTGGGCCACCCACCACTTTGTTGTCTTTAACATGGAGGAATTGGCTAAACAGTGTCATGGAAACAGAGTTTGTGCTATCAATCTTTTCCCTGTAACAGTCTCACTAGTTGTCTATATTGCATAAATAACCAAAATGGGAGTTAAAGTAATCACTGTATGATTAATAAATACAAAATAAATAATAAATGATAAAATACAAAAATACTTAAGCAATGTAAAGCAGATAAAACAACTACCTGGGTCTGAGAAGAATGAATGAATAACATGATGATTAATAGCCTGAGTAGTTGGTTAGGCTCTTTGAGATAGGAAACCTTTCTCTATTATGGAACTCTGGGCAATTAAACTTTCTGAGTCACAGTTTCCTCCTCTGTAATGTAGGCTGACTAATGCCTAAATAATTATGCACTTTACTCATTAAAGGAAAGAAGGTATTAAAGCTCCTAAAATTGAGCCTGGCAAATAGCAAGCACTCAGCAAATTACTATTATTATTATTTAGTTATATGAGTACACTGAACATTATACTTCAGATTAGCCCAATTACAGAAAATGAGAGTTGGTATAGAAGAAAGTTGAGAATAGCAATAATCACCTGTTTCTACCACATTCATATTATTTATTTAACTTACTTTGTTAATGATTTTTTGGAGACATCCTTATAGCTATAAATAAGACAAATTGCTTAGATTGGTACATTTTCCATTTACTTACTAAACCATTCAATACCTAAGCCAGGAAAAAAAGGCCTATTGGGTACCTCCTTTATGTTAGTAACTAGAACCTACTTTACAAATAAATTCAAGGTGTCACTATCTACATATCTCAAAGACATTGCCCATAATTCTGATTTGCTTATACCTGTTCTCCTCTCTCATGTTTTCTTTGCCGCCATTTTGAGAAAATCTCATGTATAAGCTCCAAGTATAAATATGTTTCTCCCCCATCACTGTGAATTTACACTGACCCCTGCACTGGAGTCAGAAGCCCTTCAGGCTTGACCCAAAGGACTCCAAGGTATCAACTAGGCTAGTATCCAAAGAGACTTCCAGAAGGTGTTAAATTAGAACACTGCGCCTCTAGTTTTTACCAGGATAGATGAATGGTTAAAATGGGGGTGGGGGTAGGAGACAGGTAATGATTAGCAAGAAATGAAATGATACGAAGAAGGAAAAGGAAGTAAGCAAGGGACAAGAGAACAGACAGAATAAGCATAAAGTTAGCATGTACCATTTAAGTTTGTTTCTTTAGAGATTTAATTTTCTAAGTTGTGTTGTATTATACTTTCTTGTAGATTTAGGAAAAGTTTCCGAGAGCCCTTACTCTTTCTTTCTTTCTTTCTTTCTTTCTTTCTTTCTTTCTTTCCTTTCGAGAGGGAGAGAAGGAGGGGAGGGGCAGAGGGAGAGGGAGAAAGAGAGAGAATCATAAGCAGGCTACACACCCAGTGCTGAGCCCCATATGACACTCCATCTTACGACCCTGAGATCATGACCTGAACTGAAATCAAGAGTCCTACACTTAACTGACTGAGCCACCCAAGCACCCTCAGGGGCTTTTACTCTTAAGGGAGAGGGGATAAAACCTCCCTGACTGCATTATAACTATCATCCTGGTACCTGTGCAAGAAAACAGTTCTCAGTCAGTTAGTGGACTCTGGGACCTTATTGGGTCCCCTGGAAAGTTGTCAGACCCCACTTAGGACAGCAAGAACATTTCTGTTCACACTATGTCATTGTTCCCTGAACAGACACAGGGGAGAGAAAGCTCACGACTTTAGACTCACTTTGTGCTGTGAGAAGTAAAAATGCTGACTTTGTCAGTGCGATCAGTTACTCATTGCCACTTCTCAGTGCAGGCTTCTGTACTGTACTTTGAAATACCCCATCACACTGACAGAATTTTAATAGATGATGGATTGCACCAAATATCTACTCTGCATAACATCATGTTACATTGGAATATTATATGAAGGCACAATTGAAACTCCTGTGTTGCAAAACATCGGATATTTTGTTAAATCTGTGCTGACAAAGTGAAATGATGATAGTTCCCAAGAAGAAGCATCTTCCTATTCCCTTAAATTGTATTTAGGCTCATTTGAATCATAAATCTTTTGTTCCTCATATGGTTAGCATTATATTATCTCAAGGAGAAAGGTCAGCTTTCATTTTTACTTAATTACAAATTGGTTATCTAATTACAGTAGCCTAAGAAATGCAAGATGCCCTATTGAATCATTGGATGGTTTGTTGCCATGCATGGCTAAATTATGACTTTTATGATTAATAAACTTTAAGTTTATAGCTAAAGAGTAAATATAAACTCCTGGTCTACAACAAGGCTGTTCAGGAAAGCTCCAGAATATTTGATTTGGTCATTCCTTATCAGCAAACAGACAAAACCTAAGGCTCAGTTTTAGAGGTTGTATCCTACAAATTTATAGGTGTGTTTTTCTGTAAAAGCACATCACCTAATGTGGAAAGAATATTGAAATTATTTGAATTCTATTTAGAAAGCAAGGTTTTCAGATATAATCCTTTTACTCCAGTGCTTGAGCTGAACAAAAATCCCAAATCTCATAGTTTCATTAGCAAAGTAATAAAGTCAAAATGCTTTGGCTATCAAAGGAGTTAACTTGGTAAACATACATCTACAGGCCAAATCTTTGTTTTAACTACATATCAAAAACAAAAAGACAGTGACTCTAACCCACTTATGCTCTTTCTACTGGAAGAGAATTCAAACAAGTAAGAATAACCTTAGGAGGAGCATCTTCTTGAGAATATCACCTTCTTTTAGGGGTGCCTGGGTGAGTCAGTCAATAAGCATCTACCTCCAGGTCAGGTCATGATCCCATGGTCCTGGGATCGAGTCCTGCACCTGGTTCTCTGCTTAGCGGGGAATCTGCTTGTCCCTCTCCCACTCCCTCTGCTTGTGTTCCCTCTCTCGCTCTCTCTCTCTGTCAAATAAGTGAACAAAATTTTTTTTAAAAAATCACCTCCTTTTAAATATACTACTGGGATAAAGTGAATATGAACAAAACCATTTCCATAGGTAGTCTCGTAGACCTTAACTACTATTTAAAAAAATGCTGGTTTTTATTGTTTAATGAAAACATTAATGTAACTTCAGAATTCAGAAGTAAGTTTTTAATAACAACCTAAAAATAACCATTAAACAATGAAACTCAAGACTCATAATTCATCAGTACATAGAGCATAAAGGTCTTTTCACTCAGGACTCCTTCACTTGCCAATTCTACTCTCCAGAAATAATCTTAGTAAATAAATTTTTATGTCACCATCCAGTCCATTTTTTATGCATACAAAGTCTAGGTGTACTTGTATATAAATGTGTATGTATTTTTTTTTTTTGGTTATCAGTAAATGTGTATGTATTTTTAACATCTATCATTCTACAAGTATTGTATTGCAACTTGCTTTACTTTTTCCCAATAAAAGAATGTACTGGATGTCATTGCATGAGTCACATGTAGATCTATGTCCATTTTTTTTTATCACTTCATAATATACCATTATATAAATGCACCAAAAGGCATTTAACCAATTTTCTATCCACAGTTCTTTAAGTTGCTTCTAGTGCTTGCTCATAAACTCAAGACTGTAATATTGAACACTTGTGAGAAAATATCTGTAGGATAAATTGCTTGTAGAAAAAGTATGTGTGTTTTAAGATTTGATACACATTATCCTCAAATTACACTTCAAGTGAGAGTGTCTATTTCTCCATGGCCTCAATTAACACTGGGCATTCTCAAGTTTCAAATATTTTGTTAATGTGATAAATAGTGAATAGTACTTTGCTGATGTTTTACTAGTATTTCTCTGAGTCCTAGAGGAGTTGAGTTGCTTTTCATGTTTATTGACTAAATTTTTTTCCCCTGGGAGCTCCAAGCTCATGTGCTTTGCTCATTTCTCTTTTGGGGTATCAATCCCCTATTTTTAAAAGATGATACAATTAGCCAGCTAACATTGTCATAGACAATTTAGATATTTTCTGTTTACTTTTAATTTAATGTTTTGGTGTTCATCATGCAGAACTTCAGTATTTAGTATTATGTGTTTAGGATTTACCAATTTTCTGCTTTAGAGCAAGGATCACCAAACTTTTTCTGTAAAGATCCAAACATAAATATTGTCAGTTTTGTGAGCTGTATGATCTCTTTCACACCTAGGCATTGCTATGGTTGTAGAGTGAAAGCAGCCATAGACAATACGTAAATGAATTGGCATGGCTGAGTTTCAAGAAACTTTATTTCCAGAAATAGGTGAGGGCCACATTTGGTTTATAGGGTTGTGTTTTGCCAGCCCCTGCTTTAGAGCATCTGGATTCCCATGTAAAATACCTTATTAAATATAAGATTTAAAACCCCATAGGTTAAAAATAAATAGTAAAGCACCCTATGTCTTTGTTTCTTTAGTGATTTTTTGGTTACTTTTTTATTTAATACCTTTAAAAAAATTGAGATATAATTGACATAATAACAGTGTATCACCATATGTTTCTTATTGTGTTTATACTAAGTTTTATTTTCAAGTTTTGTGATTTTTGCAGTTTATTTTGCAATATGGTATGAGATTATCATCCAAATTTTTTCCCTAAATGGGTAACTAATTGTCATTAACAACTTCTGCCATGTAAATCATCTATATTTTCTCCACTGATATAAAACTTTATTCCAATTTTTATCATATAATAACTGCTTTATATCTTTGTTATATTTCTGGAATCAATTCTATTCTGTTGACCTATTTTCTGACCATTACTTTAGTACTTTAATTATCATTTTATAATACCTTGTATATTAGACAGGACTTAATCCCCAACATTATTTTTTTGTTGTTTCACAAGAATTTTTCTAGCTATTTTATATTTCCAAATTAACTTTAGTACCAGTTTGTCAAGTTAAAAAATATCCACTAAATTTTTGATTGAGATCACTTTGAATTTATATATTAACTAATGGGAAATATAAAAATATGACATATATACAATGAATTTTTCTATCTAAGGAAAAAAAAAATTCTTTCCATTTACTCAAGATTTTTTACTTTCTCCCCTAGCTATTTTGAGGTATAATTGACAAATAAAATTGTGAGATAATTAAAGTGAGTGTTGTGGTTTGATATATATATGCATTATGGAGGGATTCCCACTATCTAGGTAATTGACATACCCATTATCAAATGTATTTAACTTTCGTGTATGTATGTTAGAGAGAGAACATTTTAGTTCATTTTCTTAACAAATTTCAATAATATAATACAGTGTCATTAACTATAGTCATCATGATTTACTTAGATCCTCAGACTTCATTCATCCTTTAGCTGAATATTTGTACCCTTTTACCAACCTCTCTCTATTTTCCCCAACCCTCCCAAACCCTGGCAAACACTGCTTTTCTATTCTATGTTTCTGAGTTTGGGTTGATTGATTGATTGATTGATTGATGTATTTATTCATTGTAGATTTCACATATAAGTGATACCATGCAATATCTGTCTTTCTATGTCAGGCTTATTTCTCTTAGTATAATGCCCTCAAAGTCCATCCATGTTGTCATAAATAGCAGGATTCCCTTCCTTCTTATGGTTGAATAATATTCCATTATATGTATATGCAACATCTTTACCCTTTCATCCATAGACAGACACTTGGATTGTTTCCATATGTTGGCTGTTGTGATGTTGTGCAACACTGTAGTGAACATGGGAGTGCAGATATCTCTTTGGGATCCTGATTTCATTTTCTTGAATATATACTCATAAGTGAGATTCCTGGATCATCTGCAGTTCTAATTTTTATTTTTTGAGGAATCTTCATACTTTTTTCCATAGTGGTTGCATCAATTTACTTTTCCCATCAACGGGGCACAAGGGTTTCCTTTCTCTACATTCTCACTAACATTTATTATCTCATGTTTTTCATCATAGTCATTCTGAGAGGAATGAATTGATATTTCATTATGTTTTGATATGCATTTCCCTGATGATTAGAGAGGTCAAACACCTTTTCATGTGCCTCCTGGGCATTTGTCTTCTTCCATGGAAAAAATGTTCATTCGGTTGTTCTGCCCATTTTAAAAATCAGATTGTTTGGTTTTTCACTATTGAGTTGTATGTATGAGTTCTTTATGTATTTTGGATATTAATCCCTTATCAGATATAAAATTTGTAAGTAGTTTTCCCCATTCTATAAGTTGCCTTTTCACTTTGTTGATGGTTTCCTTTTTTGTGAAGAAGCTTTTTAGTTTGATGGAATCTTACTTGTTTATTTTTGCTTTTGTGCCTCTATTTTGGTGTCATATCCAAAAAGTCATTTCCAGGACCAAGGTCAGGTAGCTTACCCATGTTTTCTTCTAAGAGTTTTACAGTTTCAGGTCTTCTGTTCAAGTCTTAATCCAATTTGGGTTGATTTTTGTGTGTGGTATAAGATATAGATGCAGTGTTTTGCTTTTGGTTTTGGTTTTTTTGCATGTGACTATCCAGTTTTCACACCGTTGTTTATTGAAGATAATTAACCATATAGTGACGGGTTTATTCCTGGGTTCTCTATTCTGTTCTATTGGTCTATGTGTCTCTTTTTATGCCAATCCCATACTGTTTTAATAACTATAGCTTTATAATATAATTTGAAATAAGGAAGTGTACATTTACAGCTTTTTTCTTTTTTCTTTTGCTTTGGCTATTCAGGGTCCTTTGTGTTTCTGTACAAATTTTAGGATTTAGCTCTATTTCTGTAATAAATGCTGTTGGGATTTTGATAGGGAATGCATAGAATCTGTAGATTGCTTTCAGAAATATGGGCATTTTAACAATATTAATTCTTCCAATTAGTGATCATGGAATATCATGCCATTTATTTGTGTCTTCTTAAATTTATTTCATCCCTGGTTAAACTTATTCCTAGGTAAAATTATTATTTTTGATGAAATTGTAAGATGGAACTGTTTTCTTAATTTCTCTTTCTCATAGTTTTTTGTTAGTGTATAGAAATGCAACTGATCTTTGTATATTGATTTTGTATACTGCAACTTTACTGAATTTGTTTATTTGTCCTAACAGTTTTTGGTAGAGTCTTTAGAGTTATATATATATAATATCAAGCTATCAGCAAATAGTTTTACATCTTCCTTTCTAATTTGGATGCTTTTATTTCTTTTTCTTGCCAAATTGCTCTAGCTAGGACTTTCAGTACTATGTTGAATAAAAATGATGAGAGTGAGCATTCTTTTCTTATTCCTGATCTTAGAAGAAAAGCTTTCAGCTTTCACTGTTAAGTACCATGTTAGCTGTGGCTTTCTTATGCATGGTCTTTATTATGTTAAGGTACATTTACTCTATACCTCATTTGTTGAGAGCTTTTATCATGAGTGGATGTTAAGTTTTATCAAATACTTTTTCTGCATCTGTTGACGCAGATGAGATGATCATCTGATTTTGATCTTTATTTTGTTAATGTAATGTATCACATCAATTAATTTGCAAATGTTGAACCATCCTTGTGATTGCATCCCTGAAATACATTCCACTTGATCATGGTGTATGATCCTTTTAATATATTGTTGGATTTGGCTACTATATTAAGAATTTTGTAATCTGTGTTCATCAGGGATATGGTCTATATTTTCTTTTCTTATAATGTCCTTATCAGCACATATGTCCCTGCATCAGGGTAATGCTGGCATTGTAAAGTGTGTTTGGAAGTACTCCTTTGTCTTTTCTTTTTTGGAAGAGTTTGGGAAAGTTTGGTATTCTTTAAATGTGTTGTAGAATTCACCAGTGAATCATATGGTACTGGACTTTTGTTTGTTAGGAGGTTTTGATTACCGATTCAATCTCCTTACTAGTAGTTGGTCATTCAGATTTTCTATTTCTTCATGATTCAGTCTTTATAGGTTGGGTATTTTTAGGAATTTATAATTTTTTTTAGGTTGTCCAATGTTTTTGGTGTGAAATTGATCAGAGTAGTCTCTTATGATCCTCTGTATTTGTGTGGTATCAATTGTAATGTTTTCCTCTTTCATTTCTAATTTTATTTGAGTTCTCTCTCTCTTTTTTTTTTTCTTAAAATTTTATTTATTTATTTGACAGACAGAGATCACAAGTAGGCAGAGAGGCAGGCAGAGAGAGAGAGAGAGAGGAGGAAGCAGGCTCCCAGCTGAGCAGAGAGCCTGATGCGGGGCTTGATTCCAGGACCCTGAGATCATGACCTGAGCCAAAGGCATTATTATGTTAACCCACTGAGCCACCCAGGTGCCCCTCTTTCTTTTTCTTGTTAATTCTAGCTAAAGGTTTGTCTATTTTGCTTATCCTTTTGTAAAACCAGCTCTTAGTTTCACTGATCTTTTCTGTTGTCTTTTTAGTCTCTGTTTCATTTATTCCTGCTCTGATTTTCTTACTATTGTTTTCCTTTTACAAAATTTGGGCTTTGTTTGTTCTTTTTCTACGTCCTTGAGGTGCCAGGTTAGGTGGCTTATTTGAGCTCTTTTTTCTTAGTGTAAGCTTATCTCTCTGAACTTCCCTCTTGGAATTACTTTTGTTGCATCTCATAAATTTTGGCATGCTATATTTCCATTTTCATTGGCCTCAAGATTTTTTTTTAATTTCTCCTTCAATTTCTTCTTTGACTCATTTTTATTTAGTAACATATTGTTTATTTTTAGTTTTTTTAAAGATTATTTATTTATGTATTTATTTGTGAGAGAGAAAGAATGTGTGCGAGCAGGAGGAGCAGCAGCCAGAGGGAGAAGCAGGCTCCCTGCTGAGCAAGGAACCTGAGGCAGGACTCCATCCCAAGACCCTGGGATCATGACTTGAGCCCAAGGCAGACGCTTAACAGACTGAGCCACCTAGGCATCCCTAGTAACATACTGTTTAATCAAGAATTATTTTATGTCTTTTAAGTGCCTTAAGAGAGTAGTAAATTTTCCTTCATATAATGTCCTTTACATTTCTCAAATGTTTTATTTGGCATTTTAATATTTTTCTTACTATATTTAGGAAAAATTTAAATGGTATTTTCTTATTGGTCATATTAGTGTATAGAAAAATAATCTATTTTTGCATACTAATATTATTAATTTAAATTTAAAACATGTTTTAGTTGTTCAAAAGCATTGTTGAAATTTAGAACATATGAATGAATAAAATATTCTATTGTATAACACCAATTTTCTCTTACCCAGAGATTATTCGTTAATATTTAATAATATATCTTTCAAGACCTCTGTCTGTATCAATATCTGTATCTCCTTACTCGTCTAATCTATACATGCACACTCACGCACACACACACACATTTAGGTATGTGTCGTCATTCACATAATACATGCTATTCTTAAAGTACAATTTTCAGCTACTAATCTCCACTTTCCCATGTCAGTGAATTTTTTTATCTTCCCTAATTAAATTGTCTCAACAGTCCAAAAAATGCCTTTTGTAAGGCATTTACAAATAAGGAAACAATTAGTGATTTCACATTATATCTGGTTATTGTGTCCTTTAAATCTCTCTTAATCTATCAGGTATTTTGTTTTGTTTCTTTTTCTCTTGTGCTTCTGGTTAGCTGCTTTGCAGAGTGTCCCAACTTTAAGAAACATCTGGTTGAGTCTTCATGGTGCTGTTTATCCAATTCATCTGCCCCATGTATGAAATGATTTTATAGCTAACTATTTTTCTGAATTTTTCTATTATTTCCAGTAGACAGTTTCATTGATTCTCAGGTTTCCCAGGCTATCAAGATAATTTTATTTTCTACCTCATTTCAGTTTTTTTTATATCTCACAATCCTTTTTCTCACCCAGTTGTATTGCAGCATTTTCTTTGATTGATTCTTTCTCTTAATGAGAATGCCACTATGAAGTGGTTTTTTTTAATGTAAATATTGAATTTAATCAGTTTTTTTGAGAAAATATTGAGTTTTTAAAATTATTTAATCAATTTCACTTTGTTAATGTATTTGTAATTAATTACATTTAACTAATTTTAGTAAATATTTCTTAAGGTGGAACCATTCTACAACAAAGTCCTTTTGGTCGTGATGAAGCTGTCTTAGAACCATACTTCTCAATTATATTTATTAATACTTCATTTATTATTTTGGCATCAGTCTTTACTAATGAAATTATTAAGTATTATTATCTTTTAGGTGTACTATTTTTGTTACATTTGAAAATCAGAATTATACAGGCTTTATAATAATAATTTGAAAGGATTCCATTTCTCTTAATTCTAGAACAATTTTAAATATCATTATATATAGCTACTTTTAAAGATTTAAAAGAAGTCAAATGTGACACTATCTTGAATTTTGGGAAAAGACTCATTTATTCTACCAAACCAATTAAAAAATAATTTATTGCTCTTATCAGACATGTTCTCAGGAGACTAAAACTATAATGCATTTAGGGCTAATGAACATGAATAATCATGAAGTGCCCTATCAGATTGTTACACAGTTGACAGTTTAGTTGCTAAATGATCAAAACAATTGTATTTTGAATTGACATGGTCTTAATCAAATTGACATTGTTAGCTATTCCATGGCCAGTTGTAGATCTTTTAGGACATATATATCTTAAATTAAATATTGTAAAAATTAAAAATAATCAATCACCAATATTGTCATAAGAAATTTTCAGACATTAGCATGTTGCAGATCAATAACTTGAGATTTTTAAGAATATATGAAGTTTTTGTATGACCCTCGTTGTGGTGAAATTTGAGGAGTACTTTCCTGAATGTCCACTTGATTAAGTTTTTCTTTTACTGGGCCCTACCTGTACCATTCATTAGCTCTGTGTTTTAGGAAACTGAGAGCCTTGAATTCAATGAGGAAAAAAATCAACAAATAGTAACAAATATTCTTAAGCATCAAACACATACAGAATATTCTTTTAGGTATTTTTGGAAATCATGGAGGAGAAGAAGAAATAATCCATCCTAAGGCATATAATCTAATTGTGGATCTAAGTTCTATATATGTAGCGTGATATAATTAAAAATCTGTGAGTCATAGGGTAGCTCTATTTTTAACTTCTCGAGGAACCTCCATGATGTTTTCCAGAGTGGCTGTAACAGCTTGCATTCCCGCCAACAGTGTAAGAGGGTTCTGGGTGTTATATGCAACTGATGAATCATTGAACCTTATATCAAAACTAATGATGTACTCTATGTAGGCTAATTGAATTTAAATTTTAAAAAAATCTGCAGCAGGAAAGGTATTAAGGTTAGCAGTTATAGAAAACTGAAAATGACAGTTAAGGACAGGGAGTAACTAAGACATAAACATAAATTTAAAGCATGGATGGTGTTTATGGGATTGAAGGAAAAGAAAGAGGGCATTTCAGGTGAAAATAACACACAAAAATATTGGGGGGTGAGTTTCAAGTTATTCTAAAGGGCCAAGAGGCAGATGGCCTGCATTAATTGAAGTGTTTATATTAAGGAATAAGGTAAAGATTTGATTGGAAAGGTAAATTGTGGTCTATTGAAGAACAAATTTTTATTAGTCAGTCTGCACATTTTACTACACATTTTTATTAGCTTTATGGCCCCTGTGCTATTGTCTAGAGTTTAGGTTTACTTAGGAAAAAGGCTAAATTATGTCACTGAGGTATGTTAAACAGTCATAGTTTCCAGTGAAGTAATGGATGAATCAATCACGAATGGAAATAAACTTAATTTTTTTGTGCATTCTAAAGCTGTCATTATACAAAGCCTCTGTATATAAAGTCCTTTTCTATCCACAGAAATAATTTTGAAGGTAATGGTTATCTTTCAAGTAGAGTTTCTGGAAACTTCTTGGAGAGAACATTGCCTGATAGCCAAATATCCCTGCCTCCCATGCACAACAATGGCTCGAATAAATGATGAATCCAGAAACATTTGAAATCCAAATGTGTGCTTATGACCTGTCTTTTGGCATATGGTATTCTATTATTTTGCTATGGGCCTTTAAAAGGAAATAATAGTTTGTGGAATAATGTATTACTTTTTTAGAACTGCAGGCATAGCATTCTGAACGTGAGACTGACACAGCTGCTAAGAGAAAAAGTTTCAATCGGGCATGACCCCAATGTGTCCTTAGACAGTACTTAGAATTTCTTCATCACTGCATCATCAGAAAACCAGAATTTGCCAGTTCCCTTGTAAGAATACTAACAACATTATGTCCTTAATAGCTATTAAGCGTATTAAATATAATTAAACGGAACCACAACGTTAAGTATCTAATCTGGTGATGGCTTATTTTCTATGGATTATTTCTAGAGAAAGTAAGCACACAGCTAAAATAAAATCCATGTCAGACTAGATAACAGCAAGTTACCAGGGCAACACAATCATATAGAGATAGAGTAAATCATTTATTTTATAAATGTTGCCAGGGCAACAGAAACTACTTATAAAATCACTGAAGGACTGAGAATAAGGGCACAGTCTATGGGACTATTTGTTCTTTCATAATACATTGGAATAAAATGTCCATTCATACCCCAAATCTTAGCAGTTACATAAAATAGGTTGATATTCATTAAAAAAAATGGCCATGAATGGATTCAAATACTGAAAAATTTTACATACCAAAAGATATTATTCATTATTTCTTCCTTCTCAGACTTTTTTGGGACACTATTTTACTTTAAATGTTAACCTTAGCTAGAACCTAAGAAGCTAGTTATTTCTACCTCAGCTATATTTATAATTTAGGATCATTATTAACAGTGTTGATGAGCTTAGATTTTGTTAGGCAACAAATGAGAATGTGCCAGAGTTGGGGGTATATATATATGTATATGATCTAATCAGGTGTACTTTGGGAAAAATTACTTTAGCTTTGGTGACAAATGTCAAAGAGTATACAATTTATAGTAATATTTTTAAAAATACTAAAACAAATACCAGTAAAGTACCTCAAACTTTTTTTTTCTTCTGCTGAAGAGGAATATTTACCAAAAGTAGGGCTTAAATTTACATTTTACATCCATGTCTTTTAGTTTTGTTGATTGTTTCCTTCACTATGAGGAAGCTTTTTAGGGGCACCTGGGTGGCTCAGTGGGTTAAGCCTCTGCCTTCGGTTCAGGTCATGATCTTGGGATGGTGGGATTGAGGCCTGCATCAGGCTCTCTGCTCAGTGGGGAGCCTGCTTCCCCCTCTCTCTCTGCCTGCCTCTCTGCCTACTTGTGATCTCTCTCTCTCTCTGTCAAATAAATAAATAAAATCTTTAAAAAAAAAAGAAGCTTTTTATTTTGATGAAGACCCAGTAGCTTATTTTGTTTTTGTTTCCCTTGCCTCAGGAGACATAACGAGAAAGAAGTTGTTATGGCTGATGTGAAAGAGGTTATTTTCTGTGTTCTTTTCTTGGATTTTTATGGTTTCAGATCTCACATTTAGGTCTTTCATCCATTTTGAATTTATTTTTGTGTTTGGTGTAAGAAAGCAGTCTGGTTCCATTCTCTGCACGTTGATGTCTGGTTTTCCCAACACCATTTGTTGAAGAGACTGTCTTTTTCCCCTGGATATTCTTTACTGCTTTGCCAAATATTAATTGACCATATAGTTGTGGTTTTATTTCTGGGTTTTTTAACATCACTTGGGTGTCATAAAATAATCATTACAATCACTACACTGGGTTGACTTAAGTCTAGTTCTCTGAGCACCACAGCTGGAAGTGGGATCTCCACCCTCTGAGAGCCCTAAGAATGCTTAGTGTCTCATCACTTGAGTGTAGCAAATGCTTCACTGTTAATCTATTCAAATAAATAAAGTAAGAGAGCTGACACTTTAAGAAAAAGTACCAGAACTCTTTTACATGTCTACGTGATACTTTTTTTTTTTTTTAACTGCTAATGGAATCACTTTGGAAGACATTTTCCAGTGATACCATCTTAGAATAGGAAATTTTAAAATTTCCTCCTTGGGAATAACTTTAAGAGATAATTTATTAGTCATACCAAGAAACCCACAAATTAATCAGGCTATATTCACATGAGCAGGTAAATAGATGGATGCGTAGATTGGTGGATAGATGGAGAGATGATCAATACATGATAGATAGATAGATAGATTACAGATAGATAGATCGATAATAAATATCTTATCCTGGGGCATATGACTGATTTTTCCTTCCAAGCTAGAGTATAATTTTATTGAGACTATATTACATATAATTCACAATATATCTCCCTTCTTACTTTGTCCCTTACACAGAATACGAACTAATAATTATTTGTTGATTGGCTATTCTTCATAGGCTCTTTCTGAATTGGGAAACCTGGAGATACTGCTAGCAGGCAGGTGCTGTTAGACAAAGATGCTGAGAAAAGTTTCTAAGGGAGGCAAAAGTGTGCATCTTCTTTGAACACAATCCCAACATTTAATAGCAAGTGATATTGATATCAAGTTTGGCTTTGTATATTTGATCCTTGAATCTTGTCATTGACAATAAGGTTGTTAAAAACAACTCAAGAAAATTTCTTTTGCGTTCATACTATAGAATTCAAATTACTTTTTAGTTGCAGATTTGCCTATATAAGCTGAAGCAACTGATTTTTACCAAGAACATATGTTTCCTCATCTCTGCTCTCACCCACTTTTTGGGAAGTTGGAAAAGGGTTGTCAAGTCCTTGAGCATCCTTTATGAAGCTCCAGAATGCAGTGATTGTAATATGTTTATGCTGCTATTGTCCACGGTTGATCAATGCAGGCAAAAGTAGTGAACATTATTCTTGCCTTTCTCTTCTCTATCCTCTCTTCATTGTTAAAAATATGAAAAACTCGGGTCTACTTGTTAGGACAAGCAGTAACCCTTGTTTTACAATGATGTAAGAAAACACTTTTCATGGATTGAACAAAAGAACAGATTTAGAAACTTAAACAGTTTGAGATCTGAACAAGTTCAGTTCTTCTATTTCCTGTGTGACCTAATTTTCTACCAGCAATTCTCTTTTTTTTTAATTCAAATATTCATTTGAATAAAAAAGAGAGATATACCCCCCTCAGGCCCTAGGAGAATGCCTAATAAGGATTTGTACCTTGCCCACATTTAGAAAGAAGCTGAGATTCTTTGCGACTAAAGACATACTCAAAACAAACAAACAAACAAACAAACAGTTAAATTAAGGAAGAAGGGACAAATGTCACAGAGCAGGAAATAAATTCATTAAAAGTTGTCTGTGGGTAGTCTATTACAATGGAATATGGAAATTTTGACTTGAGTTTTCAGAAGTCAAGGCCAAAATGGTTAAAAAGAAATAAAAATGTTTTATTTTTCATTCTCTGATAGAAGGAAGCATCAGATGGTCAGGAGAGGATGCTTTCTTTTCTTTTCTTCTTTTTTTCTTTTTCTTTTTCTTTTTTTTTTTTTTTTTTTGCTGTTATATCCAAAGGGGAGAAAATTTCCATTCCTAATGTCTTATATAGCAGTTATACATATAGAGAGATTTTTTTTTCCCCTTGTGGTCATTTCTTAACCCTCAGTAAAAAACAAATTTTAACTTTCAATTTTGTGATGAAATGTCTAGAGTGACTAAGTTAATATTCTTCTGAAACACAAGTGTCTCATAACCTAGCTTGATATAACAATGCCACTTAGTAAATCCAGGGATTATCAGTAAGCTTTTTTTTTTTTTTTTTTTAATGTTATGTTGCACCATACAGTACATCTTTAGTTTCTGATACCTGTTTGGACTTTTAAATTCCTAGTCCTAGCCACGGTTTTATGAAAATTATCCATCTGACCTACAGTATCATCCAGCTAAGGGTTATTAACTCTTTATTGAAGGGGCGCTGCAACATAGCCTACAGTTTGTGCCAGAAGACTCAAGAATGTCTTTCAGAAGAGCCTAAACATGTATGCAATTGTGAGCCTTGTCATTCTGTGCCTTTGTGGAGTGTTTGAGGGACAAATTTCACCTAAAATATTGGTGATAGGTGTGAGACTGGCCATCATCACTCAGTAGCTCATTAAGTACTCATGATTGTTGGCAGTGCTGGGGCCTCATCTGTTGCCAAGATGAGTCAGGTGTAAAATGCACTCATTGGTAGCAAAGTGAACCAATAAAATAGGATCCTTTGGTATGGACTATGAGAATTTTAAATAATATCTAAATGAATTGGTGATTTGGTTTCAGATAAAACAAATATCAAGCCATTGTATCTTAAAGTATTTACTCAACACATTCAGCGGGCAGAACCATACGATCAGTAGAGAAGTTTTATCTTCCTGCTGAATTTCGCAGCAAGGACATGTAAGGGTCTCAGCTGACATCAAACTGTTTATACTATTTTTTTTTAATTCACATGGTATTTGTCCCTTTTTAGATCACTTAACAGAAATATGATTTCATTGCACAAATTGGAACCTAAGAATAAGCTGGGAAACCCGAAAGCATTTTTCAGGAAAGATTAATCCTTAGCCATGTTAAAAAGAATACTGTGTTCTTTTTTTTTTTTTTTTAATTCTCATTTAGCACTGAGGAAATCAGCCTAATTATCAATTTGAGTTCTGAACAATAATCTTAACACTTCCATACAGAAGAGAGACCTTTTATCAAAGAGTTATCCTTAAAGAGTTTTTAATCAATACACATTAGAACCAGTTCTGCATAACAATGGTGTATATTAAAAATCAATTCTTACTTTTCTATAAAGCTTTTTATCTCTTTAGTCTTGTATCTCAAGTATTTTTAATCAGTACTGAAAAGTCATCATGATGCTAAGTGTGCATTTCATGGTACGTGTATAAGTCCTTAGATTCTAATGTCATGCTCCAAAATTATTTTTAACCTTCTGAAATACATATATGGAATTTATTTCAAGGAACAGTTTATATTTTATATCTCATGGATTGATGCATGTTTGTATGCATGCATGGATGGGTACCATGTGCATATTTCTGTCCACATGTGCTGATCTCCACTGTAGATATTATTTAGTCAAAACACTGACCTATATATATAATACAAATATATGTTTATATGAGGAAGTTCAAAGATGTATTTATATGATACCAAAAAAAAAAAAAAAGGCTGAACACTGCTGAGATACATAGTATAAGTTAGAATAAGAGGAGAAAGAATGAAAGCTATGAAGGAGATGAAATAGAAAAATTGAGAAAGAGGAAGAGAAAGGATATGGAGGATGCATGGGCCAAACCTGACTCTAGCATATTGTAGCCTCGAAGGGTAGGTAGTAGGTGATACCCTTAAACTGAATTAGTACGTGTAAGAGAAGGAAGAAGTTCAATATCGGCTGCATGGAATTTCTTTTGGGCATGTTGAATTTGTGGAACTAGATAGAGATTCTCAATATGTAGCTTGAAATACAGTTTTGACATATAGCAGTGGCAGTGATAGATTTCGGAGTCATTCATTCCCATTGGAGAGAATAAATAGGCTTCCAGCAATCCATTTACTTTTAACTAGTAATTACCATGCTTGATCTATGCAATAGCTCTTAAACGTAGGACTAGGAAATAATATGCATGTGATGACATTATATTAAGTGTACTAAACTTATGTACACTATATCAAGTGCTTGCTTATGCCCCTAGCAAGCAAGATTATTTAGCAACCTAATTATACTTTTGCTTACACCTATAATTTTAAGGCTAATTATGTATTATATTACATATGCCTTTTTGAATCAACCAAAGCATATGCACCTGATGTTTCCATGTAGGGAACTGACTATGGTAATACATTGGAAAATAGAGATAGATACTTTAAATGCAAAGAAATCATAGAGGTCATTTAATCTAATTCCCACCAAAGTTTAGAAGTTGATATAAAGGTTTGAAAAATTGTCCATATATATTCATGCAAAACTGTTTCATTTCAATTCTGCATAACATTTAGAGAAGATACTTTTCATGAAGGCACCAATCCAGTGTGAAAAAGTGCAACAAAATTTGAAAAGAGAAGAAGCAACACACCATCCCCACCACCACCACCACCACTAACCTGGTACAAAGCAAGGAAGCAATCAGCAACTTTGTCAAGCCCAGAGGAACAGCCAAAGAGGCCTGTGTATATTTAGATATATTCATTTCATTGTTAGTCATTGTGACTATAGGAAGTCTATAAACTATTACCACCAGATGGTTCCTATCACTTGTAGAATAGGGTGGGCTTTGGGTGGTCCTGCAATGCTTTTTATTTCTTTTGCTTTATTGACATGAATAAATTATTTCAGGCTTTGCTGGATTATCCTATGCTTGGCACTGGACGCTTTCCATTGTATTTTTCCCTAATGTTATGGTTGATGCTGGTAATAACCACTTTTACTGATCATAGAAGGATGAGTTCAGAGTGACTCAGTGATTCCGGGGTCTCAAATGGCCCCCTTGAGAAGGTTACATGGAGGGAATCTGAGAGCTAAATTACTGAAGAACACATTATTTTCTGTGGGGTTTTCCCATGCCCTGAGGATTTTATACATGCTGTTCCTTGGGGTTTTCTCTCCTTCATATTTAATGTTTTAAAAGAACAGAAAGTTTAAAGGAAGTTTCTTAAGAAACCCTACCGGTATGTTCATATCTCTAGACCAGAGTTCACAGATTGAATTGTGACTCAAAGATTTAAATTTCCCTCATGTCTTTTTCTAAAAATAAGTTTCATTGAAATTGACAAGGGTGATGACGTATTGGCAGCCAATCTGCAAGAGGGCCCGTTAGTGGAATATTATCTGTAATGCAACAGGATCGATGTTTCAAATATAAACCATTAATATGCGCTGCCTAATTACAAACATTTGAACCAGTACCTAAGAATTTGTTAAGGTTTTCTTTTGTGATTCTAACAACGACAGCAGCAGAGCAAAAGACTCTTAATTCTGTACCTGGAACAAACTTCTAATGCAGGAGCACATAGCTTCAGTTTTTTCTCTTGAGCTGGACTAGAATGTGTTCCCAGTATTTTATGATTCTGATTTGCCATGGTTCAGCAGGGCTGCCCTGTTAGCAGCAATCACCCTTGCTTGTGAAGTTATGTAGACAATCCCACGTAAATCAGAATGGCCCAATCATTTGATCATGTCCATTTCTATTACACATGGCCAGGCATATGATAAGAAATGCTCTGGCCAGCACAATTTCTTCTTACAACTGTCCTAGAAAATGAAATAAATTGTTACAGCATTGATTTCCTAGCAGAGTCAAAATTATGCAAGAAGAAAAGTCCTTCTTTTTTTACTTATATTCCTCTACTCTCTGATAGACCTTTCCTTCCTTCCTTCTCTCTCCATTTACTTTTTGGTCTTATATAGATTAAATGCATTTGGCGATTACTGAATTTCACCATACTCTAATTTAAAGTGTATCTTCTCTTCTTGATTTTGTTAAGCCAAATAAACTCCAGTGAATATCCATTAAAGAACACATACTTCCTCAAAAATCATGATTTTGAACTTTCCGAAAGTCATTGGCTATTCCTTATATTGCTTTCATTAGGAAACTTATCCGTTGTTGAAGAGAAGCATGCTTGTCTTAAAGTGGGTTTCTCTTTGTCATGTAAGTGTAACCAAAGTTATTATAGGACACTACAGGTATGAATGAGTCAGAAACAAGTAGCTTATATTTCCAAGCATATATGTGCATTTGAATATTAGGAGATTCCTTAGGGAAGCATGTGTTTTAAATTTTATTAATCTCAAGAGATTTAAGAATCCTCCAAAGAGAAGTTCAAGAGCTTTAAATTAGGGGCGCCTGGGTGGCTCAGCGGGTTAAAGCCTCTGCCTTCGGCTCAGGTCATGATCCCAGGGTCCTGGGATCGAGCCCCACATCGGGCTCTCTGCTCAGCAGGGAGCCTGCTTCCTCTCTCTCTCTCTCTCTCTGCCTGCCTCTCTGCCTACTTGTAATCTCTGTCTGTCAAATAAATAAATAAAATCTTTAAAAAAAAAAAGAGCTTTAAATTATAATTATTGTATAAGTAATTAACTTCTGGAATAGTTTCAGTAGAATCAAGAATACTTATGTTGCCCGTACCTTGGAAGAATGATAGCAATGGAACAGTAGGTATCTCTTATCCAGTCTTTCCTTCCTGTAACTCTAAAAATATTTGATTGCTTTTAAGGCAGTAAACTTATTGCAAAAATTAATTAATTCATGTATTCATTCATTCAGCAAACATTTATCAGATGTTTGCCCTCCGATCTGCGATGTGCAGGTACCATTCCAGGAATATAAAACTGAACATAGAATAGGTTCCTTCCCTTATGGAACTTACATTCCAGCAGGAAGAAAAATTAATAAAATAATAAAGAAGATGTTTGAAAGAACATGTTAAATATTCAAGGCCAGATATTGATAAAATGCCAAGAAGGCATAATTTGTCTTTGAGAGTTTCAGACTTCATTTTCAACATCCTCCCCTACCTTTCCTTAATGCTCTTTCTTCAGGATTCTTAGATACTCCAAAAGCTCATTCTTTCCTTCTTTTGTTCTTTTATTTAAACAATATTTATAGAAAACTCACTATGTATGCTCTGTTTCAGGTTCAGGCATACAGTGTGGAGTAAATAGGTGTAGTCCCTGACCCCAAGGAACGTATAGTATATCAGGAAACAAAGAGATAAACCAACTCGGTATATTAAGGAAAATGAAAATAAACTGGTCATAAATTCTACTAAGGAAAGTTTCACAGGAATCTGGATGCATATATCAAGGGACTCTGACTTAGAATGAGGGTGTGTGTGTGTGTGTGTGTGTGCGTGTGTGTGTGTGTGTGTGTGTGTTTGGTAGGAGCCCGGAGTACTATGAGAAATAGAAAAGAACTTTCTAGTCTAACTGAACTAATTGTGTGTTTCTTTAAAAAACCTCTTCTGAAGAAGTCTATCTGGTCATTAGTATCTTAGCGTGGATGAGGTTGTCAATGGGCTTGAGGATGTGCATTTTTTTTTCTATTACTATGTAATGAAAAGTTTGTTAGCTTTGTAGAGAATTCCAGACATCAGTAAGCAGGGCATCGGTCTTTGGAGTTACAGTTTTCTATCTCTGGAATAATGTGCTTGTTCAGGTTACATAAAATTCCCTCTTTGCTCTATCTTTTTATGAGACTCTCTATAATGCCACATATGCTCTCACAAAAGATAAACCTGAATATTACAGAGTAATGTTTTTATGGATGAGGGCAGCATAGCTCAGAGAGGTTAATTGACTTTTCTACTATCACACAAGTTGGTGGCAGAGCTGGGACAGGTATGTTTTAATCCAGTTAACACCAATTCCATTTCATTATATCTGGCTTGATTCTTCATTAAATTTTTATATTTCGGGTTACATAATTTAACCCAGAGAAAATCAAGTTGACAGATTAATAAAAAAATTATGATGTGTCCTTGTATACATAGAATACAAATATTAGTAAGTTATTTATGGTCATTAATGCTGATTAGATTATTTCAATTTATTTATTTATTTATTTATTTTTAAATTTTATTTAATTATTTGACAGAGGGAGAGAGAGATCACAAGTAGGCAGAGAGACAGACAGAGAGAGGGGGGAAGCAGGTTCCTGCTGAGCAGAGAGCCCAATGCGGGGCTCGATCCCAGGACCCAAGATCATGACCTGAGCCGAAAGCAGAGGCTTAACCCACTGAGCCACCCAGGTATCCCTGATTAGATTATTTTAAGGAGTAAGATATTTTTAATCTTTTAGCAACCCCATCATTATATTTTAAGTGGAAAGAAGTTTATATGATTTAGTTAAAAGCTTTGATTTTTGACAGGCACATTCATCCAAATAGTATCATAATTTAATTCCTTTTGGCTCAAAATTATATAATGCTGGGTGATATGTCTGAGGTAAATATACCTCCTTTTTAATCTGCATAATCATTAGAAATGGCCCCTATTAATATTCTAAACATTATAGAGATACTTTAGGTTATCAACTTAATAACTCTTTGTTTTCAAAACAGGTAGCTTAGAAAACACTCATAATGAATAAGTATGAGAATATTCTGTGAAATATTCTGTGAAAGCATAATAAAAAAACATGTGTCATTGTATTTTCTTTAAGCCTATAGTAACTAGTGCATGGTCTGAAACTATATGCTAAAATCCTTTATAGTTTTAACACACAAAAGATAGTTTATTCTTGGGGCATGCAAATAATTTGAGCATTGTATATAATTTTGATTTAATTTTGTTTTGAAGACCAGCCTCCTCCTTTATTCAAAATACCACATATTAATTCAAAAAGATCAAGGAGTTCTGTATTGAACCTAAATTGAGTAGTTTCTTCTAAAGTAATGTTTTGTCATTTGCTTATATTAGGTAGTATCTACTTAATAAAAATAGTAATAGTCATTAAAAAATAAAACCAAAAAAGATAATCCCTTATTTCCTCTTTCATATAGGCTCACATGTTTAAAAAAAAAAAAGAAAAAAATAATTATTAACAAAGGGGGACTATTTCCTACTTGTTTTTTTAAGGTTTTATAAAAAATATTATTTTTATTTATTAGAGAGAGAGAGAGCAAACGCAAGCAAGGGGAGGGGCAGAGGGAGAAGCAGACTCCGTGCTGAGCAGGGAACTGATGGGGGACTTGATCCCAGGACCCCGGGATCACGACCTGAGCCCAAGGCAAATGCATAACTGACAGATCCACCCAGGCACCCCTTTATGTTTTTTTTTTTTTTTTTTATTAAATTTTTAAATTATCTAGGAAGCTTTGCTTAAAATCCTACATGAATGGAATAACATTGAGAATAACTTACCAAACACAGATATTTTGATATTTTGCAAACAAATTCAATGGGTTTCATCGACTTTCTTACTCACTAAAAGTGGAAGACAGAGATGGTACTAGTCCACTCCTCATAGGAGATAGAATCAGTATTGGATTTGCATGGGGGATAGCAATCTCCCGTCCAAGAAATCAGGTGAAATAAAGATAGGTGAAATAAAGGATCAGAGGAAGATAAAATTTGTCAGAGAAGAAAAAGGAGGAATGAAGCTTTCAGACAGGGCAAATGCGTGTCAGAACTGCAGAATCTGTGAATTCCTTCCTGCAAACTACTGCAGCTACTTCCTGCAGAGGTGAAGGTAACACCTGATTAATTCAGCTTGTGGAATTAATAATTGCCACAGGTGCTCATCCCCATTACCATTTTTCAACTGTCCCTTTACATCAGTATTGTAATTCCCTGTCTCTTAGGAGTTATAATCGAAATAAGCAGATTTTTGATGCAATTTTATTTTAATCCATTGGATGCCTCCATGAAGCAGGCATAGGGAATCCGTCCCAGAATAGACTCAGGTGCCAGGAATTCTAGGTAGCCGAGGGCTCCATCTCTCTGAAATAGGGCCCCTGACTGCATAATGCTAAAGTCATTGCTTGAGACAGCTGCACCTGCTTTTTTAAGCTCTGTAGATCATCAACTTTTCTGCTGCCACATTCACAAATTTTGTTTCCACATTTTCCACTCAATGATCTCCCTGCTTCTCCCCACTTTCAGAGTGTAAGGATAAAATCATGGACAAATTTGGTTGATTTGTTAGGATTTTATTTTATTTTTTTTAAGATTTTATTTGTTTATTTGACAGAGAGATCACAAGTAGGCAGAGAGGCAGGCAGAGAGAGAGGGGGAAGTAGGCTCCCTGCTGAGCAGAGAGCCCCATGCGGGGGGCTCAATCCCAGAACCCTGGGATCATGACCTGAGCCAAAGGCAGAGGCCTTAACCCACTGAGCCACCCAGGAGCCTGATTTGTTAGGATTTTAGAACGTTATTCCCAGAATTCCTCAGAAAGCCTGTGTGTTCCATTATTGATCTCTCTATTATTATTATTTTTTAAACATACCTGTGTGAAAAATGCCTACCACCTCTTGAAGTCTGATTCATGAATTACGTCATGCATGGTAATATTAGGAAGCAACATAAAGGAGATAAAAAAATTTTTTTGGACTGTCATTCACCTCTGCTAATAAATTTTGGCATTCGAAAGGAACTTTATTTCTTAGTCCTCTGAGGAAATTCACTTATATGTGGGCTTTTGAAAATTTTGTGTTGAGGAAGTTGACACATATGATTACTGTTCTTCACAATTTAGGGATTAAAAGAATGCCAAATTCATTGCTGTGTTTTGTTGTTTTCAAATTACATGGAAAATAAGAAATAGTTCTTTATCCTTTCTGGAATTCTCTTCCAAAATCCTTGCACACTACCTTCTTGCATACTACCTTTATCCCCCAAATATTTTAAGAGTTTTATTTATTAATTTGAGAGAGGGAGAGAAGAGGGAGCACAAGCAAGGGAAGCAGCAGGCAGAGAGAGAAGAAGGATCCCCACTGAGCGCAGAGCCCAGTGTGGGGTTTGATCCCAGAACTCTGGGATCATGACCTGAGCTAAATGTAGACGCTTAACCAACTGAGCCACCTAGGCTCCCCATCCCAAAAGTATTTTAGAAGATAATTTTATCCATCTGAGTTTATAGAGTAGTCATACCAAGTAGTATGGGGTGAAGTCATGATTTCTTACATGGCATTCTTGGAATACAGGTTTTATTTTTTTAAAGATTTTATTTATTTGAGAGAGAAAGAGAGAGTGCAAGCAGGCAGAGGGAGAGGGGCAAGAAGACTCCGTGCTGAGCACAGAGCCCCATGCAGGGCTCAATCCCAGGGCCCTGAGATCATGACCTGATCCGAAATCAAGAGTCAGATGCTTAAACAGCTGAGCAGCCCAATTGAATTGGGTGCCCCAATTCTTATTTTTAACTTTTATAATTGACTTCCTTATTCATAATGTTCCCCAATGAATGTGTATAAAATAAGTGACTTTAAAAATCACAGAAATTATTACACACCAGTGAAATTTCATTGTTTTTAAGGAAGTATGAACTTGGTGCACTGTGTCAAATCAGTTTTTTAAAAGTCAGGCCTGGGGTGCCTGGCTGGTTCAGTCGGCAGAGTATGTGACTCTTGATCTCGGGGTTGAGAGTTTGAGGCCCATGTTGAATGTAGAGATCACTTAAATAAATAAACTTTTAAAAAATAAAAATAAATAAAAGCCTTATACCAAGAACACTGGATATTAATACTTTTTAGTATTATTTAGTATTATGAGGATACCATGGAATTATAATTCAATTTCTCTCTCTCTCTTTTTTTTTTAAATCTAACAAAATATCCACTATTGTGAATAGGTTGTCACTGAAAATGCATGGTTTAGATGTTTGCTCTCCTATGCCGTACAAATATTAAAGTCTATCAATGGAATGGTTGTTTCTGGGATGTAGGCAAAACTCTTGGGAGGTTGATACGGAATGCCACCAGTCAGTTAACAGGCGTGTTGACAACTGGCCTTAATGAAAGTTAAGGATAGCGGAAGCTCTCTCCGTAACTAGCTGGGATTGGCAACGGAGATAAACACATCTGTAATTACCACCAGCCCTTCTTCAGACATGAGCCATCCATCCCTTGAGATTTAAGGACTCTGAGCCTGTAAAGGGATTTTTGATCCTGATAACTGGTCTGTAACAACAGAATCATTTTTAGACACGATCTAATGTGTGTCTAATCCTCAGTTCTCCCTCCTGTTTCAGAACTATTTCCTTCTTACATTCTGTTCTTCAACCTACTGTTTGATCTCAGGCCTTGCCCTGGGGGCCCACTGCCTTCCTGTGACGAAACATCCAGGCTTGTTCAATCTAGGTAACGCCTTCACTTATTACAAGTCAGGGGCCCCACCTAGGACTCTGGGAGTTGAGTGTTAGCAGTCTGCCAGCCAACATTTTACACTAAATGAAACCAGAAATTGGCGTGGCATCACCAATGATGTTTACTGCTGTGGAAAATTTTAACGCCTTTGATCACTTGGTCCACATTCTGTTTTTGAAACCCAGTTTTTATAAAATATATCTCATTCAAGTTATTTAGCTATTGAACTCAAAGGTCTTTCAGGGCAAAATGTAACAGGTACTTAGTAAGTACTAGTGCATGGATGAGTTGAATATTCTTTATCTTAAACTCGAAACACACCAAACATCTCTTAGGAAGTTACAAAGGCTCTCCCATGGGAGACATCGCCTCAATATCGGAGTGATGCAATTCTTGGTACTCAAGTTTCACTTCTTTAGTTTCAAGCAAACGAAGATGGACTTCTTGGTTTCTGTTCCTAAAATATGTTCTAATATCGGGGTATAATTTCGCCACAGAGCAGTTCAAGTTAATTGTCTCTGCATTTAAGAAATGTGTTAGAGTCTCTTCACAGCGTTTCAAAGAAGTTGGATGAGTTAGCGATGTAAACATTTCCTCGTGGGAACTTCATACAATCCAAAGAAACGAAGTGATTGACAAACACGTACTCCAGCTGATTGAAGTGGTTCTGAGCTAACCAGATGTTTTCAGCTGAATCATGCCCACAGATGCTATTGCTTCATAATTCCTTAATCCCGGGATTACCCCAATTAGCCAGCTTGGTGACATTGAGCTTGCCTCTCTTTTGTTACATACTTCGTAAAGAACGCTTGTCCGAAACAATTTGCCCTGGAAATGTTTGCAAGGAAGTTATCAGGGTTGTTTGTTTTCCCTGCTCTTGGATGTGGTCTCCGGTGAGGTCAGGAGAATGGAATGAGTGTTGCCACAGATGACACTGGAGCTATTTCCACAGCTGGCTGCAGAGAGTGGGCAGTCCCTTACAGATGAGCTCGCATGTGGAGGTAGATGATATAAAACATCTGTCACAACGGGAATAAGCAAAAACAATGTCCCTTTGAAGATTGCCTTTGAATGATGAAGTGGGGGTTCTGTCTCCACAATGGGAATGAAGGACAACGTCGTTGGCAGGCAGATGGCTTCAGGCTTGCTCTTGCGTGAAATAGAGCAAAAAGTATATGTTGAAAATCTCTGATGCTAGTCAAATCGGCTGATTTTGCTGAACATTCATTTCCCCACCTAATGCATATATAGTCAATGAGAAAGGGAAGGGAGGGCTAGGAGAAAAGGGTGGGAGGACAAACTAAGAGAAGAAACTGGTTCTGAATATTTTTCTCTTGAATAACTTTGAATACAATAGGATAATTTCAGCTGGTCACTGAAAGTTCAGGAAAAGCATTTTGCGCCAAGTTTACTTCAATGCATTTGCAGCCCCACATTCTTTTTTACAGAAGTTTTGAAAGCAGACATAAAGATGGTATATCATTAAGGCCACAGGATGACAAACACTTCAAAATTTGAATACCACTTAGTAGACGTAAAGTCCTCTTTGTTTCCCTTCAAGGAGCAGAAGAAAATAATAAAAATCATCTTAGTGAACTATTTTGAATAGAATGATAATAGTTTCTCACCCCATCTAGCTGTAAAAATAAATTTAAAACAGTGAAATTACCATACATTTTTATCTCCTGAAATTGCTGTCAAAAGAGAAATCGACAATAGATTAATCTGATAGCAAATACATGCTGAATATTGGCAGACAATAAACATCTAGATCTCTTGTTCTATGACCAAAGCGGGTGCTGCGACCTCTGTTAACCCCCAAACCACACTGCTCTGCTCTAGTGAAGAAACGGCCAACATTCCTATGAACCATGGAGCCATGCTACTCGGGTGCCACACGCCCTCTGTTCCTGTCTCATTCCAGACTGTCTTACAAATCGAAGTCCTTCAAAGATGCTTCTCATGAGCAAAAGTCACATCTGTATATATCACAGAAAGGGAGTCTGAGAAATATAGGTGTGTTTTTTTGTTTTTGTTTTCCAAAATTCTAGGTTGAAATAGCAGGATTCACTTTGTGGGGAGCTAAGAACATGTGCAGAGAGTGTTAAAAAAATAAATGTCTATGGGGTGCCTGGGTGGCTCAGTCATTTAAGCATCTCACTTGGGCTCACGTCATGATCCCAGGGTCCTGGGATCGAGTACCGCATCGGGCTTCCTGCTCAGCAGAGAACCTGCTTCTCCCTCTCCTTCTGTCTGCTTCTCTGCCTACTTGTGCTCTCTCTCTATTTCCCTATCAGATGGATAAATAAAATCTTAAAAAAAAAATGTCTACAGCATCCCATAAGTGAGGGAGGTACAGCCAGGGAAGTTATTGGATTAATCTTAATGAGACATGGTTGAAGCTTTCAACACAGTCAGTGAGAGCTTGAAAGGAAGGAACAGAGAACTTGGAGACATTTATGATGTAGCAGAGACAAGACTTGACTACTGGTTTGTTATGCATGGTGAGGGATGCAAAGAAAAGGAGGACCTAGAATTTTCTCTATTACTTCAAGACTCAAATAGGAGAAAGACGATTTCTAGAAAAAGAGAAAATATTCAGAATGGGACATGGTTGTTTTGAGATGTCTGAGATTCTAGATTCAGTGAGCTGTTGGAAATCAGGTTCAGGAATTTAAGAAAAGTGCAAGACAACAAAGAGTGCTTAAAAACTTGAATTTTTAACTAGTTAGAGAAACTTTGATTTTAAACTAACCCGCATTTTTTGTCAATTCCATCAGCGCCTGGCAAGTAACAATATTTTGGAATTTTACTTCTAACTCCTGATTGACATCTTATATTTATGACATATATACGGAATTAACTAAAATATTTAGATGTTGACTACATAAGGCGTGTAGCCTCTCTTTTAACACTTGACTGTAATAGCCATTCCAAACTCATTGGTTAAGAAGAAGATATTATTTGGAAAGAATGGAGGTTTCAATTTGAGGGTTGCCATGAAAATATGTCATAGGAAATGAAAATAATTTTTTTTTTTTTTGGTACAAGAGTTTTTATGGATAAAAGGAGAAGCCCTATGGAGACTATTGAGGAACTGAACTAAATATTACCGGCTATTTGTGGTTAGAACAAGGAGACATATTAATGTTGCTAAGATTATTTGAAGCTACTTGACCCTCAAGTAGAAACTGAAAAAAGGAATTAACGAAATGATTAAGAAACAAACCAAGGGTCTCCTCAGAAGAAATGCAGTAGACAATTTACTCTAATGTGCATGACAGAAAAAAACAAAAAAAAACAGAGCAGAGCTTCTCAAACTTGCCCACGACTGTGACTCACCTGGGGATCTCAGTGAAAAGCTGACTCGGATTCAGTGGGGCTGAGGCCAGACCTAGAGTCTGCATCAAAGTCTCAGATTATTCTGTCTGGTCCCAGATTACGCTTTGAGAAAAAAGGTACTAGAAGGTTTAAGACCAGTATTTTGCAGGTGCTCTTAATTAGCCGAAGTCATCCAGCAGAAAAATCCAAAATTACTAATATGGTATGACTGTTTCAGAGAAGGGGCCATGAAATCTAAGCGGAATGAAAGATGTAACTAGCTTCTGGCACCGATTCTAGAAGAAATAGGACGCTGAAGAATACAAACAAAGCTTTGAGGTCTTTCACCTCATCTTCTGGACAATTTTATGTATATTCGCTAACATCCTGTAGGCCTTAGACTGTATCTCGGTTGGATGCTAATACGAGAATTTTTACCTTAGGATATGGCCATTCCAGGAGAACATATATTATCTCAGCACTATGTTACAAAACCTAGGAAATATACTGGGTGGGAGACACACCAGTGATGATAGTAGTAATAGCAAGTGTACTTTAAAGAGAGTCTATTAGTTTCTTAACAGGGTTGTGACTTTATACCCATATCCTTAGGTCTGGTTGTGATGCCGGTTCTAACCAGGCAAATTCCTGAAAATGTCTTAAAGGAGAAAACAAATGACCCAGAAATGTCCTCTGAGGGACCACAAAATAAAGTACATTTTATAGCAAATTGCGGGACAAGGAATAGCTATTCTAGTAACGGCCAGAATCAAGGTACCTTGTGACATTTTTAGGCAATTTGCACTATAAACAATGGCCATAAGTAGGATAACAGACAGCTTTTCCTCTTGATCACTTCTGTGGTTTGAGAAATTATTTCCCAGGCCCACTTACCAATAGGATCCTATGAGACCTTGGAAATGATTTGTAACCAGCTTTTTTTGGGCTGGGGGGTGTTTTTTGGTTTTTTGGCCTATTTGTCAGTAAGGGAAGATTTTAATGAGAAGCTTTATGACAGCTCACAGTCCTGAGTGCTAGTTAAAGCAAGATAAACATTTTTACCAGACTAAAGATCCTGCCTATAAATATTCAGACATCTGCTGGGAACCCTATTTGTTTTATCGTTTAGAAGAACACTGGCCTGGTATACTGCTTCTGATGTGCATTTTAAACCCTCTGTATGTTGAAAACCTACTTGGAGGTATACAAAGTGATTGGTGTACAAGTGAATAAAGCATTTTTTCTCTTATCACGTGACAAGGTCTGACAAAGATCTTGGGCAGATACATGGCTATTAAAACAGTTTGTGGCACAGGAAAGCCCTAATAAAAAAGTTTACCCTGCATTTGTGGCTCTGTGCATTGGCTGTGATACATAAAAGGAACTTTGCAGCATTGAATCAGGTACCTAAAATTATTCCATAGGATGGAAATCATGTAGTGAACTCCTAACATTAAAATTCCCTGGATAGTGTGTGGTTCTTAGAACCTGGGAATTCTCATACTAAAAGACAGGAACATCTAGCTGGCAGTGATCAGACAGGGACACTTTGAAGGAAAGCAGAGTAATTGGAAGGATGGATTTTTAAGACCATCCAGCTGTCCGGTCAAGAGAGTACTTCCATTATTTTTACTAAATCCTCTAACCCAGTCTGAGCACGGAGTAGCTGTTACTGTATTTGTATCCCTTCAAAGTCACGGGAGCCCTGGCTGATAAGCAAGTGCCATTCATTCTTTTGGTCATTTGGCACCATTACAACCTGTTTCATGATATACACTGTGCTAGGCTTTGGCACATTAGAAAATTAATTGAGCATCATAAATAGCACAATAAAAAGAATCCAGAGGAGAAGTATGATCATGATCAAGGCATGTGCCAAATATTGAGAGAAGAGAGGGACGAATGACCCACAACCTGGGTCAGACGTAGGTGATGTTCCATAGAATGTGGTACTTGACAAAAAACTTAAAGTACATCTACTAACCTGCTGTCAGTGCCCAGAACTCCTGCCAGAAACACCAAGGATGAGTAGTTCAGTGTGGTAGGAGGAGCGGTTTCATGTGGAGAGTCTTGGCAAATTACACAGGAAATGGAGACTGGAAGCCCTGGGATCTTTACAGAGTGTGCGTAATATGGCTAAAATGTCATCTCGGACCTACCTATATAAGCCTTCATTTGGGCTGAGATAATGTGGAAACAGAGCAGCGGGCACATTATCATGCATGGCCCTACTGTTCATTCCTGATGGCTGTACAGAAGGGTCACTCGTGAGAATGTGCCCACTGGTCTGTTAACACATTATCTCCTCCACAAGGAGGAATGGAAAATATTTTGGTTTCATCACTGAATTGTCTTTTTACCCTTTCACGCCTCTTACCCATTAACTTACAACAGCTATTGCCTTAAAGATACCAATGTCTTAAACATGTGACATTTCTAACATGAAATAATATTTTTCAAGATGCTAACTCAGGTATGAAAATGTGATATAGGCTGTACTTTGGTAGTAAAGGTAGTTTAACATGATTTCCCCTGTAGACCTTGTTTAACAAAAAATAAGGAAAATTACTTCTGCTCATCTTTAAAGGGATATGCATGTGTTTTTGGTTATCATTGTTAAAATAGGAAGAAGGTT
Source organism: Lutra lutra (assembly GCF_902655055.1). Classification (NCBI taxonomy): domain Eukaryota; kingdom Metazoa; phylum Chordata; class Mammalia; order Carnivora; family Mustelidae; genus Lutra; species Lutra lutra. The sequence continues at coordinate 148,248,897 of NC_062278.1, forward strand.
AAGAATTGTTCTCTGTATCTCTAATACAATTTTCTATTATGTAATTTATTGGGTGAGTAGATACTGGGGGGTTTCTTATATCTTAAAAAGTAACAAAGATGGTGACATACATTATGATTAACTCATTCATTGGTAAATATAGCTTCGTGTTCTTTAATCTTTTTGTTTGTTTCTCAAATCTCCTATTTATTTATTTATTTATTTATTTATCTATTTTGAGAGAAACAGAGAGGATATGCGGGAGGGTCAGAGAGAGAGAGAGTTTTAAGCAGACTCTGCTGAGCACAGAGCCTAATGTGGGGCTTGATCTCACAACCCTGAAATCACCACCTGAGCTGAAACCAAGAGTCAGCCATTTAACCAACTGTGTCACTCAGGTACCCCTTCTCAAATCTCTTCAAACTGATTTTGGAAGGCATACACCCCAGAAGGCCCTGTATAGTGAAGACAAAAGACTTAGGTTGTGCCATTTGTTTTTCCACACAGATAGTGTGATTCTGTCATATCATCTATTCCACATCACACGGAATTGTGTGGCACACATGTTTGTGTGTGGCAGATGCCCCGTAGCTGAGAGCCCCCTATTGTTCTCGTGACTGAAATGGAAGGTTGATGAATGTCAATTCAGCTTTGCTGCTGAAACCATAAGAAACTCACCGAAGAAGCCCTGGGATCCTTCGATGCACTCTTAATGTTTCCATTGGCTCAGCAACTATGTTCTCTCTTTTTTTTAATTATTATTTGCTTATGTATGTATTTATTTATTTATTTTTAAAGATTTTGTTTATTTATTTGTCAGAGAGAGAAAGAGAGAGCGAGCGAGCACAGCAGAGTGGCAGGCAGAGGCACAGGGAGAAGCAAGCTCTCTGCCGAGCAAGGAGCCCGATGCAGGACTCTATCCCAGGACATGGGATCCTGACCCAAGCCAAAGGCAGCTGCTTAACCAACTGAGCCACCCAGGCGTCCCTACTGTGCTCTCTTTAAGAAGGCATCTGAAAGAAAAAGAATTTGATAACCCATCTGCATTATGAAATTCCTTTTATAATTTTAACCAGGTGTAAATCTTCAATAATTAAAGAACTAGTTGTTCTATTTCACATCCAGCCAACAAAACCACTTGACATGGGGGCCCAAAGTCTTCAAATTTTCAACTTTCTCTCAATAATGTAGCATATTTAAAAGCCATCTTGCTCTATTAGAATTCCAAAAAAGCTTGTTGAAAACATCAAAAGTCACTACTGAACAAATTCTTTAGTTTTAAGCACAAAACTCTAAAGGATTCAATAAAGCGTTGTTGAGAATTCTAATTATCTATATACCTGCTTTGGTAAGATACTTCAGTATGACATATTTATATTCTCATTTGGAATGACACTATTGTATAAATAGGTACTTAACCAATAATTGAAACCACTATTCACAGTTGAATAAGCATGTTATATAATTAGGATTCTTTTAAGGAGACTCAATTGTTAAAACTAATTTGGTTTTTGGTGTCTTTTAATACTACATATTTAAAAAAAAAAAAGCACTTCCAATTAAGGGTAACTGAATCAAAAACCAACACAAAATTAAGAATATTTAAGAGTACCAGGAAAAAAAATACCCTCTATTTTTACAACTAACAGACATTCTCCCATTATGAAAACTGTGTACAGAACTCTTTTAAATTGACCATAGACCAATGTCAAATACTTTCCAAACATCATACCCTAAGTCCATAGTTACACATTTCTAGGTAGCAGTCCAAATAATATGCCAGTTGGACTGAATCTCTCTAATGTAGGGAAGAGAAATTCAGCTCTTGTTAGCCGTATTTCCAAAGTAAATAACAACATAAATTTGAACTCAAAAATAATTAAGCAGCCATTGAAAGTCACATAATAGTCTTGCCTCCTTCTATTGGTAATTTATAAGATTCAGGCAATTGACTTAGATATCTGATCTTTAAGAAATAGCTTTATTTTAATTTTTAAAATTTTTTTTATTAACATATAATGTATTATTAGCCCCAGGGGTACAGGTCTGTGAATTGCCAGGTTTACACACTTCACAGCACTCATCATAGCACATACCTTCCTCAATGTCCATAACCCAACCACCCTCTTCCTGCCCCCCAACCCCCAGCAACCCTCAGTTTGATGAGATTAAGAGTCTCTCATGGTTTATCTCCCTCCCGATCCCATCTTGTTTCATTTATTCTTTTCCTACCCCCCAAATCCCCCATGCTGCCTCTCAACTTCCTCTATCAGGGAGATCATATGATAATTGTCTTTCTCTGATTGACTTAAGGAAATAGGTTTATATCATGAAAAAAGTCTCAGCATAAAATCTAAAATTTGGTGTTACTTATAGAAAGCAGAGTATGGATGAATACTCTGTCATTTTCTAATTATTATAGTTTTAAAACTTCGCATTTTGTATAAATGGCATTTATTTATAGACACACATACATACCAGGGTTTCTGAACATCAACACTAATGATGTTTTTGTCTGAATAATTCTTTGCTGTGGGGAGCTGTCCTGTGTGTTGTAGGAGGTTCTGTAAGGTCAATGACCTCTTTCCCCACTAAGTATCAGTAGCACCCCTTCCCCAAGGTGACAGCCAAAACTATCTCTGGACATTGCCAAATGTCCCTTCCGGACAATTCAAAGTTGCCCTTGGTTGAGAACCACTGACATATTCCCATATGCAAATACTTTTTATTTTAATAAGTACCATAAAAATGCTATGGTGGCATTAGTAAAAACTTCTACTTCAGGTGAATTTCAGATCTCATCTTTAAGGATATGGTGGTCGATGACATTAACACATACACATATCTGTGAGGCAAGACATGATTTTAAAACTGAGCCACCCCGTAATACATTATATGGGGTACCTGGGTGGCTCAGTGGGTTAAAACCTCTGCCTTCGGCTCAGGTCATGATCCCAGGGTTCTGGGATCAAGCCCCACATCGGGCTCTCTGCTCAGCAGGGAGCCTGCTCCCCCCCGCCCGCCTGCCTCTCTGCCTCCTTGTGATTTCTGTCAAATAAATAAATAAAATCTTAAAAAAAAAACACAAAAAAACGAGCCACCCCTCCTGCACCCCAATGTTTATAGCAGCAATGTCCACATTAGCCAAACTATGGAAAGAGCCCAGATGTCCATCAACAGATGAATGGATAAAGAAGATGTGGTGTATACATATATATACAATGGAATATTATGCAGCCACCAAAAAATGAAATCTTGCCATTTGCAATGATATGGATGAAAGTATTATGCTAAGTAAATAAGTCAATCAGAGAACGACAATTATCATGTGATTTCACTTATATGTGGATTTTAAGAAACAAAACAGGATCATAGGGGACAGGAAGAAAAAATAAATCAGAGAAGGAGACAAACCATAAGAGACTCTTAATCATAGAAAATAAGCTGACAGTTGCTGGAGGGAAGAGAGGTGGGGGGGATGGAATAACTGGGTGATGGACATTAAAGAGGGCATGTGATGTAATGAGCACCGGGTGTTATATAAGACTGACGAATCACTGAACTCTACCTTTGAAACTAGTAATAGACTATATGTTAATTAATTGAATTTAAATTTTTTAAAAATATCATTTCCACAAGGGGAAAAAAAATTTAAAAAACACAACTGAGCCACCCCTTGTGAGAACAAGTTTTCTCAGAATTTTCAGATTGCTCCATTTTGACTAGAAATCTCGAGGTAGGTTTCTAAGTACCTTTTGATTTATTTAGAGTTTTGCTCTTTTTTCATTCTTCTAACCAATATTTATGAAGCATGTATTATATGCCTTATACTGTAGAGAGCATGAAGATAGCGATGAACCAGCAGACCGGCTGTAGGCCCATTGGTATTAACAATCTAAAATTAAAAAATCATAGTAAATGTTAACCATTTAAAATTTTTTTTAGATATTAGTCATTTTTAATTCAACTGAATAATTAGTGGTGCTGATATCTAAAATTAATTCACAAGAACTGTTTTGAGTATGTCCTATATGCAATTCCTATTTATAGGGTTTACAAATGGTATGTCAACATGACCCTTGCCCTCATGGATGGAAAATCTTGAAAGAGAATTATTATGAAAAGGAAGGGATTCAGTGCTAGAATGGGGCCCTGGGGCAGTGTGGCTTTCTGGCTTAACCAAGGTTATTCATCATCCTTCCCTCCCTCCAGTGTTTGTCATAGGTTATCTGCAAATGCTTTCACAGTTGAAGTCTTATCTACCAGCTTTGCCATAGCTTTCTGGGTTTCAAACATAGTTGTTTCAAAAGCCAGACTGCCCCCTCTAAGTTGGTTGAAAATTTATCAAGACAGTTGAAGATTAATGAGTGTATTGAAGGTTGAAGGCCTCTTTAGTTCCCTTTTGTTCTCTCCCCATGGCAGCCTTTCTTAAACCATGCAAAGCAGCTGCCTTCAAAAAAGAAAAAAAGAAAGAAAGAAAGAGAAACAACAATAAAAAACATGCCAACATCAACGAATGAAAAAAACTAGGCATCTCTACATATACTACAGGAATGTTGCACACTAACATTGTAGGACACTGCGTTTGAGTAGCACTTCTCCAAGTTAAACAAAACACCTTTATGTCATTTCCATTACGAAATCATTGTTGCTATGGGCAAATCATTGACAGTAAGTAGCTTCCTTGTGAGCTCCTATCATTCTCTGCACTCTGCTTGAGATGTGCTAAAAATAGTCTGGTGTACACAAACTCAATGAGACATTTATTCTAGAAATATTAAAACTAACAGAGAAGCGGAAAACATACAGATGAGAATGAAGATAAATGATCTTAAACCGTGGGTTTTGTTTTTTTTTTTTAAGTCATGTTGAATGATTACTGTGAAAAAGTCCTGTAGTTTTGTGTAAGTCACTGCAAGAAAAGAGTATAGTAGGGGCAACAAACATTTTCACCTGAGGCAACTAGACATGAGAAAAGGAAAAAAGAGAGTGATATTTCTTTTTTTTTTTTTTTCACTTACATTATCCAAATAATTTCCTTACCTTTTAGATTTTTATGCTTTCAAATTTAAGGCTTACTAAGGTTCCAAATACAAGAGATTCTCAAATATAATAGAGCATAAGCCACAATGGTCAAATGGAAGCATGGCAGGTCATCAGCCTTAGGCCTGAATTATTCAGATAATCACCCCATTTCAGCTGATCAAAAATGCAGGCTTGACCTTTTTGCATTTTTAAACAAGATAAAATGTGATTATTGCTCTAATCATGCTGTATCACCTGCTTTAAAACAAATAATTGAGACACAGTATAAATAAAATAAAACCAAGTGTTTGTATCTAAGACACTGTATCTGTGACACTAGATTATACCATAGCAGTTTATAGGCAAGAGCACCCCTCTCATACTTCAGGGGACACCAGAATCACCTGCAGAGCTTGTGGAAACACAGATTTCAAGACCCAAAGCTCAGGGATGCTAATTCCAATTCTTGGTCTGCCATTGCTGCTGGTCGGCAGGTGTTACTTAAGAAAACACTGGTCTAGAACACACACACTCACAGGAATATTCATACAGGCAGTTCTTCTCATGGTGGTCCAACTCCTGGCCTTCATACAGGTTTTCAGCCCACAATGCATGCTCTTAATAGTAGAGAACTTCAACATGTTTTCCCTGAATTTGCCAACGATCCTGTAGTTGGGAAATTAAAGTACTGATAAACTCTCCAAGACTTAAAATTTCTTTAAAATACTGGCAGGAGGTTAACAACATAGATGCTTTTATGGCCTCTGTTCAGATATGTTTACATCAATGATCTTTGGAAACTTTGTCCAAATTGCTGTTGAAACTGTTTATTTCAGAACTAGGGTGACCAGATCCACCCCACATCTCTTGAGTGTGAACAGCTTTGTTTTTGCAGAGGCAGTGGCTAAAATAGACCAGACATTCCCATCAGCTGTTTGGTCATTGTGCTTTTCAGTGGAATTATAGCATGTTACAGTATTTTTCTCTGCAGCTTAAACATTGAACAAACCCAGACATCCGGAGATGCTAAAATGAAAAATCTGTTTCCTCTTGCTTTGCCATTTGCCAAGTGAACTCTGTCAGACAGCACATTCTATACATTTGGAGTAAATGAAATTACCGTTAATGTGTTGGCAACATCTTTCACAAAACACTCTTCAATCTATGGCTTAAATGCATTGGATAGGAATGGATGTGACAGTATATTTAATTAGGCACAGTTATGCTTGGGGGCACTAGTTTTGCCTTAAGAACCACAGGTTTTTTCTTTTCCTTTTTGTTCTTTTTTTCTTTCTTTTCTCTCTTCCTCCGTGTTTTTCATTTTGTTTTGTTTTTAAATAATGTCCTACACAACACGGAGAAGACTCTGTATGTAATCTTTGATGAGCAAAGTGGCTGACAAACACCAGTCTTTGTTGTCGATAACCTGTACTTCAAATTCTGTAAGTTGTCCCCCATCAAGTATCATCAAGAAGTTGTGCCTCTCTGGGGGGTTCCTTTCTATAACTTCCATTTACTCACTAATTGTACATTTCTTTCATCCCTTGAAACTATTAAGGAGTTTATGTTCTTAATAATTTGTGGGAATTCTTTCTTCATTGAACATGAAGAGGCAGAGACAGTGGCTCTGTCCTCCCCCAAGAATCTTCATTTTATTGTTCGTTTATTTGCAGTAAGTGGCCTGTTGAACAGAAAGGAATATTTCCGTTCATTGTTTTCCACTCTATGCCTACTGCTTCTATTTGCAATTCCAAATTATGACAACGCTCTTCCTACTCTTCCCTTTGATTGTCAGTTTCTGGTTTATCCACAGAAGCAATGCTCCTTCTGTGTCATCTGTAATCAAATGAGTCCCCGAACACTTTCTGAGAAAGGATTCTGTAAAAAGACCAAACAATCCTTCCTAAATTAATTCCAAATGCAGGCATTCAATCCTTCTATTCTCATCTTGCATGGATTTTGATTCATCTGTCATATGCTCACATATCTCATTTGCATATTGCCTTCCAAAGACTAAAATCTACCTCTTGCACCACTGGAGATGAGATCACCTCTAGGACACTAACAAGAAAGGTTTTTCTACCAAACAGAATTTGGTCTTTATCTCTGATTTATGACGAGTAACCCTTTATGTAGCTAGAGCAGGTTGATTACAATCCGGGGGTTTCCAGGATTGTGACAGTTTAGCTGTTGGAGTCTCTAGGGGCAATATTCTAAGAAGGTAGTCTAAGTTTCAAGTTCAAAAAACAGTATTGAAGTCTTACACCTGCCAAAGATTAGAATGTTGTGAAAGTGCCACTTCTTGGTTAAAAAAAAAAAAAACAAAAAAGTGCTTCAGGACTTCCATCTTAACTCTGAGGTTTTTCTATAGTTTATCTCTAAGTGCTTTAAGAAGGACCCAGTGTTTTTTAAAGTATTCGCTGTTGGTATGGCACAACGAACACCGGAAATAAAGCACAGAAGCTGGGTTTTTTGTTTTGTTTTGTTTTTTTGTTTGTTTGTTTTTCTTAAGGAAAAAGTTAATGTGGTTTTGTTTAACGAAATTCAGGCAGCCAGAAGAGAAAGTGATGTGTCTCTGAATTATAATTAGTAAAAGCTTACTTATCATGTTTCTGATTCAAGAAGTCTGCTGATGAATGACAATTCATGGATGCATCAAGAAATTAAAACAACACAAATGAACATTTATGTGTATTTATAAGCTACAGATCTTTAAAATAACATATATATATATATATATATATATACTTCTGATTGAGTCTAGCAAACCGCAAATATCCTTGCAAACAATGTTGGCTCTGAAAATCAAGCATTTCCAAATATTTGGCTCAATTTCTATTCTCCCTCCATATTAATGAGAAGGAGCCCACAAGGAAGGATGAATGAAAGCCTGATCTTTTTTTAACAGATACAGTCAGGAAGTCAGATTTGGATGATGCCAGGAGGAATTGATCATCCTGAGCAAAACGTTCTCAGAAACATTTGCTTATGGGTGGTTTGTGTGCTGACATCCTGCCGTCTACATAAATCTGTCCTAGTTTTATTTCTTCAAAATGTTCACTTACATGGGAAGAAAAGTCAAACAGTGAAAAAAGTGTTTACAGAAAAAAAAATAGCATTCAAATACATCATCATTTTATTACCAGTGGGTATTTATTTATTTATTTTTATTTATTTTTTTTTTAAGATTTTATTTATTCATTTGACAGAGAGAGATCACAAGTAGGCAGAGAGGCAGGCAGAGAGAGAGGAAGAAGCAGGCTTCTGAGCAGAGAGCCCGATGCGGGGCTCGATCCCAGGACCCTGAGATCATGACCTGAGCCGAAGGCAGCGGCTTAACCTGCTGAGCCACCCAGGCGCCCCACCAGTGGGTATTTAAATGAGTTGTGATATCATGGGCTTCTACGTGTATGATCATCTTTATAATAAAGCATTGAAATTTCAATAATCTCAAAGATGCTGTCCAACCTTAGCTTTTAAATTAAGAAAAAATTGTTCTATTCTCTCAGCTAGTCAATTAAGGCAGAGTAACTAGGAGAGGGGGAAAAGGAAGCGTTTGCCCTTTGCTTCACTAGCTATGTGAAACTATATATATGAACAGAAATTTTTTTAAATGTCTGTTATTTCTTGCATTCCCAACAGTTATAATAAATCAAAGAGCATATTCTACAAGTAGGCTTTTCTTAACATCCGATGAAAAACTTGACTTTTTTTTTGGTAATATTTTAGCAGTGTTACATTTGACCAATGTTTAACAGAGTTCAGTATTCTATCTTTTTCAAAAGCACCAGATAGAAAGAAAGTAGGTCAAAAGATTAGGAAGAAAAACATGGAAAATACTAAGTCTGATTTTTATATCATTTGTACTAGATATTTATCTGTCCTTCAAAAGATCCAGTCGAGAAACTCATCTGGACCAGCATTGTTACTCTGGTGGTAGATTGTATTGAGATCATCAATAATTATCCATATAAATCATGGATAAAAGCATAAGCCAAAAAAGTCTTATTCAATATTGAGAAAAACTAGATAATTTCCATAGTGTTAGTGTTTTTCAGTTAGAGAAGTTTGTATTTAGAACAATGAAAGAGGATATGTATGATATCTTGGAATATATTCTATATTGAATATTGGCATTATAAATGATAAGCGTTTTAGACACATCATAGATAAATCACATTAAAGGAAAGGGAAGTCATTAGTGCTATCTATTCAGATAACAACAAAATGGCATGGGTGATGTAAAAAATCATACATGGTTGAACTTAGCCTTTTCATTAAAAAGTAAACACATTTGACGCTAAGGTAGTTGACTGTGTTTATTGTTTTTAAAAGTTTCCTCCCTTGTGGAACCTGTTTTCAGATGGACATTGTGTGTGCTTGTAGGGTGCTGTGATTACGCCGACAATGGACCATCCTATGTCAATGCAGCCAGCAAACATGATGGGCCCCCTGACGCAACAGATGAATCATCTTTCATTGGGCACAACAGGAACGGTGAGTTGAAGAGTTGGTTTTGCTTTGTTTTCTCAGACTTCTTCGATAAGATGCAATGCAGCTTTCACTGGTATTATTAGCAAAACTGGCCCCGTGCCGTTGACTGAAACAAGTTTCTAGGTTCTGGTGTGCCTTGTGCAGTATTGGGGCACATTTACTCCCATTGACCAGGCTGAAGTTTCCACTGTGTTGCATTTAAATTTGAGTCACTTCTTGTTCAAAGAACACAGTACACCAGGTATAATATCCATTTATGGAAAGGTGTCTTTATGCGCACACCTGCAAATCTAGAACTTGTAATACATCTGAGCCTGGTTTTCTTTTCCCACATGCTTACCTACTCCACCTAATATATCATTCCCGGGTCATTCATAAGTCAGGGGCCAACCTTGACTATGACTAATACATAGAGCTTGTTATTTACTTTCAATGTTTAAATCAATAAAAAGTAATTGAGAACCTGACATAATCCAGTTCTTTTCAACTTTGTTTTGAATAGGTAGACAGGTGATGTTGAAAAAAAGGAAAGGAATCTAGTGTACTTGATGCTTTTTGATAGGTTGGGATATTTTTGATGAGCCATTATTTTCTTTAGGGAAAAAAAGTATATAAAAATGCTTATTACAGCATTGATTTGTATCAACCATTTGGCATCATTAACACAGTTTTGTTTTATTTTTAAAAAATCTATTCAAAGACAATTCCCCAAATGGTTAAGAGGCAAATGTCTAATACAACCTGAAACACTACAGTTTAGTTCATTATCAGTATAGATCAAACATCAGAATCAAAGCCAATCTTTCATGTGACACTATGGTAGCAGGTTTTATTCTTTACAAATATTTGTGCAGATAATTTTGTCATTTTTAAAGATGTAGTCATTTTTTTAAATCACTTTTCTGAGTGAGACAGCTTAATTATAGAAAGAACACTGGACTAGGAGTTAGGAGTACTAAACTCAAATCTTGATTGAGCACTGTTCTTTCGCTCTGTCTTTGGGAAAATAATCTCTTCCAGTCTGTTCCCCTCTCTGTCTGGTTGAGTAGTGAGCCGTGATGCTATATGGGGGCTCTTTCACTATCCACCTCTATGACTTTAAGCCTGTATGTTTCATAGTTGCCACTTCTGTGATTCTTCACAGGTAGTCTGACATCATCTCTAAATATCTATGTACACTGAGGACACTAGCTCTATATCAGAAATTTTACCTTAAAGCAATGGATTGCTTGCCACATAAATGTATCAACTCATGGGCTTTTTGGAGTACAAGAAGTTTCTGACATGTCCACTGAGGCCAGAAAAGTCTGCTCTAAATAGGAAGAAAATCCATATGCCTGATGGAAAGAGTCCCATTGTTTCAATAAAGAGTACTTACCTGAAGACCTCGGTCGCCGAACTTATAAAAAGCAGTTGATGATACCTTACCTGTCTGAAAGCAGGGGCTGGATCCAATAATTTTTTAGGTCTCTGATCTAGACTTTCAAGTCATGTCTAAGACTATATTTAACTCTACACTGTGGTACAGTTAATTTTCATCAGGGAGATAGTTTTTAGGAATGTGTATGGAAAGGTGGCTTTATTGTATGCACCTGCAGATCTAGATCTAGTAACATAATACACCTGAGCCTGGTTTTCTTTTCCCAGATCCTTTTCCATTTCAGCTAATATGTCATTCCCAGGTCATTCACAAATCAGGGGCCAATCTTGACGACAACTAATAAACCCTGGAAATATATCACCAAATTTGGTCTATATTTACTCATGTCACAAACATAGTCATGTAATTTACATAAACATTTAGTCACTTCCCTCATTTATTAACAAAGCAAGTCCCAAGTTCATTGGGAGAAATTGAAGTTTCTCATGTCTACGCTGTTGATTTCCCTTCATATCAGCCTTTCTCTCCTTAAAAGATGATAAATTCTGAACAAGTGAAGTAATTCAATCTTACTGTGTTGAACGGCAATCTAGAATCCAAGAAGAGGATGACTTACAATACAAACATCTAGAAAATCTAGAAAGTCTAGAAAGAAACACTTTATAAATCCTACTTAGTTGAATCAAAAACAAAACCAGCTGACTTGCTGAAATTCAGATTTGCCAACTAGAAAAAAATACAAGAGCTAAGTTAATTAAGAATATGACTGAATCCTTTAGAGAACTGAAAAATAAGCTAAAATATATAGAACAGTTTCAGAATTACAATAGTGGCTGATTCAATAACATATATTATGATTAGTATTTGAGCATTTCAACAAGAACGCATTTATATGAGATCATAATTTTTGCCCAGCTAATAATAGTCAAATTACTCAAAAATGATATATACTCCTTCCCTTTCATAGAGAGTTTTAAGCAGGTGGCTCATTTTTAACACCAAATTTCTTCTAATTTTTTTTCATTCTTTTCCTGCTTCACATTTATAATGAATAATGCTTAGGCACATCATAAGCTTTGTGTAAATTGATGTTTTACCAAGGGTTAAAATTCCATAAGGTTCTGGAAAGTCAGAGAGAGAACACTATTACTTTGTTGACGTTTAGCGGTGTCCAGAATATGGCTATACTTTTTTCTCAAACTGTCACTCTTACACTTTGATATACCATCAGAGATTCCTTTTATCTGAATTTTTGATTGGCATGTGTAGTGGTTATTATGCAATTGAAATGGATTCTTTTAATCAAATTTCTCCACCTTACTGCATCTTTTCCATTGCTTTATCTATTGCTGGGAAGGTGGCTTGGTATCATGGAAAGAACAGTGGGCATTAGAATTAAACCTGAGTTCAAAGCCAGGCTCTGCCCCTTACTAGCTATGGTGTATTAGACAGGTTACTTAACTCTCTGAATTTTGATTTCCTCTTTTACCCAGGAGGAAAATAATATGTATATCCCAGTGGTGGTGTGTTAAATGGAATGATATATGTAACATACCTAAAACCATGTGCGACACCCGCTAGATGCTTATCAAATGAGCCGCCTTTATCCCTCTACCTCAAATGGCTTCATAATATGGCCATTATGTTCATTAATGTGGCCATTCAGTCCAGGTCGCCAGAAGGGATATAGAACATTATCAAGGTCGTAGTACAAGTCTCCGGCCCACTCTGTTTCATTTGGCATAAATTATTTTTCTCAAGTTTTTATTTCCTTAGCTTCTAACTTTTTCAGGATGATAAACCCAAAAGTCCAGAGAAGCCAGCTAAGTCACATTAATGAATAAAGCTGATGGAGATCAAGCAAGACAGCCTGGAAACATGTCAAATTTGGTCTAGATTTATCATGTCACAAACATAGTCATGTAATATAGGTACACATGATATTGGAGATTATATCTTAAATGAGAGATATTTTCATGCAATAATAGTAACAGCTCTGTCTGAGTGTTGGATGAACCAATCATAGGGAGAAGGGGTACCTTGGCAGCCTTGTCTAAGGAAGGCAGCCCCGGCTCAACTCCAGAAAGCTATTGCTATATGGTCATACTGACTTAAGGTGGCCTCACCTTCCCATTTTTTTAAGCTAAGCTAAATATTTGCACTTTAACAGGCAATCTCCCTGTATTTGAATATCAGTCCCAGTTTGTCCTAAGTGCTCTCAGTTTGTGACTCTGGCCCAAGGTTTTCCTGGTTCTCCTCTGATGTCTCTGGCCATTGCTTCTTCTTTGTTTCTATAGGCTGCTAAGCCAGGGTTTCATTTTTAACTTCTCATTCATACATGATTTCCTTAAGCAACCTCATCCACTTTCATGGTTTTGAACTCTGCCTTCTATGCTGAAGACCCCTAAAACTGAGTCCTCAGTGCTAACCTCATCTTAGACTTTTTTAAAATCACTTAACCAACAACTTGCTAAATAGCTCCATGTAAATCTCCTTCCAACATCTCAAAGTCAGTACAACCCAAACTAACCTCATGAGTTTCCCGAACTTCCTTTCCACTGACCCTCTTCCTCTTCTGTGTTTCTGCTCCTTATTTCTTCTCCAACTAATCCCATGACCATTTGCCCAGGCAGTCCAATGCTACACTTAGGACTCAATCTTGACTCTTTCCTTTTCCCTCACCACCAGATGCAACTATTCAAGATCCACCAGTTCTGTCCATAGACGTTTGTCAACTACATCCCTTCCTCCACATTTCTAGAGTCTCTACCCTGGGCCTCATTTGATTAATTGTAATAGTCTCCTAACTGCCCTTAGCTTGCTCCAATTCATTTTCTATCATGTTGCCACAGCCAGTCAATTTAAAATTATCTGACCATGTGTCTTTCTTACCTGTAACTTCTTAGAGGCTTTCAGATGTCTGAGCTCACAGAAACTCTGCAAGACAAGGTGTGAGCAGTGACAACTCTAGATTAACACGGGAACCTCAATGCCAGAAACAGGTCCCAAAGGCAGGGCAGAGAGAGATCCAGTGAATAATCCAAAGTAGGAAGGGATCAGAGTTGATATGGGGTAGAGCCAGATTAGAATTTTCCATTTCTAGAAAGGGGAACAGGTCATGTCCCACTTTGCTTTCTGAGATCCCTGGGATCAAGAAGTATATTAAGCCAAAGCCTCTTTTTTATTGTCATAAAATTAGATATATTTGAGCCCCTATAATTCCAAATTTTGAAATGGGTACCATGTAGTTTGACTAACCTTTGTCTACTATTTGCAAACTCAAATGTTTATTGTTGAATTCTTTGCCCATTTTTAAGCTGGGCAGAATCTGCAGGACTTAGGAGAAATGAATTGTATGCAAGCAGTATAACTTTTATCCCAGGACTCTGCTGACCTTGAAGAATTTTCTAACTTTACTGCTTTTATTTATTTATTTATTTATTTATTTATTTATTTATTTATTTATTTTTGTCGTAGGATTCCCTCTGTAGAACCAAAGCACCATTATCCATAATTTCTTATCACTCCATTGTAAGCTTTAGCAGAAACCACTGGGGATTTTACTGTGTTATGAAAACATCCAAACTGCATGACAATCTTGTTTGACAAATTTCTTATCTCCTTTTCATTTGTTCAGTTGGTGGTCACCAGTGGCTTACAATGTCACCAGAATCTGTTCAAAGAAATAAAAAGTTTTTGTTCTGCACGCTCCTTATCTGCAGTTCTGTTTGTGCTCTAGAACCCACTGGTGATTTGTGACATCACTGGAGTCCCATGGTGTAACCATAGCCACACACAAAGATAATATTCTAATTGTAGTCCATTTGTTCACCATGGTTCTCTACATTTTTCAGTCACACCATTCCATTTTTAATGCTATAAAATTCTGACAGTGTCAGGTGAAAATCCTGAACTGTTCATTTTGCCTGGAGATTTTCTTTCTTTAAGTATTAGCTATGAATATGAGTATTAAGATTGACAGTGATAAAAAAAAGCAACATAAGATGTTAAGTGGACTCAGGATTAGGAACTAGTATTACAAATTCATAACTGATAATGAGTATACTTTCAGGAAAATGTATCAATTAATTAAAAATAGTCAAATACAAGAAATAAAATATAGATAAAGAGAAATAGTTCTTAAAAATTTATTTAGTCTTAGTGCAAGATAATGAACTTTGATGGTAGTCTTATAAACAATAAGTAGGCATTAAGTGAGATCCTAGTATTAGGAAAGTTTATCTGCAAATATCAAGCTTTTGCTGCTTAAGAAATGGATTCTGAATTGAAATATGTTACAACAGAGTACAAAAGCCCCAATAGATAAAATACCAAAGCACATGAATGGATAGGTAATAAAGGAGGAGCAGGATGCCAAAACACATATAAAAAAAAAGTAATTAAGGAAACAGTAATTTAATCAAATACTTACATGGACATATACACATAACCCATCAAATGAAGTTATCAAAATAAAACACATCACTGATGAAGGTGTGAAGAAATAAACATTCTCAATCACTGACAGTGGGATGATAGAAATCTAAATTTGTAAAAATGTCAGTTGAATAGCAAGTCAAGACACTTCAAAACAGCTCTGCCAATTCACCACGCAGTTAGAGTTTTGAGAAGCTATTTTATAGAGATACTCTAAATAACAGAAAAGCCTTTAGGCCTCAGAAATATCCAGCCCTGTGTTCTTTATAATGGCTAATAAAGAAGAATGATTAAATAAATTATAATCCATTCATAAACCAGAATGTGAGGCAGCATGAAGTTATGAGTTTAAAATAGGAAAAGATTATTTATTATATTAAATCAAAAAAGCAGGATATAAATTTGCACATGTGGAAATATAGTATCAACTATGAAAAAAATTATGCAATAAGGCTGTAAGAAATACAAAATAAGTGTGGTTATTTCCAGATGATGAGATTGGAGATAATTTTTATTTTAATCATTACCCTTTTCTACATTGTCCAAGTATTCAACAATGAGCATGATTTACTTTTGTGATTTATT
Organism: Lutra lutra; assembly: GCF_902655055.1. Classification (NCBI taxonomy): domain Eukaryota; kingdom Metazoa; phylum Chordata; class Mammalia; order Carnivora; family Mustelidae; genus Lutra; species Lutra lutra. The sequence goes on from NC_062278.1 coordinate 148,264,798, forward strand.
TTTAAATGTTATAAATATATTCTTGGGAAATGACTAGTGACAGGGTCATAAAATCAACTTTTTTTTTGATTTGTAGCAATAATATGTGATTGAAGTTTTTTAAGGTACTAGGAAATACTATCACTATTAATAAAATGTTTGAAGTTCCTTTAAAAATGATTCTACTTATTCTCGATTTGGGATTACAATGAACTCACATTCACATACCTGTTTTGAGACACCAAATAACTCATGTCCAAGGTTTATTTGCATTTGAATCTTTGATGCATGTTGGGTTTTGCTGGTCAAAGTGCCTTGCAATGTCCAAGTCTTAATCTGTCTTCTCACATGCCATTTGCTCATGAGAGAGGGATTAACATCATCATTTTAGGGCTAGGAGATTAAATGGAGACATTTGTGAGAGTCCAAATTCAGTTATCAAAGAGGTGGGAAAATGAAGTTTGAGGTTTTTGTTTTTAAAATGGAATGAATGATGGTCATGTGTCTAGAGTAAGGGTCACAGAAAATCATCTATTTAATCATGTTTTGGCAGTTTATTTGAATGTGAGTACTATCTGGTCCCTTTTACACAGTTTGCCCCTCTAAGGGAAATTAGGGCTAGATGAGCACTTTCCATTTTTAGAAGGGGGGCCTTGGGCCATAGGCCATGTCCCACTTTCCTTTTTAAGATCCTTGACTAAAGGAATTAGATTAAGCCGAAGTTTCATCTTTTAAAAAAGCAGATATATTTGGTTTCACATAACCTGAAATTTGGAAATGGATGTCACGTAGTTTAAATTAACCTTTCTCTACTATTTGCCCCTTCCAAGGCTATGACACTTTGGAAAAAGACAGCAATCATCTGTTGAATAGATTCTGCTCTGTTTATCTCTGCTTTCACCATTTTAGCCCACAAAACTTGGCCTTGCCCAACAGCCACTGGGATCAGAGCCAGGGCTGAGTGATTACTAACGAAATTCTGATTTCAGAAATGTATCAATCTCCATAGAGTGTGGGAATATGCACATTTTTTATTTATCTCTTTTAAAATTTTAGTTCTTTCTTTTGTTCTCCAGAATTTCGTTTCACATTGTGTTTTGGGCCCCTTCCAGATGGGCTGCCTTTTAGAACATGTGCATCAACCAGAGAGGGTAAAAATTTCACAGCGATTCTCCCAAGAGGGGCCAAAATGATGACAGAGTGAGGAAGATGACAGAATCCTAGGATAGAATGTACTGCCCTAGCAGGTCACACGGGGGCCTCACAACATATACCCTGTGGCAATACTGGGGACCGTTGTATCAACTGTCAACTAGGGGTCATAGTGCCTTGAGCATTTGAAGGCAGGGTGTTTAGGCAACCATATGACATACAGTGGGCACTTCCACGTTTTAGAGCTAAGATTCTATTTTATTTTCTTTTGTACTTCATTGCATTCTTTCTCATGCTCTTTTCATTCAAAGATTCAGTCCCAAGACAGGATTATGATACTCCACCAGCTGTTGTGTCAGGTAGGAAAATTCTAATTCCTTTAAGATTTGATTGGAGGGGAGAGATGGAGGTTGCCTGGTTTTCTCCAAAACTCTTTAAAGCAGTGATTCTCAATAGGGCTGGGTACAGGAATTTGAATTTCAGTTCTGGGACTGACAGTGGGATAGCATATGTGGTTCAAAAAAGTTTATCTTTAATATTCCAATCTAGTTTTGCATATGGAACATGAGTATGTTGCTCTTGAAATAAAAAATGAAAGCTCAAAGATATTTGGTTTGTGAAGAATACACAGAAAATAGAGTCTATGTTCTGTGTATCAGTGATTCTCAGTGTGAGAAGGATTCATCAGAATTTCTGGGAAGTGGGAGAAGGATATTTATGTTTATCAAAAGAGGGCACAGATTAATAAAAACTAGTTTGAGAAGCACTGCTTTAGAGACCAGAATTCTGAAATCAGAAAGTCATTCCATTTTGCTTGCGCAACACCCAGCGTAGTGTCCGACACATAGTAGGTTCTTGATATAATTGTTTGTTGAATGAATTGAAAGTTCAAATTTGTTCTATAAATGGTATTTTGAATGTTGGAAGAGAAGCTGCCAGTGTTCCATTTGTACAACAAAGTGGCAGAGATTGATTTGAGAATGCATTAGCATCTTGAGGATTTTAATTAGCAACATTTAAATTGTTTTGTAAAATTCAGTGGTACACTTTGTAAGGGGTATATATATGAAGAGGTTGGTTTTTATTTGGAATGGCACAGATCCTCTGTGCTTTCACCTTAATTTCGAATTTTGATTTCTTGCAAAGAGGAAAATGGGCACAATTTTTCATTCTTGTTGACTTTTTTAACTAAATAAAATACTGGCAGCCTGAGGAGCTTTGAACTCTTTGATCCTTTGATGTGTTAGATGATGAGGACATAAAATCTAAACCAAGAAGGACATTGGTGTGACAGAGCAAGAGACAAAGGCCAGAAATAGAATGAAAGAGCCCAAGGGGCAGTAAAGTCTGGCAACTGAACGGTGGTTTTCAAGCAGAGAACACTGTGTTCTTGACCACCTGGTTTGCCTGACCCAGCATCTGAAGAGTAATCCGTTTCTCATGTCTTGTGGACTTGTTTAATTATGCTCATGGCTGAATACGCATCTTAAAAGTTCAGTTGAGAAACAATCAGTTAGCTCTCAGCTGTGAAGTCACTTTGGTCCTCTTGAAAACTCTATAAATTGTCATTAATTAAAATATCACTGATCTTTCCCAAAGTGTATTATCGGTCGTAGCTTAACATGCCTATTTCATTTAGGATATGTATGCTTGGAAAGGGAAGATATTGCATTCAATGCATACAGCCTTGACTTTTTAAAATATGTGGCTTCCACTCTTGATAATTCACCAATATTAATCATAGTGGAAGACAAAAACTGGAACTTGCCTTCAACTAAGTTGTATGATTTCACTTTCAAGAATGAAATTAACAAAAACAACAATAAGGAAACATCAAAAGCATTTGCTAGATAACAGTCATAGGTAGGGCTCTTACACAAATCAATTGAGGCAGGACATCTGGCTGCTTGGAGCTCTCACCTAGTTCCATAGACAGACAGGTACCACTAAAAGTTCTTCAGCAGAGAAATTACTTGGTCAAAGTAGTGCTTGGAGAAACCTAACCCAGCAATTTTGTGTGTGCTTAAGGAACAAAAACAATAATCACATAGAATAGTTAGAAAAGCCAAGTATGATATCACTAGAAAAAAAAAAAAAAGTGTTACTATCCCAGCTGTCGAGTACAAAAGAAGGGACTAATATGGAAGTAACAGAAAAAATAGATGGGGGCAGGATGGGAGTGTTACAGTCCCTTCCCCCATACAAGTTTGGATTGGTGGTTTGACATATTATGAATTTACACAGACGTCTTTGGCATATTTGATCTATAGCTAAATGAAAATAGACGACTTACCTTCCAGAAGTGTGTCAATTGTCCTGGTGGGCACAACTTGAATGACTTCTGAAAAATAGCGTATCCTTTGCCCAACCCTCGACCAAATAATAATAAATTCTTTGCCAGTGTTGAAGCTAACAAAACTGTCAAAATGCACCTGAGTTCAAGATGTCTGGTTGGTAATCTACAGAGACATAACCCAACCTAATATCATTCGATCAACCCATCAAACATTTATTGAACACCTTCTGAGTGCTAGGCACTACACACAAGTACTTGGAATACAAAGATGAGTAGAAAATAGACCAATGTTAAAAAATACCATGGTCTAATTTAATGTTGTTCTTCTTATTGTCATTGTTTATGATGTTTAAATATATAATGTATGAAGGAACTAAAATCTAGAATCTAAAAGATCAGGAATAAAGTAAATTCTGAGCTGGATTTGGAAGGATGATAAGATGATAAGTTAGCGGTTGGGCAAGAATGGGTAAGGTACATAATGGGAATGGGACAGAATATGTAAACTCTTAGAAATAAAGGTGTATGAGGTGATAAGATGATAGCAAGTCACTTGGCATTCTTGGGACGAAATGTCACAATACAGGCACCGAGGCTAGGTCAAGGTAAATTTGATTTTAGGCAAAGGCTCATCTTTGAGTCACAAGTCACTTTGTTCTTTTATTTACTCAAATAGTATTTATTGGAAACATACCATATAGCCATCATTGTGTTGGGTGCTAGATATACAACTTCCTTCTAAAAACCTAAGGTTGAATTAGGAATTCAGGTACAAACAGGTGATTATGACACAGTATCAAAGTGTTTCTATGTAGACAAATTTATGATGTTTAAGTTTATAAATTTTTCAATAAGGTGCCTAAATTCAGAATCTACTTATGTCACAAGTTCTAGAAACTTGGGAAATTTGCTTATACTAGTTATCTGAGAAAATAGTAAAAATTATCTCATAAAGTTGTTGTATTAGAGGTGTTAAGATATATTAGCCCATGGGGCACCTGGGTGATTCAGCTGGTTAAATATCTGACTTTTGTTTTTGGCTCAGGTGAAAATTCTGAGGGTTGTGAGATCAAGCCCAGAGTTTGGCTCCGCACTGGGTGTGGAATCTGCTTAATACTCTCTCACCCTCTCCCTCTTCCCCTCCCCCAATGCACCCACCCTCTCTCTTTCTAAAATAAAATAAATAAATAATATCTTTAAAAAAAATTAATAGCCCACTTAGAACAGATCCTGGCATAAAATAAGTGTTCAAGTGTTATTAGCAATAGCTATACTAGTCATTCTTGTTACAAGGTGCTATGATGGCAAAAAGAAAAAAAAAATCAACATAATAGCAGAGAAGTCAAAAAAAGGGGAAGAAACCTCTAAATGGAGACATAAGAGATTTAGGGATTAGTCAAGTAAAAAATAAGTTGGAGAAGGAAAATTTCAGACCAAGATGGCAGCATATATAAAGGCTCCTGGGTAGCAGGACATAGAAAATTCAGGGAAGTATAAATGGTCCAATGGCATAGAAACACATATCGAGAGACTGGGAGTGGAGAAAACAGGCCTGGAGAAATAAGCTGGAGCAAAATAAACAGATATGATTACTTGAGGTCTATCTTGAGGGCAGTAAATGCTAAATGGCTTTAAGTTGGAGACTGACATGGCCCTGGATACAGTTTAGTGAATACATTGAGACATAAAGAGACATAAAGTTAGAAAAGGGGACCAGAACTCAAGAACACAAGCCCAAAATGAAGTCGGCATTTGTTCAAGATGTGGAAATGAGAATGCAATGCAAACCTACGATATATTAACTGACTGGCTGTCAGAACAGAAAGATAGAGAAGAGTTAAAGGTAGTTCCTTAAGTTTCTGGCAACTCAGTGGCCTGAGGTGTCATTTGCTGTGATCTGAACCAGAGGACAGAGGATCAAGTTTGGCAGGAAAGAGACCAAGTTCAGGACTGTACGTGTTGAGCTTTGGATGTCTGTGAGGCATCCAAATCAAAATAATCAATAAATATTTGGATGTGTGTGTCTGGAACGTAGAATTCTGAAGCTGCTAGCTAGAGATGAGTTTTAGAGATATCACCATGGAATTAAGTCATGTTACCCAGAGAATGTTCTTAGAATGAAGAGAAGTAGGCAGATCCTTAAACATATAAAATGGGCAGAAAAAGAAGTCCAAAATAAAGATTGAGGAAGACAACTACAGACATAAAAGGAAAACCAAGATTATGAGGTTTCAAACAAAGCCAAAGTAAGAATCCATTTCAAGAGAGGATTCTCCAGTAAGATGAGTCCTTAAAAGAAAGCCATTGGATTTAGTTACATGGAAGTCACTAGCCAACTGGATGGGAAAGGTAGAAACAGTGAATGTCCTGTATGGAAGTAGATGCAGCAAGTGCCAGAAATTTAACAGATTTGGCTTTGAAGAAGAGTAGACAAGATAAAACTAAAAACAAATGGAGAATGAATTGACTGATGTTCTGATTTTTTTTTTTAGATGTTTTTAGATGGGAAATATTTGGTCATGACATAAAGGAGCCAGGAAAGTATTCTAAAGTTTGAAAATGTCACTTATAAAGGGCATGAGTGAAAGAACTAGGTCACTGAAGAAGGCAGACATCTCTTGTGGGAATGTGGGAAGATAGGAGGAAGGCTTGATATATGTATTTATAAGTCTGTCAATGTAGGAATAGGATATTAAAGGATTATTATGAGATAAATACTATTTGTTTTTATGTGAAGTATTAAGTGGCATCTTCTGAGAACAAGTAGGAAATGGTATGAGTAGGGATTTAAAGAGATTTGGAAAACTGTGAAGTAAGAAAGCAAACCACCAATATATACAAAGTTTGGGGCAGTAGTGGAGATCCATTAGAAGCTAAAGATTATGGATTTTTGTGTTGCCAATATGTGAGGATGTTTGATTTTCTGCTGTAGTGATCAGTAGCCAAGAAGGCAGACAGGTAGATTAATCCAGGGCTAAAGTTTTACTGACTGGAGTGAGAAAAAGGCCAATATGTGCTGACAGTATTGGCAAGAGAGTGATTAAGTGACAAACCATAGTTTCCAGATCAATAGAAAGAGAAAAGTGGGCCATAGGGATGGGAGAGAGGGAGAAATAGGGAATATAGAGAACAGAGGTCTCCAGGAGATATATGAAGTGGTCAGAAAAGACTTGGGTTTAAGATTATGGATAATGAACTGTTTCTTGGCAAAGTCAAGGTCATGAAGAAGGTGGCCAAAGGTGGAATTGAGGTGAAGGTGCCAAAGGTTAAAGAAATCAAGCAATATGGACATAAGAAACCACTGTTTAAGTAGGTATTTTTGTAAGTCTGGATCTGTTTGTTTGTTTGTTTGTTTGTTTTATTTGTTTTTTAACGTTAATAAGGTGTCAGCCAATCACTGATAGGACATATTTCTGGAACATGTTATAAAGACACTAAAGACTTTTCCTCTTAGAATTTTTAAGAATGAAGTTCTTTCCAGAACACTTGGAATATAGATCTAATTAAAGGCAGAAACATGTATCAGATCAGTGTTTTTGAGGGCCTGATTTGTGTATTGCCATGCTACTGCCAATGATTTTAGGAGTATAGGGACTCAAACTTGTACTTTTTACTCTAGCAGCTGTATAGGCACTTCAGTGTGAATTTGAATAACGTAGAGTAAGCTCATCAAACACTCAGCTTTAGCTTAAGAGATACTTTGCTTAGGAAAAGTTTAAGGTAATTAGTTAAAATGTGAATTCTTTTTTTTTTTTAAATAATTCTGGAAGAATATGAGAAAATCAAGAGTGGCGATGTCCAAAAGAACTGTCTACAGTTTGGAAATGGATTCCTAGATTTATTTCACAGGACTCATCTCTCCTTGTCAAAGTCTCTGCTACACCTCATCCAGCTTATTTCAAGGACAGAAGACAGAAGGCTGGAACTGCCCTGTATATTTCCATTCAAAATCACAGGAAACTATTCTCTTTTTAGTGTTTCTTTGCCCTAACAATTATAATTTTTTAAAAGGTGCTCCCATTTCGGCAAATTTCAATGAAAAAAAAAATGGCAAGTAAAACATCATTTTTTCTATTCACAATTGGATTTTATGAGGAAGGAACAAAGGAAAACTACTGATAATTTTTGTCAGATTTTTATCTCAGTTGCTCTGAGCTGAATTTCCATGAAGGGCATGATCAAAAAATCAAGCAAAAGACTACTATGGACAGGAAACCAAAGTAGAACCAAAAGTCATTCTTCTTTTCTAAAAACCTTAGAGTTCAGAATTTGAACCTGTGTTTGGGAAAAATGAAAAAGGTAAAAAGGAGCCCAAAACTGCATTTACAGGAATCCATAGAACTTCTGGAGCATATATGCATTTTCTGTTATATCTTTTCTACACACCAGCTAAAACAGGTTGAGAATAGTCAATGTAATCAGGGTAACTTCACAATGAGACTTCACAGGAGAGGCATATATAAATCACCATAGAGCTACACTCAGTGTGGTCAAATATGAACTTGAGTGTGAGATTCCTAGCCAGGGAGTCATGCTGTAAGAATGAAGTCCTTCACAGGGGTACTTGCCTGGATTTAGACCAAATTCACTGTGAAAATAGTGTGCTGTTTTTGCTGCATATTGTCTGTGCTAATCAGTAACATCAGTTTGCATTAGGAAGTAATGCATTGCATTAATTTGGAATTGGTGATAGTCTACCAAGGATTTGTTTGAAGCCTGCCTCTTCTGGGATGGGAATCACTTTATAAAACTAGCCCCTAATTGGGGACAGGGGCGTATTTGAGCTATTTGAAAGAACAAAACCATTTTTCAAGCTCTAAATAAAATTTGTTTTCATGGATACCATGAGCTAATTACAAATGATTTCCATCTCTTAATTAAAAATTAGGTCCATTAGTACCTCCAATTAGCAATAATTAGCCATTAAATTTTATTTACTGTAAAAGACCTGACACAGAGTTATGTGTTTCTACAAGCCATGCATGAAAATTGGTTTCATTTCTGTGCTCAAATATTGTTCATCTATTTTAATTACAAAATTGCATTTGTTTAAATGTACTAATTGATTGTTTCTTTTCAATAAATTCTAATAAGGGAGACTTTGTTCTACTTATTATTCACTCATTCAACTAATATTTATGAGCTCCTAGAGTACGACAAAGAACCAAGACTGGATGATATAAAATAAAGATGTACCCATTTCCTTCAAGGAACATAGAATCTAACGAGAGAACAATGTGCTCTAATGACTTGTCATATAACAGCATGCGACAGGTATCATAAAAGCAGTTTGCAGAACACACTTTGTATGAGTATTTAACAAATAGGCATGAGCATGCTGTTATTGTGCTCCTGCTAGTGCATTTATATTGTTCACTACATTACAAAAATAAAGCCTTAAAGACTTTTCCTGTGGGACCATAGTGGTTTATTGCTTTATTCAAGTAACTGATAACTAAAGGGAGCTTAAGTCAGTCAATGGTTCTGATACATAAACATCACTAAGGTAGCCCAGTTTGGGGGTGGGGATGGTTATGGAAGGAGTTGGAATACAAGGATGCAAAATTTTTGTCTTATCTTCTAATCTGGCAAGTTTTTCTGTAAAAGTCCATACTATAAATATTTTAGGCTTTGATGGCCATACAGTGTATCATAACAACTCAACTCTGCCTTAGGGGTAAAAACAGCCACAGACTGTGTATCAATGGATGATCGTGGCTATATACCAATAAAGCTTTATTTATAAAAATGTCAACATGCTGAATTTGGTCTATGGGTTATATAGTTTGCCCACCTCTGCTCTTATCAATTCATTTCACAAGTATTCCAAGTTAAATACTGTACTAACATTATAAATAAGCATGAAGTACATTTCATTTTAAAGTTGGCATTTTTGTGTTTTTTTATTTCATTGAAGACATATGGAATATCAGAAAGGCAGACATGGGAGAGGTTTAGATAAAGACAGAGAGAGATACTTCTTAATATTTTAGTGTATACAGCATAATTGTCTGTGGATCTGAAGTATTAAAACTCTGAGTACATTTAAAAAAAAATTTTCACATACTCATCATCTCTGGACTTCCTGGGCTTTATTTGTATGTACCAGCAATGGGGAATTATCAACCAGGAAAATTAAATATATATCCTGCTTAATATCCTTTTGACACCTTTTAGAATTCTGTGCTTTTAGAAGTTTATAGAAAAGAGCTATGTCATCCAAATGGATTTGTAGTAAAAAATATATTTTATATCTTTGTCACACCACCTAGGCTGGTATTCTCATGGCCACTGTGGTTGACTGGAGTCGACTGAAGTCATTCTTGATTTGTCAGTACTAGCTAGCTATTCTGTTTTCCCCTGGGTAACCACATGTCTGAGTACTATATTGTGCCTTGCACTCAACGTGATGGGAAGCTTTCCTGGTTTCCTCTAAAAACTTAACACTGCAGGGGCACCTGGGTGGCTCAGTGGGTTAAGGCCTCTGCCTTTGGCTCAGGTCATGATCCCAGGGTCCTGGGATCGAGCCCCACATCGGGCTCTCTGCTCAGCAGGGAGCCTGCTTCCTCCTCTCTCTCTGCCTGCCTCTCTGCCTACTTGTGATTTCTGTCTGTCAAATAAATAAATAAAATAATCAAAAAAAAAAATCTTAACACTGCATAGGGCAGGCCTGGGAGGGCTGGATTTGGGGGTCAGAGCAAATTTCCCTGGGTGAGGCAGCACGCACAAGACATGGAGAGGCAGCATCCAAGGTCCTATTTCTTTGCAGCAGAATCCCTCCAATGAGTGGCAGCCATGGGCCTAGGGCATTCCACAGCATCAGGGACATAGCGTCCCTTAATACCCCAACCATCCCCAAGGGCAGTACCTCTGTGATGGCAGCCAAGGGAGAGAGCATTTTCAAGACGAGTTTCAATATTAAAGGAAGCTAATTGCATGTGCGGGAATCAGCACATCTGGTCCTGAAAGCACATGGTTCCCTTTTTAATCAACAGCACGAAGTGGGCACGGGAGGTTCCCGCCAGAGAATCCAATCCTGAATTGACTATCGTGTGCAGCACTTGCCAGAGGCGGGCTTGAGATATCTGATCCTGGAGAGACACGGCCTGACAGACAAGCCAACATTTCTCTAGACTCTGTGTTAAATTAGTTTGTCAGAAAGCAAAATACCTGAACCGTATGATTGCACATCCCCATAGAAATGCTTTCTCAGAGTTAAACTGTAATGTTTTAACCTCTTCTTTCTTAGAGGGGTGACACATGACACAGACACTTAAACCACATCGCTAGCTTTCTAAAGACACTACAGTGGAAGTAATTGTCCATTATTTCACCCAATATTCCCTGTATAAAGAAGCCGGTGATGAATTTCTGCCTGAGTTCAGTGCCTCGGCAAGTATCTCTCTACAGATGAGCGGATATCCTTCTTTTTAACTGACATTCTAAAGCACATAACTTAATCTATTTCCCTTTTGGCCTTGGCTTTCAGGACGCTGTGCGTCAGATGCTGTGCATTGCAAACGTTCCCAGTGGCATGTTCTCTTGATTGCTCTGGACTGTACATTGATTTGCTGGTGTTTTTAATTGTGCTTTTTAATATAGTGCTTAATTATTTAAACCCTTCATAGATTTCACTTGGAAATACAAAAGCTCTTATTTTTATGGTAAAAAGCATAAATGAAAAAATGCTAATGGGCTCAGGGAAGTTGGTGTGCTATAAAGTCTCAGAGGCAAGATAAAATGAAAGATGATTGTGATGATGTGTTGATCTGATCTAAAAAATTGGCCAGCAGGCAGTTTTCATTTATTCACACACATGCAACTCGGAATAGGAAAAAGGATGGTATAATAATTAGAAATGGCTTTGAGGGGCGCCTGGGTGGCTCAGTGGGTTAAAGCCTCTGCCTTCGGCTCAGGTCATGATCCCAGGGTTCTGGGATCGAGCCCCACATCGGGCTCTCTGCTCAGCAGGGAGCCTGCTTCCTCCTCTCTCTCTGCCTGCTTCTCTGCCTACTTGTGATCTCTGTCTGTCAAATAAATAAATAAAATCTTAAAAAAAAGAAAAGAAAAGAAAAGAAATGGCCTTGAGAGTCAAGAAGGTGCTATGTGATTCCTGGTCTAACTATTTAATAATTATTTCACGATGAATTTTACTTAAATTTTCTGAAGCTTAGTTTTCCCCCCCTTAAGTACAGATAGTGCATTAGCAGCTCTCTGTGTGTACTTAGCTGAGGATTGATAGAACCTATTGAAAGTACTTAGTACATGCCAGAGTCATAATAAATATTAAATAACGGAGGCTTCTTTTTCTTTTCGTTGCCCTGCGTTCAGGGAAGTATGTTGGACTTTCTGAATCATCGCCAGCCTTATATTTGCCATAAGAGATTGACTGAACCAATGCTATTTTAAAATAGAGTTCCCAAACCCAGTATCGAACAATGGAAGTAATATTAAAGGAGTTGATGATATTATCTTTCCTATTGTCTGAACTATGATAATATTATTAGTTGAATTAATATAATAAATAAAATTTAAAGCTTTTGTAACAACATGAGAAAATAATATTCACAATGTCAAGCGGAAAAGGTGACAAAATTGAGCTACCGTTACGATTTTGAGTCCTAGACACGCACGTGAAGCTAAACAAGCGTGCGTTATGTAATTATATGTGTTTTTTTATTCTTTTCTAAGTTCTTTGAAATGTCGCTTTGCAGCTTGTGTCGTTTGCTAAGACGTTAACAGCATAGTCTTTCACTATATCTAATACTGGGAAGACATTGAAAGACCAAGAAAACATGAGTGTGTTAGTATAAAGATGATTGTCATGATTAGATTGGTTGCAGTGGTAGCACTGGTGACCTCTAAAAGTTTCCCCACTTCTATTCTTATATCTCAGCACTATGGTATTTATGGCAGAATTAAAAGAAACCTATTTCTTTGATAAAAGTGGCTTCGAATTTTTTAGCAATTCTGTAGCCTGAAGTCAGTCTTAATTTTTTATGTGAATTCATTATCCACCTACCAGATGGTGCATCTCCACAACGAGCTGACCACTGCTTCTAACACTGCCCATATTGAAATCACATTTCAAATGATAAGTCGTGTCCGTGGCACGCAGCACTTGGAACAACCTAAAATCTTCTCAGTTTATTTAATGGGAGACTTCCAGTCTCTTGTGGTTTATGGAATTGATAAAATATGTTTGAAATTGAGATCATATATAATATACTTAAATTACATGTGGATATTAAGTCTAACTTCCATGAGTTTTAGATATGTATATATGTAAATTTGCAATTATATATGTATATTTATATCTGCCTATATGTACACCTTTAAATGTGCATTTAAAATAAGATCTCCCGCTTTTGGGGATAATTTGTTTTCCCAAGTTGCAGATCACAAAATATTTATTCCTCCCAAAATCATGGTGATAATTTTCGAAGTCCCCTTGCCACCCAAGATGCTGCTTATACGTCCTTCTTTTCTACCACTAACTTTTATTCATTTTGATGATGTGAAATATATCATGAACAGTATATTACTTCTTATCAGGCCAGTCCTTTTTTACTTGTCTGAACTGTGCACTTTGGTGCATTCACTGTGATTTAGCTTTGATACAATATTGATTGCAAAACTATCAGCTATCTGACCTAGACACTACATATCAAAAACAATAATCAAGTTTCTCATCAAGTTTCCTTAAAAATGAAAAACAAAAAGTTGAAAAGATTTTAAACCGATGGTGCCCTTTAATTTACATGCAATGGACATATTTCAGTTGGCAGCAGAATCGTGCTGGATTCAGGGTAATGGATTGCAGGCCCCTATAAGGCATAAATTTAATTACTTTATGTGCCTGCTCTGCATCCAGCAGTCCACCCAAGAGACTTAGAGCTGGGAAAGCACAGGACTCCAGATTCAGGAAATGGGAATTTCATTCATAATTGAGCAGTTACTTTAGCAAATCAAATATGTGGAGTTGGTTTAAAAAAAAAATTGTTGAGGTTTTTGAGATATTTGTACTGGAAGATTAAAGCCTACTAGTCAAAGAAGACCAGAGACCAACTATAGTCAAATAAAATTAGATTTACTAGCTTGAAAAATAAGGGAGAAGTTGCAGGTGAACCAGAGAGCATCTCAGAAGAGGGACTTTGGAGGGACTCACAGTCACAGTATAACTTTGGGAAGGACTTCAGGAAGTGGTAGTTTCTGCATTGGGTGCTGTCAGGAAGTGGGGGTGGGGGCAACTGAATGATTGGGGGTATTAGTAAGTATTATCTAGTCAGTGAGAGGAACAAAGCAAAGCTAGAGTTGTCTTTGGTTATGCTGCTATAGTCACTCACATTAGACAGAAAAGGGAGGTGTTTAATTGTTTTTAGGTTTGCAAAATGCCCTTGCCTCCCTCTGTCCTTTATCCCCCAGTCATCAACTGTTCTTGTCTGATGATTGGTGATAACTCTTAAAAATTATTTAATTGGGAATACTATGACCTTGCTAATAGCTACCAGCTAATTAAAGATCATTTGAAAGATTTCCATAAATTCTTTCCTTATCTAAAGGGCAATTATAATGTTGCCTGATAAAAATATAACAGAACATTCAATGGCCTTGATAAAAGGTCAATACAAACATGAGATAGGTCAAAATGTGTTTTATTTATCATAAGCATTGAGTGTATATGAAAAGTACTGCTAGTGCAAAAATGAATCTTTGTGCACAAAGAATACTTTATGTTTAAGGTGCTGTGCTAAGTACTTTATGTGAATTGACTGGTTACATTTGATTGTCACAACCATTCAGTAAGGAAGTTTCCGTGTCCTCTACAAAATGATTCTTTACAAGATCAGCTGGATCCCCCACTCATATTTATGCTCCTTCAGCTGTTTTAAACTTTTCAACCTTCTCAAGTTCCATACACAAGTCTTGCCATTTATACTAAGAAGATGGCTACTTCCTCCTTTATGAGAAGATGGATACTGTATTTGACCTGATCTCCCACAAATGTTTTCTCTTTACTTCAAATGTCTATTTCTTCATTCCTTCTCACTTCCTATCCCTTTGTATTTTGTCCAGTCATGGCCTTCTTTTTGTCAATGTTAACCCTTCCTTCTATGTTCTTGTCTTCATGTCTTAACTTACTTAGCAGTGATCGCACACAACTTCTTCAACATATACTTATCTATTGATGACATTTCCTCTGCTCAAACAAAAACAAAAACAAAAGTTGTGGATTCTATTTGTTTTCCAGGGTACTAGTTTTAGGGCACTTAGTTTTTCTTTGCTCTCTTCCTCAGTGAAGTAATCTGCTTCCTCAGCTTTAGCCATCGTGCAGATGGCCTCCAAATCTCTATTGCTCATTCCATTCCTTGAGTTCCATGCCCCTGTTTCTAGATACCTCCCAAACATCCCCCTTCAAATTCCCCCACTCTTGGCTGGCCCACTGAAGCCCAAGCTTCATGTTCACAATTCAAGACTCATAATCTTTCCTCCCAGTCTACTTTCTCCCACAGCCTTCCCTAGGATTCAAGCAAACCATTTTCAGTACTATTTCTCTAAGACAAGATTTTTAAAATTAAGTGTATCTATGAGTTTAGGATTGTTATGTTCTTTGGCAGTGGCTTGGAGTATATATAGCTCTTCCTTTTGGGTGAGAATCATATGATTTAATACTCAACTGAGCTTGGAGTAGAATTGAAAATCTCTTATATATTGACAAGTCATTTTTCTTCCAAGACATTTAGACATTTTGGCTCTCTCTTCCCCACATGCAGCTTTCCTTTTTTTTTTTTTTTTTAATTCCACAATATACTTTGAATCTGCTCTCCATTTTTTTTTAAGATTTATTTATTTATTTATTTGACAGAGAGAGAGAGATCACAAGTAGGCAGAGAGGAAGGCAGAGAGAGGGAAACAGGCTCCCCACTGAGCAGAGAGCCCGATGCGGGACTCGATCCCAGGACCCTGAGATCATGACCTGAGCCGAAGGCAGCGGCTTAACCCACTGAGCCACCCAGGCACCCTGCTCTCCATTTTTTAATCCCATTCCATTCTATCACTCCAGTCCAGGTTGGGTCCCTGTTACCTTCTCATTTTATTATCGAAATGTCAATACTTGGCCTTTCCCTTTCTTATTCAGCCTTCACACAACTGCCTGAATAAACGTTGAGCTTAACATTTTACTTTAACATGATTTGCAAGGATATGATTTTAACAAAACAATTGGGAGTTACCTTAATAAATGACTACCCCTACTCTATTCTTTTATTGCCAGAGAGAAGCTACAGATTAGATCTCTGAATCTAAAGTCAACTTTTCTAACAGCAACAGTCAAACTTGCAAGCCAGTGCATACCAGAGATGTTAACACTACTCAAAGCTTTGGATGACTTACAGAGATTACCCTACAGGGACATGGGTGTTAAAAACTGCCTCATACTGTAGAACCACAATGGTGATTGCTCATTGTTCTCTGTGTGAGTTCAGACCTAAATTTATTCTGAGAAGAATCTTATCTTTCCTGCAGCTAACTTCCAAATAGTGAGAGGTTTATTTTGGGTGGAGTGAGTGGGTTTTCTTAAATTCTTCTTAGCTTCTTCAATTTGACACTATCTATCCCATGCCAAGTTCAGCTTTGGGATTTATGTGTTACCAACAGGAAAGAAAGCTACATTCCAAGTCCTTGTCAAGAAGTACAATTCCAGAATCACTAACACTCATACATTTCAGAACCTTGGCTAAAGGATAATAATATTTTTGGAGGAATATTTGGATAATATGCCATATATCCATTTTCCTTAGTTATTCTAAATTATAACCTTGGGTTAAGCTGAAGAAGCTGTCTTACCTGGAATTCTGTGTCCCACTGCCCCCCCCTGAAAAATAGCTTTTTCTCAAGTACACATTGGCACAATGCCATTCACTCTGATTTGAAGGACTCTATAATAATAGCCCTTGGAAACCAACTTTTCTTACTTTAGATCTTTTGCTCCTTAGACTACACAGTATCTGGTCTTTTCTGACCTGTGAGAGAAATGTCTCTCTTGCCTCCATATTGCAAATTATTCTTCTCTACTTTGATTTATTTTCTTACCTAATGGACACAGTATCATGTAATCCATTGCTAACTAACTCTGATGAATTTTAATGGCATATATTTTATTAGCCTTGCTGACTTCATCTTATTTTTTTTTCCCTTTGTCTCATTTTTTTCTCACTTGTTTGATACTACAACATATTGTACAATTTTGGAAGCTGCCTTAAAGGCTTTTTGGGAGCAAGCTGAGCTATAATTAAATAAATGAGTGGAGACTCCTAATATATAATATTCTTAGTCATGAGCCACAGCTCAACAGGTACAAGAGTTAAGAAGGACTTACCAGCCTTGAGTTCGAGACTGCCCTGGTATAATCCTCAAGCTACTCTTCCAACTGCTTTTCCTACCATATCCCTCCATAATTCTGTTCTTCCTCTGATCACAGTTATTTGTAGGATGTATTTGGCTATGAGCACTTTCTTTCTTGCTTGGCCAGTGCTGACTTTCTACTGGAACTTCTTCTCCACCACACCTGCAGTTTCTGCTGGTCAGATCTCACTCGACTTTAACAATGTCTCTGCCATGAATCTCTTCCCAATTTTCACAGCCAAATGTGATGTCACTTTAGTTTGAAAATTCAAAGTCCTCTGCTAACACCTGTTGTACTCCACCTGACAATACAGTACTTTCCTCGCCACCTCTCCACCCCATATTGAGATTGCAGGTCCCTCGAGCTTTGGAGTTCAAGAACTGTGCCAGTCTGATTAGGCCTGTTGTACTAAAGCTCAACTTTTTGATGAAAATAAAAGTCTTTAAATAAAACCTCACCCTCAAGGATAGACTTCAGTGTTGACTTTTACTCCAAATAAATTTGGAAGATCAAATGTGAAGGCAATACAAAGCTAGTCAGAGGCCTGAATTTTCTCTAGTAGGCCTGAAATTTAGTACAATTTTTCCCCCAGAGTTACTCTAATTAACTGTTATCCCTTGACAGGATTAGGAGGGCATCCATCTGACTGGTCTTGCTGATTCAAGTCTTAAGCCGCCACAATCCCTTCCCTCAACAACTACCAGTGTCATCTTTCTAAAACTGCTTCAAGTCCTTCAACAACCTTTAAAATTCCCTCCTTAGTACTTGGCCCCTGTTACAAGGTCCTTCACGATCCCCCTGTCTGCTTCTCCACACTCATCTCTCACCACCTCTGTGCTCCAGGCATAACTGCTTTCAATTTGCAGGATGGGCCAAGCTTCCAGGGTCTTTGCCTAAGTGGAAATGTAACTATGAGCTGTCTGTCCATCTAGATGCTCTGTCTAGATGTCTAATGCTTTTCCCTCTACTCTTCAATTTGCTAATTCGGGGTTGTTTTCCAGGAATTGTCTCGGATGTCTGACTTTTTTTTTTTTTTTTCTTAGAAGTGTCCTTCATCTTTCTATCTTGTCTTAGAGATGGCATTTTTCTTATTTTTTAGGTTCCTCAAGTGTCTTCATCATAACATTTAACACGCTGAATCATCATTTTCTGTTTAATTATCTTTCTTTCCCTCTTGGGTCAAGACTATAAACTCCTTTAGAGCAGGGACTACTTATATTTACCTTACCTCCCTGTTACCCAGCACCATCTAAGTAGGTGTTTAATAAATATTTGTTGGTTGAATAAATGATGCTCATATATAAGAATGCTGATTTGGTAGATACACCTATATAATCCTAAGCTTACTTAACTACTTACTTACTTAACTTAACTTAAAAAAAAATTAAAATAGTAAAAGAAAAATAGAATTCCCAAGAATTTTGGAAATTTGAATGAATGACTAAATGCAGAGAGCTTTCTGAACAGGATAGGAAAATCTCATGAACAAGAAGGTGTAAGAAAAAGTGAAAAAATTTGGAGGAAATGTAATTATTAGGAATGAAGTCTTAATGAAATAATTTAAAATGTTGGTGGAAACCCACAAAATGTCTGTTAGAAATATGACTGCCCTTCAGCAATACTGCTTATCTGGAAGATTTCATTTGTTAATTGTCTTCCCTAGATAACCATCATATTCATTTATCTTACTAACATCATTATAATTGATTCCCCAGAGTCACCTTCTGGAAGTACTTTCATACCCTTTTTGTTGCCCAGGTCCCTCATATGTACACCACTGCAAACTGACTGGTCTTAATGACATAGTGTCCTTGCCTCATTTGCGTGTGTGTGTATGTTAATTCTTCAATGGCCTGTGTCATACCTTTTGCATATTGTCCAAAAGACATGCATCCAGGTGCCCCATACTCATTGTGACTGGTAATCAGGACAAGTAATGGTCTTTAGCTCTTTTTCATTAATGGAAAAGCACTGTGCCCAATCCATTAGTGATGCACTATTATATTAAGAGCTTACTTAAGAAAGGCAGCCAGCCAGTGGACATAGGGCTGGTTTCCCTTAAATAGGATTTCAATCATGATCAAACCAGGCACCTTTTCATGTAGCAGGAAAGTTTCTGCTCTTTCCCTGTCTCTCTTTCTCTTTGTGTTTTGTCCTAATTTATCCTGGCAGTCCATAAGGAACTTAACTAATGTTTTCTAAATGACATTGAAATTTCTTGAAGATTAACAGTATTCATAGGAGAAAATATCCATTTGTCTTTTGAAAACTTCTCTCTGATTTTTCCTATCAGTGGGTTTTAGTTTCTTGAATTCCTTACTCTCAAAGTGATGTTTTTCCTCTTGATTTTTCTTGACTATAAGTATAAAATAAGCAACCATTCTATTTGGGTTTACTTTTTATTATTCTTTTAACATTCATGCAGATAAAACTGCCCTGTTATTTTCATTCCTTTAGGAAATTATGTTTGATTGATGGCCTTGAACTTGGCGAGTTTAGGCAAGATTTGAGGATTTTTTTTAATCCCCTAAATTCAATTGAATTATTTTCCCCTAGCTGATAGCATAAGATGTCCGTTTGCATTAAAACTCCCACCACTGGCATTTGTACTTATCACCCAAGCCATGTAAGGCTTCACCTTCTTTTGAAGAACTAATTCCATGTGATGTTAAAGTGCGTAAGTGTGTATAAGGCCTAGTTTCTAAAATACCTTTCCTTGGGAAGCTCATCAAGTGTGGAATGCAACCACTCAGGCACAGCAAAGCACATCAACCTCACAGGACTATTTTTTATAATCACTAATTTGTATGTTTAAAATAATGAGTCTTAACATAAATAATATAACCAAAGGGTTCTTTTTAAAGCATGGAAAGTGCAGTTTTTGCATTCACTTCTGCAGTGACCTCCTGTCACCAC
Source organism: Lutra lutra (assembly GCF_902655055.1). Lineage (NCBI taxonomy): Eukaryota > Metazoa > Chordata > Mammalia > Carnivora > Mustelidae > Lutra > Lutra lutra. The sequence continues at coordinate 148,284,546 of NC_062278.1, forward strand.
TTTTTCTCACCATAGCCCACTCTTGATGACCACACAGGAGAAGACATGACAACATGACAGCACAGCACAAGAACCCCACTCTGTATGAGTGCTGGGCAGGCAGCGTACAGTGCAGGGACAAAAAGAGCTTTCAATACCAGCTTTTAGATCTCAGTCCCTCAGTGCTCTCTCTGCGGCCTCTTTGGAGCTGAAAAGGAAGCTGATACTCTGTGAGCTTGATGAGAAATTATAACAGTCATAATAGAGACTTCATTCTGCTCACACTCTAGGATTCCAAATTTAGGACCTCACATTTCCAGTTCTCTGCTGTTGGTTGTTGAGATGTGGTCCTAGACCAGTAGCATCAGCACCTATATTCCATGTCTTACTTATATCCCATATAAACAGTTGTTTACAATTCCTTTGGGGATACATATACACGTGTATACATATATACACATACACAGACACACTCACACACATATATGTCTCTGTTTTACTTTCCTGGTTTTTTTTAAAGACTTTATTTATTTATTTGACAGACAGAGATCACAAGTAGGCTGAGAGGCAGGCAGAGAGAGAAGGAGGGGAAACAGGCTCCCCACCGAGCAGAGAGCTAAATGTGGGGCTCGATACCAGGACCCTGGGATCATGACCAGAGCCAAAGGCAGAGCTTTAACCCACTGAGCCACCAGGTGCCCCTACTTTCCTGTTCTTAATGTGAGATAAAACTCTAAGGAAGAATGATAGAAATACAGAGTACAGAATTTGAATGTATCACTTAAACTGATTAATCTGTTAGACATTATGTGAAATATAGATTTCCTTATGGAACGTATTTAAGTGTAACTTCCCAAACAACTCCTAGGGTAGTCTATCTAAAATTTTGTGGCATATTAGAATCACCCAGGAAGCTTTAAATTTCCAACCACCCAGGCTATGCTCCAGGCTTATTAGATCAGGTTATCTGTAGGGGGGACCCAGGCACCAGTATTATGTTAAAGCTGCACAGGTTATTCTAATGTAAAGTCAAGCTTAAAACCAGGGTCCTTGAGAATGTACCTCAGTCTCATGAAATGTTAATGTATTTAGAAAAAAGAAAGAAAAGTTCTAAGGTCTAGCACATTTGTGAAGTGTAGCACATTGTACTTGTCTTCCTAGAGATGCTTACAGAGTCACAATAAATATTTGCTCATTAAACACTGAGAAGTTCTGCAGGGGAAGAAATGGTGAATGTAAAGAAGGAAGGAGGAAAAGAGAGAAAGGGACCCTCACCCCCATGATAAAAATATCTACATAGCTTGGTTTATCCTCTCATTTTTAAAACTTGTTTACTCAGACATAACTTTGTATGTGGAACACCTGTCAAAAATTCCGTGGAACACTCCTTTTATGGAATAAAATTTGGGAGATCCTGAATCAAAGGATTAAAGAAGACCTGGTTACACCCAGCTTTACTTCACTCTTATGTAACATTTGATATTTAAAATAACTTATTGAGATGGCAAACAGATACATGAAAAGATGCTCAGCATCACTCATTATCAAAGAAATGCAAATCAAAAATGAGCTATCACCTCACACCTGTCAGAAAGGCTAAAGTCAACAGCACAAGAAACAACAGGTGTTGGTGAGGATGTGGAGAAAGGGGAACCCTATTGCACAGTTGGTGGGAATGCAAACTGGTGCAGCCATGGAAAACTATATGGAAGCGCCTCAAAAATCTGTATGGAAGTACCTTAGGATGCTGTAATTGCACTACCGTGTATTTATCCAAAGAATATGAAAGCACTAATTCAAAGGGATCCATGAACCCTAATGTTTATAGCAGCATTATTTATAAAAGCCAAGATATGGAAGCACCCCAAGTGTTCATCAATTGATGAATGGATAAAGAAGATGTGGTATACATATACCATGGAATATTATTCAACCATTAAAAAGAGTGAAATCCTCCCATGTCCAGTGACATGGATGGAGTTATAAAATATAATGCCAAGGGAAATAAGTCTCAGAAAAAAAACAGATACCATATGATTTCATTCATGTGTGGAATTCAAGAAATAAACAAAAAAAATATAAGCAACGGTGAAAGGAGAGAGAAAAAGGCAAACCAACCAACAGACTCTTAACTATAGAGAACAAACTGATGGTTATGAGAAAGGGGTGGGGAGGGGTGTTATTGGCATATAGGTGATGGGGAGGAAGGAGTGCACTTGTCCTGATGAGTACAAGATGATATATGAAAGAGTTGAATCACTCTATTGTATACCTGAAACTCATATAAACTCTGTTAACTAACTGGAATTTAAATAAATACTTAAAAACAGAAAAAAATAAAATAATGTGGAGTTTAACATTAGAGTCCAGAAATTATATAAGTGATCTGATAGAAATAGGATACATGGGCCACAGGCACTATATAAGATTTCCTTTAGGAAATTCAGTCTTCCAAGATTAACTGAACAAACGAGTTGGGTGAGTGGTATCCAGAGAAATCAAACCTTTATTGAATGGTGGAAAGGTATGGGGAATCCAGTCAGGTAGGAGAGCCCAGTGATGTGATAGCAGAAATGGTACCAGGATACAATAGCTCTAGTATTTAGTGGCATTTGCAGAGTCGGTACAAATAAGGTGATAGTTTGGAACCATTCTGTATTCTTTATTACAATCATGCTCCATTTTATATTCTCTTCTCCTAGGCTTTTCTAAGAACTGTTTCAGAACTTCCTATCTCTGGGACTTATCCACTCAATTTAGAATAATCTATAGTTCTTTCTTTCATCAAAACTGAGCTGAGCCCATTTCTCAGGATTTCCTCACCTCCATCCTGAGGGCTATTATATGATAAACTACTACTTTCTGAATATGTTAATATTTAACCCTGGTACTGGAATGGTAGGCACTGTGGCAGCTTGTTTCCACATTAAGCTGCAAGGCAGATGTACAATAGTGCCCGCCATTTTCCAGAAGAGTTTCCTCAGGGATCTCAGAAAATTCTGCCAACTAGAATCTCCTGTTTAAGAAACAGTGTTGAGATGCTGTAAATAATAATGGAAAATATTTAAAGTAATTATGCAAGCTAAATTTGGGTAAATGTTTAAAAGAGATAGCTATCAGTGTCAGAGAAGTTTCCGTCAGCAAATTTTACTGACAGGATGAGAGAGGATAAAATGCGTAACAGGTGTGGTAACACAGAGGCCTCTATTGCTCTGGCCTGCTCTGGTTTTGGCCAGTTCTATCCGAGTTGATAATGTTATGGGTTTTTTTAAAACTCATTTTCTCTTTTGCCTAATTTCTTATTTTAAATTCATATGACCTCCCCAACCACAGGAATATTCAAGCATTCGGCTCACAATGGTTCAATTTAATGGCTCAAATGATGTCACTAAAGACCTGTTTTCTTTCTACACAGCTGCACATCAGTCATCTACATTCCACAGCCTCAATCTGACATAACTAGTCCCACTCCCCTGTCCTAGTAGCAGAATGGCTATCCCAGCAATGACCCCATATACTCATGCCAGAGAAGAGCAAGTCATTTCTAGAAGTCTACACACACACACACATGCATGTGCGCACACACATGGGTTTTCTTTCCTATAAGCTCCAGTAAACATCTTTGTAGTCTCACTAACTCTGAAATTTTACCCTCATCTACTCCCCGACTGTGTAGTTAACTGCATTCAAGCTACATGGCTGGGAGAAGGGAGTATAAGGATTCTTACAGGAAATCCAGGTTCCTATTGAGAAGGGGAAATGGCTGCTGAGTGGGTAAGAAAAAAAGGATGACTACACCTTCCTTCTTGTCATTGTTCCTATCTTTTTTCTAGAATCTGAGTTTATTATAACTTGTGATCTTGGGTTACAGTTTGGTCATTGATCCCTCTTTTTAAGTTTCTCTTCTTGTTTTGTAAATATACTTTTAGATAAGAATTAAGGATCATTTTCATGAAATTCAAACCCACATATTTTTATTTTCTGTTCGTGGGCGTGAAATTCATGAAGGAGGACATTGGTTAAACATAGTTGCCTCTCATAAATATTTTTGAATGGTATGTGGGAAACACAATTCCTTTGGTCAAAGGAAAGAGAAAAACAGGCCCCAAACTGTACAAACATCTGTAGTTAATGTTCTAGGAAAACAGTGTCCATAGTAGCCTTCGAGTTAGGGAAGGAATGTCCCTGGGCTCTAAATAGAAACTAAAGTCTTCTAGGATAAAGAAGTCAAGAACAGATGAATAAGTGGGACCAGGCCAAGGAAAATCAGGACATAAAAATTAGGAGTAGTGTTATATCTACACTGATTTTTCTTTCTGTGTGACTTTGGTTGCCTTACTTCCTCTATTGCCTTACTTCTGGTCCTTTGGTTTATTTGCTTTTTACATCCATTAGTTTTATTTCCTGTTGGAACTGCTTCTTTACATGCTTCTGTCCATGATCAACCCTTTTATTTCTTGTTTTTCCAGTGGATGAGAAAATATTAAGATTTAAGGTAACTTTTCAGCCCTTCCAAGTTGACCATATCAAATTTTACCTTCTTTGTTTAAGAATGTTGCCCAAATGTCACTGGGCCCCCCAGTATTTTGAAACTAGATAAGATTGGCTAGAACCCCCAATTCCATACCCTTTGGAAGTCCACAGCTTTCTGAAATACATAAACTTTTCTGGGGTATTATTGGCACCTCTGTCTGCTCTCTCTATTCTGCATTGTGTTAATTCAGATGTGAGGTCCCCCCCCCCCCTTTACAGTTTTCACACAAAAATTCTACTCAGAATAACAATGAACTTTTCGGCATGCTCAGTAATGGACACATGATGGCATTTAAACAACCTCAAATTGATTGTAACGATGCATCCCTGTGCTTGAAATGCCCTTTTGCCATCTCCCTATGGTGGGATTTCACCAGCTCTTCTCTATATCCTGAAGCTCATTCTGCTCATTCTCTCCACACCACTACCCCATTCCCACTGTCACCCCACCGTGTTTCCTCTGGTTCTCATTTTTTGTTAAAAATGTAAGCTCCTCCCGTAACTCTCTCTTCATGTAGACTAAATGTCTGTCACCCATTCCTTTAGGGCCCTTATGTCCACCCCACGTGTCTCACTGTAATTCCTATGACAAAATAAATGAGCATTTCCTGCCCAAGCTGATTTCTGATCCTAAATATTAAGGTAATAAAAGTCTCATCTTGTCATAATGGTAATGCCAACAAAAATAAAACCAATAATAATGACCTAATAGGTTATTAATAGGTACCCAGCCCTGTGTTAAAAGCCTTGTATGCATTATTTCATTACTATTTCCAAGAAACTTTAAAGCATCAATGTTTGAGTCTATTTTGCAAGAAAACTGAGATTTATAGATACAAACATAAATCTTTCTTAACCATCATGCTAAACAATGTAAACATATTTTCCTAGTTGTATTGGTTGTTGTTATTCTACCAACTTTAACTTTCTTTTATATTGCCTTGAAAATCAAATGTAATCTTATTTCTACATCCCTATTGTTAAATAGGTAATGATCATTAAAAAAAAAAAATCATCTCTATGTAATCTTATGCTCAAATTGAGAAATCCTTTTGCAACATGTATCGACAACTATCCCAAAAAATGAAGTTTCCACTTTTTTATTCGTGAATACATACATATTTACCATAAACATCATTATCTTTATCATTAATTTGCTAAATTTGAAGCCTAGTATTAGAGTCATTTATTTTTTAGATGCTCTTCAAACTGATGTGGTAAACTATGAATCAACCCCCACATCGGCTTATTGTCAAACATCTAGATGCCAGGAAGTAAAACAAACAGAATGCATTAATAAAATAAGGGTATTTCTTATGTGTTAAATTAAAAAGCACCAAAAAATACTGCATTAATGTGTTAATATTGCCCCAACACATAATAATTAATATACTCAATAACAACAGCAAAAATAAAGACCAAGAAACAAAACCTGAAGAAAGGTAGTTCACATCTACTACCAGATTATTTTATGGGTAGAAGGTTTGGCTATCTTTCAGAGAAGCTTTTCTGATCAACACCAATCAAAAGGAGAGTTATTATAGGTAACTCTTCTCCCTGTCTATTAAGAAATTGTGGAAGGACTTGTGAGTCAAGAATAATACCAACAGTGGTTTCTGAAAAGCATTTTCAAGATTCATTCATTGTGTGAAGTTCTGTACAGGAAATATTTGCTTAGGCTTCGATTGAACTTGAGTTCAAATGTATACTCTTTCTTTCAACTCTCTAGGGTGAATGGCCTCTAGTAATGAACAAGTGGGGGAAAAAAGAAGGAAGACTATTATATATCCAACAAGTAATAGTTTTAGCATGACTTACAGGCATTCATATATCAGGTTGTGAAACCACCTGAGGTCTCACCTGGCCTGACTGGAACCTGAAGGTGAGCAAATGCCAACAGGCTTCTCTCTCTGGTCTCTGGAATCACCATCCTAATTCAGTCAGCTGAGGCTTCTGCCTTCATATGGTCTTGATCGTCAAGATACTCCATACTGCTTGCCCAATGGATCACCCATTTACCGCTAGCCTCCTATGCTATCCTTTCCTCTGTTCTTTCTGAAAACACTTTGTAAAACAAAGATAAATTCCTTTACATCCTCATGCTCCTCACAAAAAATTATTTCTTCTCCATGTCGCACCAAAAAATTTGTTGTCTTGAGAATATATTCTTCCTCAGTCACCCTCCTGGATACAGACTTCACTTTCTTCTGTGACCAATGGAGCGAAAGGAGGGGTCAGCACTCTTTTACATCACTATTTTCTCTTGTACAGGGTGTGCAAATTCCTTCTTTTAATGACACTACCCCAGGATATTATGCTTTTCCTCTTCTTTTTGCTATCATTCAATGATCTCCTTGCCAACCCCCACATTCAGCATAACCTTTTGTCACTAGCCTCCTCTTCCCTCCAACTCTTGCCTCATTATTACCATAGTGTCAACATCCCTTCACCTCCTTGTTTATCCAGTGACCTTCACCTTAAGCAACTCCAGCCCTCCACATCAGAAGCCACATTGTGTACTTAACCATACTGGCTACCCCTCTGAAATCTTAAAACCTTCATACTTGTTTATCAGCATTTCATTTTTACACATCTCTCCTCTTCTGCTGCATCCATCAACTTTCCCTATTCCATTTCTTTCCCTGTCCAGACAAGAAACATTGTGTATCACTTCACCTGTTCTCTTGCCAGCACCCTCACTGCCACCATTAATAATAATGATATGACTTGAATTTTTTTTCCCTTTATCTTGGGTCATCTCTCTCTCCCTAATGCTCCAATGAAACAATTCCAAATATTTACCTTTCAACTTATTCCAATGAAAAGATTTCACACATCTGCCATTCTGTTTGCAAGTATGCTGGCCTTACTCCCCCTGAGTTTCTAGTGTTCTCCCTGAAAAATTGAATGGTTTTTCTATTCATATGCCAAATTCTCACATACTGCTGGCTGAGATGTTCTCACGCAGGCTTGAAGCCATCCTTGGAGTTTGGATTCCTGAATGAATCTGGCCTTTTCTTCCAATTTGGGGTTTCCAGTATATGAAGGCCCGAATCTAGAGTCTCCACCAATATTGGATATTTTCTAGTAAGGAATTTTGGTGTGTCTTAGGGAAGTCTCACCTTTATAATAATTTTCATTATCTTTCTTTCATGCTATAATGTGCTTCCAGAGAAATGCCAAACTTGAAGACACACTATAAGCACATTTTGTCTACTAATTCATTTATGGCATAGGCATTGTATCAGGGTTCTGTACAGAAACATAACTAGTAAGAGATAAATAGATAGGTAGGTAGGTAGATAGGCAGATAGATGATAGATAGATGGATAGGATACATAGAGAACTAAATAAATAAAGGGTAACTTATCATAGGAATTGGCTTACATGCCTTTAGAGGCCAAGAAGTCTCACAGTTGTGATCTGAAGCTGAAAAACCAGGAAAGCTGGTATAATTCAGTCCAAATCTGAATGAGGGAGTGAATGGCATAACCTCCCAGTCTGATGCCTGAGAACCAGGGGACCACTGGTATAAGTCCCTGAGTTGAAAAGCCATAGAAGCAAGAGCTCCCGTATCTGAAGGCAGAAGAACGGATGTCCCAACTCAAGAAAAGTATGAGAACATTTGCCCTCCCTCTACTTTTTAATTTTTTTAATCTATTCAAGCCCTTAGGGAATTAATTGATGCCCACCTACATTGGTGAAGGTGATCTTCCTTACTTGGACTACCAATTCAAATGTTAAGGTTTTCTGGGGAAAGTCTTCATAGACACACTCAGAAATACAGTTTTCCCAGCTATCCGGTCATCCTTTAGCCCAGTCAAGAGGACACATAAAGCAAGCATCACAGGCATCAAGATAAAAACAAAAGATTAGGATTTCTGTGCTCTTCCCTGAACAACCATATAGTTCCTGTGGGTTTTACAGCTTGAGGTTTTTACCCAGAGTGCTGAATTATTCATCCATTTTTACAGTCATTCATTTATTCATTCGATAATTGCATATTAGGTGTCAACCGTAATGAATCAGACATAGTGCCTCTAGGAGTTTTCAGGGTTTGAGTGCTAAGATCTGTAGTAGAAGTACAGACAAAGAGCACTCAGATGTCAGAGGAGAGAATGATCACTTCCAAATTAGGGATGGAAACGAGGCTTCATATAGGAATTTAGCATCTGTATTCAGTTTGAGAAACAGGATTAGGATAGGTGTCATGAGTGGATAGAAAGAGACTAGAACACAGTGGAAAACAAAAGGCACAGAGGAAGGAAGCTATGAAAGTAGGACTCATCACTGTGAGCAGGCAGATTTGGGTAAAGCCAAGGAAATGTTAATAGGTCAAAATGATTCTAAGAACTCAGTGCAAGTAGGTTAAAATTTACTACAAGATAACATTTTTCATCTCTCCACTGCTTGACAGGTGTCATCAAACAAACTGTTCTCCAATTCTTGTGGCAAGGAGTAGAATCTGGACTCTGGCACCAGAAGGTCTATCTCCCTCCAATCCTTCTATCTTTTTGCACATGGCTCTTTTCTTTGAATGCTTCGTATCCTTGGAGGAAAGAAAACATATGTGAGGGAACTTGGGTGGCTCAATTGTTAAGTGTCTGCCTTCGGCTCAGGTCGTGATCCCAGGGTCCTGGGATTGAGCCCGGCATTGGGCTCCCTGCTCAGTGGGCAGCTTGCTTCTCCCTCTCCCACTCCCCCTGCTTGTGTTCGCTCTCTCTCTGTGTCTCTCTCTGTCAAATAAATAAATAAAATCTTAAAAAAAAATAAATAGAAAGGAAGGAAGGAAGGAAGGAAGGAAGGAAAAGAAAACACCTATAGCTGGGCAGAAACTCCTCCATTATGTTTTTGTATTACCAAAGTTAAATATGCTTATAGAGGTAGATCATTGTCATGTACATCTTTGGGGTTTTTTCCTAAATATGAACAGTCCCTAGATGTATTTTTCTCAAGTAGCTTTATTCCCAATTCCTTGTTGATTTCCCTTCTTTCCTCCTTATTTAGAATGTTGATCCATCTTTTCCTTTCTTTCCACTTCCTCCCTGTTTTCCTTCATTTGCTCCCCATCCATATGGATCAATCTCTAATATGAATATTCTAACAAGTCGAATAGGTCAAGCTTCTTCTCTGAAGCTCTCTTCGCTGAAAAACAGACCCATCAAAATAGAACATGTTTGTTGACTCTTATAGAGACTGGATTCTTTCAAAGGATATTGTGGGGTACCCTCAACATTTCCTCTTGATGTGTCTACTCCAGTCTACTGGGATGACTGGCATTCACAATGTGTGGGCCTGAGATGGTTGAAAGGAAATGTTTTGCGTGCAAATGGAATTTACAGGGTGTGTGGCACCCTGGATCAGTTCCCTTCCTTCAACTAAAGTGTCTTTACTTAGCTCAAATTAATGCTTTAGTCACAGACTTAAACAGAAAACAACAGAGTTTCTCCTGAGGACTTCTTAGTTCACTTGTCTATCTTCTTGACAAAGTCTTTCAGTTCTTTCATTTCCAAAATTAAAAAAAAAAAAAACAACTATTTTATAAAAATTTAAAACCTGGTTTCCTTGAGAAAAGATTAAATGAGTCTGAAGAAGCTGAGGACATTAGTTGTTGGGCTGTGTGTTCCTATAAGTTTATGAAAGAACCATCTAGATAATAGGTCAGTCAGATCATTGTTAAGTGAATTCTTCTTGATACTTTCAGATTTAGAGATTGATTTAAATAAATGATTTGACCTCAGTAGACACTCTCATTTGAAAAGGCCATGACTTCACAGAGACTTTTAATTCTTTACCATCACTAAATCATACTAATTTGCAAGAACAGTAGAGAATGTTAAACAACAAGGAAAGCAAAAACCGGAAATTCAAATGCAAAACAGAAAGTCTAACAGAAGAAAAGTAGTAACGGTACAGAAGTTCAACTCATAAAGATTTCATTTGCCCTTTCTGTTCCCAGGTACTTCAGGGAATGTAAGTTTGGCAGCAGTGAACAATACATAAAATTAAATAGCTTCATATACCTAACATAAGAAAGTAGGAATAAACTATTCCAGAACACCCAGTGGCTTAGTAGCAAACTCTGTTTCTCCTAGGTTCTGTCACATCCTTGCCCAATCTATGTTTCAACTCTATCATATATGCTCCCTTAAAACCTAGTACATAAAAGGGGTTCAGTATAGTTGTATTGGATGTTGCTAATAAGTGAATTAAGAATATATATCTATCCCTGGAATTTCATAATAGAGCACTTTGGTCTCTCATTTCCCGAGTTCCTCCCTTCTGCTGATCTTTTTTCTACCCTATCCTAGAATGTGTTATTAGCATTCACTGCACCAACTCCAAAACTCAGTTTTGAAAATAACTCAGTTTCACACTGGCCATTCTCTAACCAGCACCTCCTTCCTTCTACACACACTTTAACAACCCTTATTGCAATCATTCTTTGACACCATTAAGCCCGCCCACCTGTTACTGCCTGCCACTCTATCAGTATCCATTTTCTCCTTTCATCCATGCCTAGTTTAGATCTTAGACAGGTACACAGCAACCACTTCCTTTCGTGTGTTCTTACCTTCCCTGCTCACTTCTCCTCCTGGTGAAACTTTGATCCTGCTTGCATCCAATTCTCAGTCTGCTCCATTCCTTTGAACAGCTGAATGCGGTAAGAGTAAAGCCTGCCACCAATGCTGCTGAGTTTCACAGTAATTTTATGAGCACGCAACTTACATGGGCCCTCAGCACTGCTCAGAAATCTTACTGCATATCCCTGGTCCATTCACTCCCAATCTCCAAGATAACCACGTCATAACCTTCTCCCAAACCTACCACCTCTCACTTGCACCTCACATCTTGCCTCAAGAAATAGCAACAATGACAAAAGAACTTAGGTGTCTTACAAATCTTCCAAGCTTGTTCTGAACCCACTCAATCTAGCCTGTTTAAATGGGTAAATTGGCCCTGCTCTCCCCAAAGGTCAGCCTTTCCTTTTCTCTGTTGGTCCTTTTTTCTTTACTACTAACTCCTTTATAGAACATTAAGTATGTACAGAAGAATACACAATTCAGAAGTTTGCAGCTCAATAAGCTTTAGAAAGTGTGAAGTGGTGGATACTTGTGTATCTACCACCTAGATTTTGATATAAAGGTCCTATTATTACAGAAGCCTCTTTTGTGTCCCTACCCTTTTATTATCTCCATAAAAATACCCACAACCCTGACCGCTATCAACACAGATTTGTTTTGATTGTTTTTGAAGAATTATAAATTGTAAATAGAATCACACAGTTTAAAGCATTTTTATGTTGGCCTTTTTTTTTTTTTTAAAGATTTTATTTATTTATTTATTTGACAGACAGAGATCACAGGTAGGCAGAGAGGCAGGCAGAGAGAGGAAGGGAAGCAGGCTCCCTGATGAGCAGAGAGCCTGATGCGGGGCTCGATCCCAGGACCCTGAGATCATGACCTGAGCCGAAGGCAGAGGCTTTAACCCACTGAGCCACCCAGGCGCCCCTTATGTTGGCCTTTTAAAAAAGTCAACATTATATCTGAGAGATTCATCCATATTTGTAGAGCAAGGGTTCTTTTTTTCATTGTTTATATCATATAACATAAATATATTACAAATTATTAATTCTACTGCTGAGGGATGTTTAGGTTATTTCTAGCTTGGAGCCATTATAAATAATGCCACTCTAAATATCTGACACATATCTCTTGGTGTACATTTGAAAGAATTTCTATTGTGCACATACCTAGGAGTGGTATTGCTCGTTCATGGATTCTGTAAATATTCTACCAGACAGTTTTACAGAGTGGATGTACCGATTTATACTCCTGCTAACAGTGTATGACTGTTCCCGCTATCCACATTCTCTCCAACACTTAGTGTTGTCAGCCTTTTTCATTTTTGCCCTGCTGGTTGGAGTATAGTGTTATATCGTAATATTTTTAACTTGCATTTTCTTGATGACTAGTGAGTGAGATTATGGATTCATATGCATACTGACCATTTGGAATTTAAATATTCTCCTTTCCTAAATTGTCTGAGTGATTATATGTACATGATTTTTGTTGTTTTGTTTTTTAGTTGAAAATTTTATTGAGATTTTGTAGATTCATATGCAGTTCTAAGAAATCATATATAGAGAGATCCCTTGTACAATTGCCTCAATTTCCCCCAATCGTAATATTTTACAAAACTACAGGGTATTATACCAAGCAGGATATTGACATTGATACAGTCTACAAATTTCATTTAGATGTCCCCAGTTTTACTTACACTGATTTGTGTGTATTTGCTGTACAGTTTTTACCTATATAACTTTTTTAGCTACCACCACAGTTAAGATATTAAACAGTTTCAGTATCGTAAGAATCTTCTGTTGCACTTTTATACCTCTACATGCCTCCCTATTGGTCCCCGTACCCTATGTTTAATTTTTGGCAACCATTAATTTGTTCTCCATTTCTAAAATTTTATCATATAAAAAAGGTTATATACATGGAATCACACTATATGATCTTTTAGAATTCTTGTTTCTTGCTCACCATAATTCCCTGGAGATTCATGTGAGTTATTGTGTATATTAATTGTTCATCCAAACTCATTTTTAAAAATTTGGTGTTCAGTCTTCTTACTGATTGTGGATCTTTCTTTTTTTTTTTTTTAAATATGCATTCTATGTATAAGCTTTGTCAGATATACATACTGTAAATATCTTTTCTTTGTTTTCTGGTAATTAGCAGTTCTTAGTTTTAATGAAGCCCAACTACCAATATTTTCTTTAATTATTAGTTCTTTTTCAGTCATGTTTAAGAAATTTTTATTTTTTCTCAATTTCATGAAGGCTTTCTCTTATTTTCTTTAGAAAACTATATTAAAATACCTTTCATGCTTAACCTATAATCTATCTCAAATTAATATTATATATAGTATGTGGTAAGGATCAGGGGTCATTTTTCCTATAGAGAGATATGTAGTCAATTCAGTATCATTTATTAAAAAGATCATTCTTGCCTACATTGAATTATGGTGACAGCCTTTCTCTCCTTGCAACAATACCATAATATCTTAATTGCCAGACTTTTTAGTAAATTTTGATATCTAGTAGTATGCATCCTTCAACTTTTTTTTCCCCCCAAATTTTCTTGGATAGTCTGTGTCTTTTGCCTCTCCATATAAGTTTTAAAGTGAGTTTGTTGACTTCTACCAGGAAATGTGCTTGGATTTCAACTGGAATTATGTTAAATTTATCGATTGTTTTAAGAAGAATTAACATTTTAACAGTATTTAGTCTTCTAATCCATGCATATATCTCCTCATTTATTTAGGTCTTATTTAATTCCTGTCATCTGTTTTCTAATTTTCAGTATAGAAGTTTTCATGTCTTTTCTCAAACTTATTTCTAGGTATTTGATTTTCTTGATTCTATCAATATAGTAACATTTTAAATTTAATTTTTAATTATCTGCTGCTGATATATAGAAATAGTTTTTTTATTAACTTATATCCAGCAGCCTTGCTAAACTCCCTTATTAATTCTAATAATTGTTTTTTAAATCCATCAGTCATTCAATCAACAAATAAAGCAAATTTTTTTTTTTAATTGAGTGGAAGGAATTCGTGATGCCTATATAGAATTGTTTGAAGTTCAAATTTTATTTTTTTTCTTTTTTTTTTTTTTTTAAAGATTTTATTTATTTATTTGTCAGAGAGAGAGAGAGAGCGAGCACAGGCAGACAGAGCGGCAGGCAGAGGCAGAGGGAGAAGCAGGCTCCCTACAGAACAAGGAGCCCGATGTGGGACTCGATCCCAGGACTCTGGGATCATGACCTGAGCCGAAGGCAGCGGCTTAACCAACTGAGCCACCCAGGCATCCCTGAAGTTCAAATTTTAGACACGGTTTCTCAGTCAGCTACATTTCCATAGTATTGTATTTATTTTTATTACTACCACAGTGATCTGTGCACAAGCTTGAACCTGTCAGACTTTGGATTTTTCCAATATATTCATGAACATCTCTATTTCCACAAAATTGAAGGCCTCCTTAACCCAACCTGTGATTATATGGGAATGACTACTTCTCCCTGTTGCTCATGGGGTGAGATTTCATAAATTTCCAAGCTGAGAACAACTTCCAAGACTCTTCCTTGTTACTCTCTTTGCTATGTGTTGCCAAAAAAATGGCACCACCCCAGAATATGACGTTGACAATGTGTATTTTTGGTTTAATAATTTAATGCACACCTCTCTGGGGATTATGTTTAGTACTATCCTAGGGAATTGGGTGAATAGTATAGATTACATACTCCTAAGAATTCTGGGCTTCCATTTTTGTGAAGCCATCCATCGGCCATCTTTCCTCCGTGAGTGTTTTCACTCCTAGTAAGTGAAGTATATGCTGCTCTCTGTGTTCACCGCCACCCACTCTTCAGGGATAATTATGTCATTTTCCACAGCTATCTACTTTGTTATTTCTGTTAGTACCTACTTTATAAATTAATGCTAGCACAAAACATCATGAAAGCATTCATTGCTGTTATTCTGGATGAGGATCCGCTTCCTTCTCCAACATTTTATTGGCAGAAGTAGAATATATAGGAAGAATGTGCCGTGAGGGCCCCTATCAGGGCCTAGTGGACACTCTTTCCTTTCAAGGAGAATCTCTCCAGCTTTCCTCCTCTGTGCATGGTCTGTCATTCGTTGAGTGGCATGGAGACTTAGAGACCTTAGAATTTCATTCCAGGAAGCTATTACTGCTTAGTCAAAGCAAGCATGGGAAATGACACCAGCTTGCCATCCTGGGTCCAGGTATTGCTCCCCAGCTCTGAGATGACAATTTTTCCAACCAAACACCACAAAGTACCTCTACCTGAGGTAACACCATGCCTCTCCCTCAACCACTCACCCAACCCAAGCTGTTCCCTCTACCCTTAAGCTTCCTTTTTAGAAGAATCTTTACAGTGGATGACCTTGAAAGTAATGCACACTGCATTCTGTTGGTATCATCTTCCATGATCCTGGTTTCTTCTGTTCAACTTCCTTTCTGAGGTACCTTTTTGCAACTCTCCTGTATCCTTATTGACTTTCTCAAAAGTCTTAGTAGATTTGTGACAAGCGAGAATATATTTTTGCCAGCTATGCCGACTTTCCAGGTTTGATAGTACCTGGACAAGTCCTCTTTCTGGAATTTCTTAAGCAGCTTGAAGAATTTTATAGCAAGGATTAGAAGCACCAATTTAAAATCTAAGCAGTTTAGTGACAACTCCAAATGAGCCAATTTGATAAATTATTTGAAGAAATTTCAAAAATTCAAGTGGAGGAAATTCCTTGCTCTACAAATTATTAAATGAAAACTTCTTCACAGGAAATATATAAAACATATTTGTTTTGCTTTGGTGGGGGAAGAGAAAGTAAATCCAAAACTAAAAATGTGGAGTTTTGTTTCCTCGGAAATAATCAATGATTCCACAGTAACAGAAACAGTTTGTCCTGACTTAAATAGGCAAAAACACAATTCCTCTCCAATTTCACCATTTTTTTTTTTCTCTCTGTGTAACTATCTTGGTGATGCAGCGTCTAGACTTCTTGGAACAAGTGATGGAGTCTGGAATTTATTCTGTGGGTTTGAAAATGGCTATTCAGGTCTCCTTCAAACTTACATGTGAAAGTCCAGTGCTTTTAGAATATGTAAAAATAATCAAGCTGTTTACCAAAACCATAAAATTTCTCCACTCATGCCTAAACCTTGGGTTGCTACCAACAAGGAAATATCATATGGACATACTTCTTTTATCCATTTCATCTCATTGCAATGTGGTTCTCGTCAGCCACGGTATAAAATAATGCAAATAATTTGTATTCATGAAAGAATGGTGGCAGATATTTTCTAGCCTTTGAGACATACCAATAAAAGAAATTAGCTTAAGGATATACATCCATTCTGGTATGGTTTTAATAAGTAATCTATAGCAATTTACCAAGACAAAAGGAAAGATTTCTTATATTGCTAGGCATTCTCTTAGTCCTTTGTCATTTGCTAGGTGGATAAAATAAAAGGAGTCTCTGAGGCATCCAGATCTAAACAGTGTTTGTGCAGCCTGGATTATTAAGTCTGACTGTAGTTTATCTGTGCTCTTAAGGAAATCAAACTGTGCTTGCCAAGAAAGTTCAGAGTTATTTGTCACCAATTACCTAAAGCTGGGAGTTGATCTTACACATAGCTGGAGCCATTTCCTGTAAGCATTTGCTCCGAATTTTACAAAGCTGTCACTTCTTGAGGCTTCACCCTACAATATATGTGTCTACTCCTTCAGAGTTTTATTGCAAAAGTTTATCCAGAAATAATAGTCTTACGGGGCATAAAGCTCCCCAGTATTGACTTGTTTAAAATAAGCCTATTCCTAATTTTCAATGTTCTCAAGCTCTGTCTGTTGTCTTTTCTGTAAGGCGGGGGGGGTGGGGGTGGACAAAGACTTTTTTTCATTAAAAGATATAGCACACTGAACTGAGCTGATGTCATTTAATATATATTTATATTATAAAATCTCTCTTGGTTCTGTTCAGAGGAGTAGCCGAAGAGTAAGTTACTTTGTAAAATAAGTGACACATATAGGGTAGTCCTCCTGGAAGAAATTTAGGTATTGTGAGCACAAAGTAAATAGAAAATCCATGGAAATGAAATGACAATAAAAATATTAACCAAAGGCATATCATTCCATGTTTCTTAATTGGATCTCCAGTTTTTCCAGCCCATTGACAACAACAACAAACCAACCTGACATCTATATTAGATGGGAACAATCAAAAGGAATGTCCTAAGACCTTATTTACTTAATTTCAAAGATAAAGGAGTAGACTGAAAAGTGTCCTCAGTCATGGGTCAGAAGAACTGAAGTTTATTCCTATTACATGGGATCTTATTTCAGTCTGTAAATGGGTGAGCATTCTTCCTAGCTCACAGCATTGTTCTAAAGAGGAGTATGGATTTGTGCCATAAGCAGTTCAGTTTGGGCCATGTTGACAATTTCCCTGAATGTCATGGGACTTGTGAAAATATACTGATTCTGGTCTACTGGACAAAATACAGATGAGATTTTGAATTAACTCAAAGTTATTTGAAGAAGCTTAGCTAAGAATCACATAAAATGCTTTTCATTAACTACACTGCCTGAGAACTCTAGTTGGCAAGGTTGGTCTAACAGTGAGGTTGGTGAACTAGTGAACTAGAATGAGTGTTGCTCTGCATGACCCAGGCCATGCCCCTACTCATAGCTCACAGAAATGCAGAAAGTGGAGCTGGGACAGATCAAAGTAGTGTCCTATAGGTAAGTGCCAGTGCTATCATATTCTCATGCAAAGGATACATGCTCACTTATTAGACCCAGTTGCGAAGTTTGGAATTACCAACTTGGGAATAGAAAATACCCGAATCAATGAGGTATTCTTTTACTTGTATATTATAAATCTTGGAAAACCATGACGAGAAGGTAGAACATGAGCCCCAATAGAATCAGCTCTGGGCTTACATAAATTCATAGTTGGCAAAAATATATAGTCCCTTGTTACAAATCTACTAAGACTTTTGAGATTCAATTAGAGAAGCATTTTCCAATTTATGTTCCTTAGAGCACTAGTTCTTTCTTTTTAATTAATATATAACATATTATTATGAATCACAGGTCTGTGATTCATAAGTCTTACACAACACCCAGTGCTCACCACAGCACAGCACATACCCTTCTCAATGGCCATTACCCAGACACCACATCTTCTCACTCTCCCACCCCTAGCATGTAGTTCTAAGCTAAATTAGTAGATGCTACCAGAAGGAAGGAAGGAAAGGAAGAAGGAAGTAAGTTAGTCTGGTTTAACCATCTTTAAATAAGCTACTGTAAAACTTGATTTCTGAGTTTTTATTGTATGTCAATTTCACAAAAGAAGATACATTCTGCAGCATTTGCCGTAATGCACTAAAAAACAGCTCCTTTCCCAGCTGAGCTACCATTCAAAAATAATATATTATAAAGAATGCTCAGTTAAAGGATTTTTAATAACCTGTATAACATAAGAGAACCGCTTATCTTGAAATGGCCAATGGACTATTATCCCCGAAATAGAGCGGTTTTGTTAGCAAGGCAGACACCTGCCGTGGAGCTCTAGATGTGGAATACTCTTTCCCAAAAGGTGGCTCTGTGTTCTGTACTTATTTGGAAAAACTGATAGCAATCAGATAACTGAATACCTATGTCTGCTTAAAGACGAAAGGTCAATAATGAGGAGAGTTGGCAGAGTATATGTTTAAAGGTTATACAAACAAACTATGGGGGTGGTAAAATTAATATCTGCAGTGAGCTCAGAATTATTAACAGCTAAGGGCATGAAAGATATGTAACTGGAAATGGAAGGCTTTCTTCTTGTAACTTTCTCTTCAGCCATTGAACAATTATCTATTGAGTATTAGGCATGGCATGGTGTTTTGGAAGATACAGAGACATGAAAAGTTTGGCCTCTGCCTTTAAGGATAGAGTCTGGATAATTTCCAGATAATTTTCTGGATGACAGTCTGGATAATTTCAATAGAAAATTGATGACTGCTGTTAGAGCACAGGGGCTAGGGCATAGAAATCTCTGGTGATTTTTTAGTGTAAACTGATGTAAACATCTCCAGGCCATTCAAATAGTTGCTCTTCGTCCAAGTGGACAAGGTTTGTTTCTGTATAGATAGGAACTGAACTGAGTTGTCATTCATAGCGCCCACTTATTATTTCCTATATGGATGGAATATAGACAACAGTTAGGTTTTGTTTGATTTAGGGTTTGTTTTCATTAAGCCTGTCTCTATTTTTAGCAAGTAGATACAGTAAGACAGTTTTTGGTTTAGGATCTAGAGATACGTTTATTCCAAAGTTGCTTAATTGCTATCATTCTCCATGAATACTGAACACCACCACTACCAACTGAGGAGCTCAATCTCATTCAGATATTCCCCTTGATTGAAAACCATTACGTCGCCTGCACACTGAAAGTACAAAGATACGCAAGACATAGTAATTTAGGCTTTGCATATTGATGCGTGGCATTTATATTTGAACTCAGCAAATTTAGAAGAATAAAGTAGCAGAGGCTTGCAGCTTTCTGTCAGAATCAGGTCTTCAACCTTCGTGAATGGAGAGAACGTGTCTTCAGTCGATGATGCTGGTTCTGACGTTTTCATGATGTTAGTCAAGTTCAGAAGCTCGAGAATACAGCTGATTCCATAGAAAATTCTATTCTTAAAGAGTAGAATGTTGAATTTGCAGGGGAGATATGCATTAGACATGGGAATATGGAATTTGGGTTATGTGGGTGAGCGAGTAATTTTCCTGGGGCTCCCTTTCTGCAATGGAAAAATGCAGCTTATTTCCAACACGTGGTTTACTGAATACTGCAACTTAGTGAAAAATGGGTTTGACTGTTTCATTGTCCATCCAGATGAAGAACATTTGGAGAACTAAAGGAGTTGAAAAGAAAATACTGCCAGTGACATGAATATGGAAGGGGGAAGGGCTCAAAGGAAACTGTCATTATTGTTATTATCTGTAATACTATTTCTTTTGCACTTAAAAAAGTGATAGGAAAACGACAAAATGAGAACATGTGCCAATTCTGAATATTGCTATATGCATATCTCTTGCATTATTCCTCTATTTTTCTTTTTTTAAGTTAGGAAAAAAAAATGATTGCTAACAATCTGATGATTCATTCATTCAACAAATGATTCATTGAGAGCCTACTGTGTGATATGTGCTAACAATAAAATGAGAATTAAGGAAAAAAAAAAACAGATATCATCCCTGTCCTTATGGAATGTATGTTTTAGACGTGAAACTGCCATGTTGGGAACTAAGATAGAATGCTTACAAAGACAAAGTGAGGGAAGGGGGATGATACCTCACTGATACCATGAAGGTGGGCTTCTGTTCATGCTGAATCAGTAAGCAAAGGTCATTCTCTACTGAATAGGAACTGCCTCGTTGTTGATCAAAATGACGTGTGATAGTGCACTGGCTGTGGGCTACACATCTAAAACAGTTTCATATGGTATCTACTTTTCCTCGACCAGTTGCAATCTCAAGTTCACCTGCATTTTTCTTTGATTCTCTCTAGTATATGACTGCTGCCGCTCTCCTATGCAAGGGACCTACCATTCCCCAGTACACGCCTGTGCCTCCAACAGCTGTTTCTATTGAAGTAAGTCTGTCTCTGTCTTATAGAAAGAGGTAGGGATGACAGATCTCAGCCTCATGCACCGTGGTCCCCCATTACCCAGGCAATCCTTATTTGTGGTCTTGGGGTTGCTCTAAATTTGACATTTCAGGCTCACTGTATGAAAGTACGCCAACATGCCTATGTTGTGCATTGCACATGAATAAATCAATATGCTATAAAGGTAAGAGGGGAGTATCGTTTTTATAAAGATCAGAGGACCAAATCACTACCCCATCAAATGTTAACCACAAATAACTCATAAGTAGGGCAGGAAAAAGAGTTTGCAACTATTTGAATGAGTTTGCTAGTGCCTTGTTACTCAAAGGAGTGTCCCTGGACAGGGTCATCATCAGGCATCAGTGGGGAAGCTTGTTAGAAATGCAAGGTCTGAGACACTACCCAGACCTACTGAATCACAATTTGCATTTTAACAAGATCCTTTGGGAATCTATCTTCACATTAGTGCACTGGTTCTCAAAATCTCTGTATATTATTTTCTGCAATTATTCAGAGAGCTTTAAAAATATTTATGCCTGGGTCCTATCCCCAGATTCTGATTTATTTGTCTGGGTATTGACTGGCATCAGGATTTTTAAAAGATCTCAGGTGAAAAAAAAAAAAAAAAAAAAACCTAGGTGATTCTAATATGTATCAAGGATTAATAACCACTGCATTAGTGAATGAAACTTGGCAAGTTTGTGGCTTCCTATAAATTAAAAAAAAAAAAAAAGTTGCACCCTCTTTGCTATCGTTACCACAATGATGAAATCATCTTATCTTTAATGGAAGCTTTGTCCCTTCCTTCTCTCTTTCCATTGGCTTAATCATCCCAGTAAAAATTATTTTACTGGACAGAGCCAGCAAGCTACATAGAAAAGAAAGGAGCATAGAGCTATGTAGATAGTGGTTAAAACACTTAGATGTGTGTATTTCTGTCTAGTCCTAGCCATTATGGTCTCTTGCCACACTTCCCCTTCTCCTGATGACATTTGCTGTTAATGATGACAGTGCATTTTTTCCCATCAGCAGGGACCCCTCTGGAGGCCATGCTATTCCTACTCCATGAGTTGGCCAGCAACTTGAGTGCTGTCACCACTCCACAGGGAGGTCTACCATGACTTGCTCAATCTCTACAACTATAGAGATTGGGGAAATCTTCACAGAATAAATTGGATCTTACACAATATTTGTTTTGCACTATGCCAGATATTGGCCATGTACCAAGGTTTGGGAAACACGGAAGTTTAAGAGAACACCATCATGTAATTTAGGAAACCAAAGAGGTCCAGTTTTAAATCCTTTTATGTGCTCTGGACCTGTGGGACCCAAAGAATGGGTCAGTACTGATCAAGTTTTAATTGGCTTTTCAGATTTCAAGACTACTGATTAAAATACAGTGGCTTTCTTTGGTTTTGCTTGTTGTTTGATGATGTATTTGACCATCAAAAAGCCATCTAGAATCATCAGAATCTAGACATTTCTAGGCATGTTAAGCATAGATCTCTACAACATATTTGCATTTTTCTTTGTCTACACTGACATATGGATGTGCTTATCTACAGAATTTGAGTGTTCTAATGACTATAAAATAATGGGACACATCTAACAATGTGACTTATTAGAAACAGTCTAAATATAGTTTAAAAAGATGTCTATACTTAAAAAGAAATCTTTCAAGTCAGGCACCTGGCTGGCTCAGTAGGTGGAATATGCAACTCTTGATCTCAGGGTCATGAATTCCAGTCCCACGTTGGGCATAATAAAAAAAAAAAAAAAAGAAAAAAAGAAAAGAAAGAAAAAACAAAAGAAGAAGAAGAAGTCTTTCACTACGAAAAATGGAGGTACACTTGATAAATTGCTTTTGAGTTATAGAAAAAAGCACCAATATATTTCTATATAAAACCTCATTGAAAACTTACCAATATCCACACAAATAAATGCTAGTGGGACATCAGAAAAAATGCACAATACCAATTGTATATTAGGGGGAAAAAGAGAACTTTTGGATTCTAAGGAATAATTTAAGGAACGTTTAGTTAGGGACAGAGAGTTGACCAAGAAGTGTTGAAAGCCTGACATCATTGTAAGTGTCCAGACTATGAATAAAACCACGAGAAATTTATTTAGAGAGATTGCCCTCTCTAAGCCTCCCACCTGCCAAATAAAACCATGTGTGCCTTTCTCAGAAGCAAACATCTCTCCCTAATGATGATCAACTCCTTGTTGGCATCCTTGTTGGCATCTGTGAAAAACGAGAGGGTAGGGGAAGTAGCAAATCAGGATTAAGGATGTTTGTTTATGAAACCTCGAAATGAAATCTAGTTCATGTTGTAGAAAACAAAATAAACCAATTGCTGAATGGAAAACCTACCTAACAGTATCCTTTTAAAAGAATTCCAAACTTTTATGTATTCTGTCTTGCCTTTCCTTGCCTTTCCTTGCCTTGCCTTGCCTTTCCTTGCCTTTCCTCACCTTTCCTCGCCTTTCCTCTCCTCTCCTTCCTTTCCTTTCCTTTCCTTTCCTTTCCTTTCCTTTCCTTTCCTTTTCTTTCCTTTCTTTTCCTTTCCTTTTTAGGTCAGAGCCATTGTTTTGCCATGTCAAAGAGACATGACATGGTACACTACCCCAGGGAAATGTTTGAATATACAAGTTTTTATAGGAATCCTGCATGAGCTTTTGATTAATAAATTATTATTTAGTGTGGCTATATGCAACCATGGTTTAGGAGTTCTAAGTTTGGTGAAAATGATTTTCTGACCATTCAGCTGTGGTAGAGGTTTCTGTGGGCAAGGCCTCTTGGTGACACACTAAAGGGAATTCCTCAGCCTTTATCCAAATGCGCTCTGTGGTTTTCCCTTGGGTACTTCCTGTAGCTTCATTTGACCGAGTGCAACTCTACTCAAGCCAAACAGTAGAGAGGTATTCCCTGTTGTCCATCTGGAAGAAGGCCCTTTGCTAAAGCCAGTAAGGCTTTTGTGTTCTTACTTGCCTCCTTAGGGTGTTGTTGCTGATACCTCTCCCCAGACAGTGGCACCTTCATCCCAGGACACCAGTGGTCAGCAGCAACAGATAGCAGTGGACACATCCAGCGAACATGCACCTGCATATTCTTACCAACAGTCTAAGTAAGTTCGGGCTATGCTGAGCTCTTCTCCTTAAGATCGACCATCTCACCACCATTCTCTCATGTTGTAGCTGTTAGCTTTTGCTGCAGTACAGACCATCCCAAACTTAGTGACAAGCATTTATTTTTGTTGATGATTATGTAGATCAGCAATTTGAGCTGACCTCAGATGGAACTGACCTTCTGGTCTTGACTAGAATTGCTCAAGCATCTGGGGACAGCTGATGGTCATTTTTGCAGCTCTCCTTCTGGGTGTCAGTCATCTGTTGGTTGAATATAATGGAAGCAATTGGATTATGTGTTTCTGATCCTCCATCAGTTTATTCACCTGGAAGTCCCAGAATTCAGAGAGCAGCAAGAGAGGAAGTGCAAATGAAGAACTTCTCAATCCATTTGGACGCATTTACTACTGCCCCCTAGGCCAAAGAAAATCACATGGCCAAGCCCAGAGTTTATGTAAGAGTTCACATAAACCCTAAATACAGAAAGGGGCATTTAAAAAAAAAAAATCTACCATACATATTTTTGGGAAAAATTCTCTAATATTCCCACTTGAAATGGATAGTGAGCCTGCATGCATTCTTAAATGAAGACAGTACCACTCCTTTTGCAGGGCTGCCTTGAACATCCAGTAAAGTAGTTCATGAAAAAGGGTACTGTGAAATCTAAATCAATGTGAAGTCTTATTTAGGAATTAAATGACAAAGCAACAACCATGTATCAGAATTACTCTTGCAAAACTTTAAGTCATTTATAAAGTACAGTTGGCTTTGTGTTGAGTAATTATGTAGACTAAAATTTGGGAGGTTTTGAAACCAAAGTAATCAACAAAAATTCAATCTATATACAGATGTCTTGTGCAAAGTATTCTAATCTGTAGGTAGCAGTCAAAGCCCCAGTGACTAGAGAATTCCCGAGAGATCCTCCCACCTACAGAGTGTTGCTCCCATTTCTTGATCATTCCTATTTAACTTCGATACATATTGAGAGACTTGTTTGTTGAAAGATTAATCAGGGTAATGGAGTCTCCTATAAGTAGTAGCTTCTAAAGGTAGTCTTCCAAATTAAATGTGCTGACCACGTGACTTAACCTTTATTACTATTATTATTACTTTCACATAACAACTTTCGGGAAAGATCCATAAGAGTAAAGCATTTTTGGGCATGGTTTTGTTTCTAGTTTGTATTTTCAATTCACCTATAGCCTACGTGAATCCCTTTTGCACATACCGAACAATATGGTGGTCTCTGGTACTGTGTTCCCAGCATACTGGAATTTTTTCAGTCTGTTCAGAGGGTCACGTGTGAGAAGGAAGCAGACACTGGCTGTGGGGAAGCATGGTGAGAGACACTGGTGGGAAATGAAAGCTACTATATTAACCAGAGACACTTGGTGAGTGGGCTACGCCGGCTTTCACGGTTTCAGAGCATAATGAGGAAACAAGTGATCCGCACCCTTCTTGCATAAATAAAAGAGATGCTTTCATCCTCCCCAGTCAGCAGTTATTGATACGGCCATACTCTGTGGCCCGCAGAATTCCAGATGCCAGGAAAAGAACAATGAAGGAGGCAGGTGCCTTTCCTACTCTCTTGGAGTTTACTTCCTGCTGGCAGTAGACTCATAGGCAGTGGACCAATCAGCAAACAATAAAAATAAATAAATAAATAAATAAATAAATAAATAAATAATAAAATCCAACAGAATTGCAAAGCCAAGCCAATATTTAAAAAAGATTCTTGTGGTAGAAAGTGACAGGATAAATACCTAAGATATAGTATCAGGCAAGGCCTCTCACAGAGGTCTGGATCTGAAAGATAATTACAAGCTAATCTTGGAGAGATTTGGAGAAAAAACATTCTAGGCAGAAAAAAACAGGAAGTCCAAAGGTCTAGAATAGGGACCTGCGGCTAGAGTGTGGTGAAGGGGGAGGAGGTGGGAAGGGGTGTAGGAGACAGAGTCAAACAGGCAGTTTTTATAAAGCTTTTGGTCCTTGGATACTTGGCTTTGTCTACAGGAATCATTCTCAGTTTTACTTGAAAAGAGTCACAAAAGCTCTGGAAGGCTTTAAGGGAAGGAATGCCAACATTCCGCACTTGGAGTTTCCAGCATCAGGCCAGTTTCTATACTGGGAGACAGGATCCCTGCCCTCCAGAGTTTATAATCTAGTATGGGATTTAGACATACACATAGACATGATGTGTCTACTGCAAGGAAGAAAACGAACAGGGCTCTTTTAAAGAATACTGTTGTAATAGGAGAATGCATTTTATTTTTTTCAACTGGGTCAGTTTTGGTGGAAGTTGTGGAAACTGGAACTGGGTCTTACATATAGTCAAGGAGCGTTCTAGGGGGAGTAACAGGTTGGCCAAAGTCAGAGAAAGCTCAGTTTGATTTTCAGAGAAGGGGATTCAGAATAGTACAACAGTGTAAAAACATAGATTGGAGCCAGATTCTAATATCAGATGTCATACCGAGGTATTTGGACAGCATTTCCTTTGTTCTACAACTGCTCCTCCAGCTGAGGTAAACAATGGATTTGGAAGCAAGGAAACAGTCCAGCATCCCAAGGATTCCGACAAGAGGGAACAAAGGTCTGAAGTAAGATGGTGGCAAGTGTGATAGGGTGTGGAGGATGAGGGTACCGGTGGGAGGGATAGACTGAAGGAGGAGGAAAGTGGAAACTGGGCATTACAATTCTGAACAAAATCCTGGAGTTACTGATGCTACTAACCGGGGGCAGATAAGATGAAAACCAAGGAGGCCCTGATCTGTAGAGAAAGATAAGGGATTTAATTATCCTTATAATAAGTCAATTCTAATAAGCTTTTTTCCTTGAACTATCCAAGGAGTCTGAGTCTGACCACAGAAAGCTTTAAGTGCTTAAACATTTTAAAACTAACTCCCCACCATGGTCACATGGTTACACGTGCCTTGAACTACAGATTCCTGTGGCTGATAATGTGGGCCTTTCCACAGAGGATAGCTATCAGAGAAAGAAACCCTCCACACATATCTTCACAGCGGTAAGCATTGTGGTGAAGGGTTTCCTCATTTGGAGGAATTTTCCTTTGGACTTACTCATGCAAGAATGTAAGTT
Organism: Lutra lutra; assembly: GCF_902655055.1. Taxonomy (NCBI): domain Eukaryota; kingdom Metazoa; phylum Chordata; class Mammalia; order Carnivora; family Mustelidae; genus Lutra; species Lutra lutra. The sequence continues at coordinate 148,311,531 of NC_062278.1, forward strand.
ACAGGATGTTCGACAGGGCGAGTTTGTGGCGACACGCCAGAGATGAAAGCATACAGGAACATGGGGCATTTCAAACCTGTGCTCTGTGACTACCCCTTGCATGGCCTCGTGTGCATATCTTTAAACCTGGAGAAAATCGTTAACAGGTCCTATTTATGTTCTCCAACTTCCTCTCTCTGACATGCTACCTAAGTGCCGGGAGCTTTTTTGATTTGAAACAACAACAATAACATAGTGAATGAAAACAAAAATAATATTCTAGGTCAAATAAATGGATAGGTAACAACCTATTCTGAAATTTTCTAAAAAGAAGAAATGAATGTGTGTCTATCGAAGGTTTTATCCATCTCAGCCAGGAGAAGCTGACCTGTGTCATGGTAAAGCATGAAATTCTGTGGAACCATTTAAGAAGACACTGGGAATTGAGCTAAGCCTATGGGTTATGTAGACACCTGGGCTCTTTTTTTCTTATATAACCGTGCCTGGAAAAAGTTTGTGGGAATGCAAGAGTCACCAGAGAGACATTTTCAGGGAAGCATTCATAAGAAAGCAGGCACAAATAAATTAATAATTTGAGACCAAATGGGCATAAATAAATTAATAAACTGTTTTGAGATCAAGCTACAAGCAGTATCCCTAAAGTTAAAGGCTACGAATGTCCGTACATTCTAACTGTAGCTTTCACCTACATTGGAGAGGATCTCTAAAATATTTTAGCCTATCCAAGTGATCTTGAATACTCCAAATTTCACAAATGGCAGCTAATTTCCAGCATCATTGTGCTAATTAACATGCCGCTACTTTCTTTAGGCCACCCATTTCTGACACTCATTATGCTAATTGAGATACGAACAGTTTAAAGTACTTGTGCAAACCTCTGGCCTTTCTCATTAAATGGTAACTGACCTCCTGTGGGGTGTGAAATTTGGATGAGGGTAGCTGAGTGCCTGGGAAAAGTAGCTTAACCCATCACACATAGATTTAGTACTATAATGTCTATACTAAAGATATTTTGAAGAAAATTACAGACATCCCGACAGAAGGTTGCGGGATCAAAGTTTGAGAAGTAGAAATGATGTGCATATATGAATAGGAAGGTTATATTTGGGATCTCTTGCAGCAGATATTTTACTATTGCAAATTCCACTTTCCAAACTAAAAAACAGTTCTTCACATTTTGTATTCATGCTTTTTTCTTCTTCTTCTTCTTTGTTGTTAAAAGAGGCTACTCACGCAAAAGGGACTTTAGGTGCTCTTGTCTGCAAAGGCAGATGTGATACCTGTGGTTTGTTTTGGAAGTTCTGTGGAAATTCCAGTTCCTGTCCCAGTTAGCAGGGGGTTTTTTGTGTGTGCTATTTAAGAAATCTTAAAAAATCTTAAAAATGACCAGGGTTTGAAAAATATGAGTCTTCAAGCACAGTTAAATTCTAATTGCCACCTACTAGTTGTCGCTAACCCCTCTGGAGCCTCCTTTTCCTCTTCTTTAGAGCAAGAGATTAGATCAGTGTTCTCCCAAGAGTGTAAATTAGGGTTTAGTGCTGAGAGGGGATTTACCACCATTCCCCGGAGTTGGGGGTGGGGATTGGGGGGGAGAATCCCAGGGAGTGTGAGCAAACACCCTCTAACCTACGTGAAATGCTTTCTTAATTGCAGTTCTCTTCAAAGCTATTAAAATGCTAATGGCCGGACCGCCTAGAGGGCCAGATAAATCAAACATTTCACTTCCTGAAAGATTAGCCTGTAGACTGGACTTCCTACTTGGGAATTCTGAGAGTTTTTTCATACATATTAAGTTACTAAAGAACGGAATAAAACGTTCACTGTCAACAGGATGATTATTTTGATGCTAATTGAAAAGAGTCATTCTTTAAACACCTTTGATTTTGTACTGATACCCTTCTTGGTTGGTGCCCTAACTATATGTTTAGTTTACCTGTGGGTAGTGCAGGATTGGGAGTGTAATGTGCGGTTTCCCCCAAACTGGGGGACGCTGCATCCTTAGATGATCCCAAAGACGTCTTTCCATCTCTAAAAGTCTAGAATTCTAAGCCTGTGGTTTGCTACTCCCTAATCTATTCACTCTGCTTTCTTCGGGGGCTGGAGGGGAGGATGAGAAGTTTCAGCACAATACATAAGCCTTACGTAAACGTGCTTTCACACCTCATCTAGGACTGAGAAGGTGGATAGGAGTGAATTCAGTTCTACTAAGTACCAACGCCTTGTCCCTTCCAACCGCAGCTAGCAACCAAGAAAATGCAAAGGACAACCATTCATTGCTCCCCATCTGCTGGCATGTAGCAAGAGACCACTTGGTGGGAGAGGGCCATTGGGAACATTTGGTAAGGTTACAGCTGAAAGTAGCTGTAACTGAGCTCATAAATATGGATGCTTCAAGACCAGTGCGCGTGACATACCTGAGCAGGGTGGGTGTTCAATGTTAGGGTAGCCCATTGACTAAGACGCCATTCATGGAGTAGCTGTTCCAGAGAGTCACTTTGTAATAGGCATTTCCTGCTAAATGAAGAGCAGTCAGGTGAAAGATGGGTGTGAGAAAAGAACGGACCAGAAAACAAAAAACACAAAACCCAACAAAGGGAGGTTTTGTTACCACAACAAGGTAGATTTGTTTAGAAATAAATGGAGTTAAGTCTGCACTTTGCAAAGGAATAGAGATCAAATATATACCCTGGCTCCCATGACTGCTGCTAATAAAGTTTCCCTAATTGTTGCTGATAGTACGGAATTTGTAATTGCATTTCTTCTTAAAAGAAGCCCCACTTTTTCACATAAAACTCACAAAATATGTATTCTTAGAAACTTAAACTTTTGGTTAAAAATGGAAATAACGACTATCAGCTAGGTGCTTTTCTTACGTGATTATAAGAACAAGTTTATCAGGCTTCTGAGATACCTAGCTGCTTCCCATGAGTACTTCTTGCAAATTAGGAAAAAGAACCTCTCTGGATCATCCCAGACTACCTGCTGTGCACCTTAAAGCATCCTTGAGGGCATTTTGTGAATTTGAATAAAAGCCACTTGCTCAGAGCAAATGCAGCCCTACCCAGAGGACACAGTTTGGGGATCAGACTTTGGGTGGCAATTTAGCCTTCACAAACTCTCTCAGCCATGCATCTTGTGCAGTGATTGACCCTGTACAACCTCAGCCACGCTGAGGCTTCTTCACTTAATTAAGTGATGGGGCATCAGAAGAACCTGCAGAGCACTGAGACAAGTGGGCTTCACCGACATTGACCTATAGTGTGCCTGGGTAGCTCAGCTGGTTAAGCGTCTGCCCTTGGATCAGGTCATGATCCCAGGGTACTGGGATCCAGTCCCAGGTCAGGTTCCTTGCTCAGTGGGGAGCCTGCTTCTCCCTCTGCCTACAGCTCCCCCTGCTTATGTGTGTTTTCTCTCATTCTCTGACAAATAAATAAAATCTTTAAAAATTAAAAAGTTGACCCATAGATAGTTTCAAAAATCATTTTTATAGCACATCCCTGAAGTTATTTAACAAAATTCTAGTCTGTGGTGGCATAAGTATAAGTGGCCTTTGTCTAGTTAAACACTTATTATGTATATACTGTCTGCCAGATTTCTGGAGAGTAAAAAGTCGTAGAATATAGGGCCTGTTCTCAAGAATTAAAAATCTTGATGAGATGGGTGAATACGGAAGAAGGGGGAATGAGAGAAAGTGAACAAAACCCACTGCCTCTTAACTGTCTTACTATTTTAATGGCCCAGATAAGGCTTCTGTGAATATACTTGGTGAATAACACGGGAAGACACACAACCATTGCTGTATCTTGGGTAACACAGGGATGGGAACATTTGCTGAGTGAGTTCATGATGTATCCCACAGGAGTTTTGAGGGGATTACATTACTCAAAGAATTTCTGGGGTACCTACAACATAAGCCAGATGTTAAAAAATGGGTTCTGCGCACAAAGGGAGTATTACTTGTCTGCCTGTATTTGTCAAATTTGCTGCTTTATATTGAAAGATATTCTTGATCTGTTAGCCTTGATATTTAATGTGAGCAAACTCTCTGGCTTAAATATATATTTGTCTGAAAGTGACAGGACTTAAAACTAGTACAATTTTCTAGATATTGAAAGGGCTTGGTATCTTTTAAAGAGTCCTCAATGGAAAAGAGCACATGAGGTGATTTCACAGTTGCTTTGATGTAAGGAACACTCAACTCAATTGTTTCCACAGACCATAAACAAGACTGAAGAATGTTCGTCGGAAACATTGCCTTGAACGAAGAAACTTCATTGAACAGGAAGTTGGCTTCCAGTTTGCACGGGCGTCAATGGAATGCTTTCTTTCTTTCTTTCTTTCTTTTTTTTTTTTTTTTAATTTTCTACTTTACCCAGTGAAAACAAAGTGTTTTTATGTGCCGTGCAAATGGTTCCTTCATGTGGTCTGACAGTTTATTTTTGCCATCTTTTTTTTTCTTAAGAAAAAAATCCCAGAAGAGGAAACAAACAAAAACCAACAACAAAACAAAACACAGAAGGTTGACATTTTATCTGGAAGACCATTTGAATTCAGAATTTACCAGAAGATGTAGACAGATTTTTGTTTTTTTAAAACAGAAAATCAGATATCAAGAGGTGGGCAAAGCAGAAATGGAAACAAATTGTCTTCCTTGGTAATTAAGCTACCCTTTCTTTTCCCCTTTTTGTTTAAATCTAGTGGGTTGGTTTTTTATTTTATTTTTTTCTTAGAAATATTTAGGTACGGTTTATCTTGAATCTTAATTGCCTTAATTTTAAGGACGTCAAAGGCTCTCAAGGCAAGCTGTCAACGTCTTGTTAAAAAAAAAATTCAAGAAAGAATTGAAATATTGTGCCGGCTTTAACTGGTACAGAAGTTTAAGACTATGAGTTTTTAGGGTGAAAAAAAAAAACTGTACAGTTTAAAAGAAAATGTTTTTCTTCATTTGAAGAAAATTTGTTGATAAAAGAAACCATGGCAACTGCAAGAATTGGGAAAATGCTGGGACTTTTCATGAACTTTGTCTTAAGTGTTGAATCATTCTAGAAGGCTAAAACATTTTACGGTAAAGTTATTAATGTTGGTTTAAAAACAACTGCATTAGAAATAATGCGTGTTTGGGGGGCAGAATGCAGATTTTTTTTATTTACGAAGCGTGATCGCTAGCAAAAGCATTAGTGCTTTTTATCTGCAGTCTTTTTTATGAGCTTTACAAAGTTTTTAGTCAGCTTTGCTTGTCACATTGCAAAACCTAGCTTAAGAGCATTAAAAAAAAAAACTTAAGTAGATAGGAGCTTATGGTCAAAAAGTGCAAAAAAAAAAAAAAAAACAAAAAAAGCAATAGATAGAGAAATTGTTGACAATTTCTGTAGTCTTTCCTAGTTGTGATCAAATTCAGCCTATGGATGGCCTATTTTATACCAAAGATGAAGTGGCACCCTATTGCAGTCCAGAAGATAGAGGTTGTTTTCCATTTCTTCTCTTTTCTTTTTAAGAATTTTATTTGACCTACATGGCCGGACCAGTTCTTACTTTGTTATTTGTTTAAACTACCTTCCACTGGTGTTTTATATACTGCAAAACAGAACACAACAAAAGGTGTTTTGTTTTTGTTTTTGTTCCTGTTTCTGTTTTTGTTTTTTTGTTAACATGCATTTGTTGATTCTAGTAGAAAAGCTTGCACCTGCTGTGTTCAGCAGTTTCCGCAGGAAGAGTTCTGGATACCAACTGACAGAGCCAAATGGCTTTATATTCAATCTGTGAGCTTTTCTGGTTCCTTACTAGCTCTCTTGAATGGTGACACCTGTGTGGATGGCCACTGATATGTGGAGACCCTTGTTTAACAGGTTGAAATTCCTTTCTGTGAACTTTGAACTAAAGGTCCTTCCCGGAACTGGTCTGAAAGGTCACTTGTCAAAAAACAAAACAAAACAAAACAAAACAAAAAAAACAGCTTAGTGATATTCTGTTAAGTGATGAGTGGTCTCCTGAAAAGGTCTCATTGTATTTGTAACAATAGTCTTCCTTTTCAATCCAACACCTCTAGGCTTTGTCTTCTCACCTCAGTCTTTGTTCATCTACCATGAATAGTCACCTTGATTCTGCAAGTGGGGAGGGGCTATCTTCTTCTTGCCTCCTGTCATTGCATTTTCATACCCTGGTGTTGTCAGAAGAAGGACAAAAATAGACCTTTTGTTTCTGTTTAACTCTCTGAGACAAGTAGGACCAATCAGATTGAGGATTCTGTTAGTGGAGTTTAGGTAAGCTTTTAAAATGCTAGCTGACAATCAAGAAATTGTATGATTTATATTGATAAGAACCAAAAGTATTAGGTTTGCTCAATCTTTAAAGCCAAAGGAGATATATTTGCATTGAGAATGATGCAAAACTTTGTCTAAAATGAATTAGATTGACTTAACAAACATCTCTGCATATTTGACTCATGGAATCCATGTTCAACCTGTATAGTTTTACCTGAAATTAAGACTGATGGAAGTTTGTTAGTTGAACCATGCACCACAGTTGCTTTCTGAAGGGATCATTAGAAGCAAAGAGGGGAAAGTCTTTGCACAAACGAAGTCCAGGGAAATTGTCTTAGTCCAGAGGGAAGAGGGAAATGCGTGAAGTGCACTGTTAAAGAAAACAGGGTAGGCTTTTAAAAACTACCAAAAAACAACAACAATAACAACAACAAAAAAACCCTTAAAAGGCAAATCACATTCTCATTAGGTCAATATCAGTAATGAGTCTGGCTGTTCTGAAATTATCAGTATTCAGCTATTTGTGACCTGTTAACAGAAACGGGCCCAATTCTTTTATTTGAAACCCCATGAATTGGAAACTCAAGTTTAGAAAGTGGCTCCCTATCTTTGCGGTCAAATCAGAGGCATGAATGGATCCAAGAAAATGTAGCATGTGCTGCTACAGAGAAATTCCATCTGGTGGCACCCATCCTTAATGGTTTTCCATGCTCTCAAGAGAATCCTAGATGTGTGCTTTCTTCTGTTCTGTCCTTCAAGCATCTCATGTATTTCAAGGGTGGCACTTAAGTTTTATCTTTGCAAAGCAGGCCCCTGAGTTACAGGGGGTATAAGGAATATGTATAGGAACTGTGCTTTTTGTTTCTCTTTTTCAGTCTCTAAACTCTTTGTATAAATAAGGATTATCCTGGGCATAATTCATTTGACTATGAAACCAACATGCTTTCTTTTGTTTCTGTAAAACACACACACACACACACACACACACAAAAACCTTAATGTGATACAAAGAAAGTCTCATTTACGCAATCAACAATGAGGCTAAGAGGTAGCTACCATGTGGCTGATGAATGTGCCTAGGTAACTTCCTGTTTCTATTCAAAACTACTGCTTTATTTATACATTCAGAAACATTTTTTTCAACTATGAAATTTCAATGATCTCAATTTTTTTAAGCCACTTCAGGCACAAGGAAATTACCTGTCATTGTATGTGTCCATGTGTGTTTTGTGTTTGGATTTTTTAATATCATGCCATTCTAGAAAATATCTTATTTCAAACCAAAAAGAAAAGGAAAAAAAAAGGAAAAATGGCACATGTTCAAATTTGCATCTGTCATCTTACCTAATGACTGTTTTTAAGAGTCAAGTCTGGGGGAATAAAAAAAAGCATGAACAGGTAAGCAGCATCACATTGTATGAAGACTAAAACAAACCAAAATATGTGTTCAATATATACAGACATCAGAATCTTGATTTAATCAGCAACTGATATATATGGTGATTCTAATCCTATTTAGGACAGTTTTTTTTTTTCTTTTAATGTAAGTATTCTGGTTCATCAGATTTCCAAACATTTGTTCAGGTATTTCCATTTTTTCCTTTTGACTTTAATTGCCAAGGCTTCTACAGGTCAGGAAACAAACCAAAGCCACAATCCAAATGGGATAAATGTTACCTTGTTCAAACTCTAGTTACATGGTCAGTGGAGGAGTGGGTTTTCTTGTAACAACGATAAGGTTTTGTCAGGGAGACAAGTCATGCATGGTGACTCAATGCTTGGCCATGTGTTCTAAAGTTATCTTGGACCCTAGGTAAACTAAAGGCCATGCTAGCAGGTGCTGGTGACTGTCCTTGAAGACGGGCACGCCTTGATAGTTGCAGGTGACATAATATTCTTAAAAATAACAAAAACAAAAAATCCTGTACCTGACTTCAGTTTGGCTGTTTCCTTGGTAAATTTCAATCATTCAGATGTTGTCTCCATGCTTCACTTGAATCATTTCTTCCTGTGACTTTAACAGACCTGCCACATTTGACAGCATATAAGACTCACTTCCACCCATTCTAGTGAAAAACTACATGGTATTAAAAGCGCGCATATCAGAGATGGAAGGCTGAGAGCAGAAAAAGGCTGGATGGAGCAGCAAGGTCACTGTCCCTGCAGAATACATCAACCCCTTGCAAAACTGTGCAAAAATCATTTCAATTCATATATGACAAAAAAGAGTAGCTTTTTTTTTTTTCCTAAAAAAAATTTATTTGAATATTTGGGAATTCTATGTATCTTTTACGGGGGCCTAAAGTCCCCATTAATGAAGAGTGAGATTTGATTTGAATAGCACTTTTGCGGTCTTCTTCATGATTCCGAAGTTTCAATGGATTGTCTAGACAGATTATAATGTTAGTAGGAAACTAAAAATACATTTGACAATTCAGTCTCATTCTTAATTTGCGTGCGCGAACCACTGCAGATGAGCTGATAAGCAGAGAGAAATTCTTAAGTGGGTTTCAGTGATAAATGCTTTTAGATGATATAAAATCAAACGAAGAGGAATATTTATGTATGTGTATAAACAACATTCAGAACATTTGAGGAATCACACCTCCTAACAAAGTTTAAACATGTCATAGAGCTACATTATCTTGTCCACAGTAGGAAGTGAAGGATGAGATTTTGTTTTTTTGTGTTATTGTGCCTGGCATCCTTCAAATTTTTGAGCTCACCGAGACTGACAGCATCTCCCTCCAATCTGAGGGACTGACGGAATTTAAACAGGCTCATTGATTCTGTACACTATCCCTTTCCTGTGACAGAGTGATAATGGGATTTCATTAATGAATCAATTTGTTACAAATGACATCCACCATGGCACTGGGAGACAGTTGAGTCTAACTCAAATTCAACACTTCTTACCCAATATTCTTAAATATGAAATCCGTCCCTTCATCTAAGTGCTCTCGGTCTTGGCTGTCCTTTGCGGACTGTACTGAGTTCAGGAAGGTACAAAGCTAAATACAAGATCTCTGAGTGGCCCCAAAGATCTTTTCCCATGTGGGACAGGTGAGCTCACCCCAGATTGGTGGTTTCTTTTCTCTTTCGTTTTATACCCCAATACATATGCTCCTTGTGACACAAAAAAATGTTGGATAACTTCTGCTCCCCTGGAAAGGAAAATAATATTTTAAGAAATGCTTCTTCTGTTCAGGAAGCTTTAAAGCTGGAGCAGAGGTGAGGTCAAGCTTGGAGTCTGCAGGAATAACCTCTAGGCCACGGAATCACACTTATCTTCCATTTTATTCACTCCAAGTTCGTAACTTCCCCAGTGACGGAGTCTTGCAGAAATACAATCACTCTCAATTTTTGAAGGGCTAACTATCTACTTGGTAGATTTGTTTTGTTTTCTTTTTTCAACTTAATAGTCTTGGGCTCTATTTCCTTTTATTAGCATTTCACCCTGGGAGTGGAAAAGAAACATTTGGAAATCAAATTCAAATCAGTCTTTTTCTTTGTTAAGTCTTAATTTAGCGAAGGAGTTTAAATTCATTGTTAAAACAGTCAGTGCATTTTATACTACGGATTTTTATTATCCATAATATTCCTTTCCCATCCACTGCAAATAATTGAGAGTTGGCTGTATTCTTGCAAATACAAAGGGAAAAAAAACAAAAAACAAAAAAATGTAACGAAGTATTTGGCTTCCCTCAAAAGAAAGCTGTTTTGGTTTCATTCACTATTGAAATTTTAACCAGAAGAAAAGGTCAACTCAAAATTGAGTTATGAGAATATAATAACATCTTGTGGTTAAATATACACTCTTATCCCTATCTTAAATCTTTGGCAAAAAAAAAAAAGCATTGTTTTATTATTATTATTATTATTATTATTATTATTTTGCATCACAGTAATAAGGGTGAATGACCTTGACACTCCAGTGGATTTTTTCTGATCATTTCAAATTTAAGTATTGTCTAAAGTGTAACTTTAGTGTTATGCTTTGTATTTTAAACCCTCTGGTCTTAGATTCTTAAGAAAGATGCTCTGTCTTCCTCCCCAAAATATGTCATTTCCTCATATATGAAAAAAATGAGTTATGTCATACTTTTCAGGAACTATAAAAACTATTTCAAAGAGACACTTGAAAAAGTTTTCTCCATTCTGGAAATAAATGTTTCCATTTATTTAAAAAGAAGAGGCTTATAATTGGAATCTTAAATTTCAAAAAATAAATGTAAAAGTGTACTTGCTATGAAATACCCAGTTTCTTAAAAAAAAAAAAAAAAGGGACACAGCTTCTTTTAAAACCCTTGTTTTGGGCCATATTTGACTTCATGAAACTTCTGAAACATCATTTAAATTCTAACTTTATTTACGAGCATTTTGTACTGCTGTCTCTGTCATGGAAAGTTCTGTAACTCTATGGTGTTTCTGGTTTTATTTTTAATTTTTTCATCTGTACCACAGTCAAGTTAGCTACCATTTCCCCCATTCCTTGGGCTTTCTGTAGATCAGTGGATGTTAGGTTTAAACTTCTGTTTTCTTTGATGAAGCTTTCAATAAAAAATGAAAATAAAATCAATCAAGTAGGCCGTTGTGTTTTCCTTCACTGCTCCAGAGATGGGTTGAGGGAGGGACTGGTGGGAGGGAGCAGTGTCTCTATTTAATCAGGTATGCTGCTGAATTCCTGCAGACTGCTTCAAAAAAAGAAAGGAAGAAAGAAAAAGAAGAAGAAAGAGAACCATACCATCCATGGTAACAAAAACTAGGAGAGGAGGGTACATTCTATTCATGCAAGGGTGGGGGGGAGGGGGACTTTTTAAGTCTTCCTAATGTCACACATGCTTCCTACTCTTTATGCTTCAGGGATAGTCCAGTTTCTATTCCAAACATACTTAACATCTACCAATAGTGTGTACATCTTTTATAAAGACCAGGAGATAGAGAGTTATACACAAAAAAATTCTTTGACATTTTAACCCTGCAAGGATTAAAGTCCAGGTCAACCAAAATCAGAAATGTCCCTTCTTCAAGCTATGGAGGACTGTGGTAAGCAAACAGCAGAAACTATTTCTCTGGTACAGGATCATCTAAGCCCACTGGGAGCTCCTGTTCCAGGGCCACAAATATTCTGTACACAAATAACACATATTTGCTGTTTTTTGTCAATATTTAATTCTACTATAGGAGACAAGAAAGCGAAGGAGATAAATGAAATTCATACAACGTGTTAAACACAGCAAAGAAAGTAAACTCTAAGACAAAATAAGTAGAGCATGTGAGTCTGAACAAAAATAGAAATGGAAAGATGAAGAAAACACTACATATTTATGATGCACTAAATATGCCCGAGACACCATGTATTCATGATATGCAAAATATACATAAGAAACATGAGGCAGTCAGTATTTTTGAGGTCTCAATTTGGTCACCCTTTGGCACCCATAGCAACTTATCGGGCTGGTCAGTGAATGTCCATTACCTGCCCTTGCCTCTCTCAGAAGGAGCATGTTCCACTCGCTCCTTCCTTCTGTGGCTTGTCTTGCTCACATTTTAGCTCTGATCTCAGTAACACAGTCGTTGGGAGAAGGATGATGTGGCGGAGGGGAAGGCGGGATAGATGAACACTGCAGAGCTTTCAGCTGTACGGTCCTTCTATTCCTCTTGAACGCTACCCTGAATGAGTTGACCTACCCCATGGCTTTCACCTCTCTTCCTGCTATGAGTTTTTAATAGATTACTAAGTCCTTGCTTTCAGCATCTTTATTTGACCTGTGAACCCCTCTGTTTCATGACCTCTAATATAACATGCATGATAACATACAGGAAGGGTACTATTGTAACAAGGTCATTTCCTACATGCCATCTTCCTGCTTTATACTATAAGCACCCAAGAGAAGATATGGAAAAAACTATCAACCAGGGTCAGGCTCTGAGAATGTATCGCATACATCCCTTTCCCCCATATGAGTAGCAGTTCTCATTGTACTTCTTGGCATAAGAAGCAGGAAGAGAAATCTAGAAAAATGAATTACTGAAGAGTGTGAGAAAATAAGAATGGGATGACGACCTTGAATTTCACTCACATCCCATCAGAGTTCTTTTTGGAGCAACGGTTCTTTTTTGTTCTTTGCTTGTTTTTCAGGAATTACAGACTTTTAAGAAGGTAATACCAGTACCACTACTCGTATGTACATTTTCCCTTCAAATCACAGGATGCTTGGGAACTGCCTGAAACAAATCCATAGGCTTCTGCTGAAGAATTATGCCTCTGGTTTCGAGGTATAAAGATAAGAGGAAAAAGACCCGAGAGGGAAGAAACAAGCTACCTTTACAATGGTGTCCCTTGTATATAAAATAACCATGTTTTCTTGCCCTCATATTTGTTTTGTTTTGTTTTTTTACTGCTTTGTAATTTATTCTCTCTGAGAAGAAATGAGTGCTCCTCTCTTAACAGTCCCAGCAAAATTCACAATGGGTAACACTTTTATTTTTAAAGGGATACTGAGAAAGGTTAACTCTTCTCTGCTTTCCGAAGTTAGTTACGTGAAAAGTAATACAGCCCAAACATAATCTCAGAAGATTTGGTTATCTTTCGAATTTTGGTAAATGAGTGTCATTTACAATAACGACGAAAAAGTCTCCCTTGTATCAAAGGCTGTCTTTTCATTTAAATACTTGGGGAGGGTATGTGCTATGGCGAGTGCTGTGAAGTGTGTAAACCTGGCGATTCACAGACCTGTACCCCTGGGGATAAAAATATATGTTTATAAAAAATAAAAAATTAAAAAATAAATAAATACTGAACAGTGGAGAGAGTAGCCTACCCTCAGGAGCCTCACCATCCTGCCCTTAGGAGGTTGCAGGTTACTATCCTGACAAAGCGGTCAGCAGGTGGCGCTGCGGAACCAGCCTGCAGAGAAATCCAAACCCACGTCCCAGATTCTGCATTCCTCAACAGAACTCGTGATACAAAGTTTGGCTCTAAGAGCAAGAGTCGCCACCACTGAGCCTTCACCATGTGCCAGACGCGCCACAAACTCGATCCCATACAACCCTCATAAGACTGCTCTGAGGTAGGTGCTATCACTGCCTCCATTTTCCAGATGAGGTTTGGAAAGGTGTCCCACCACCTTCATTTTCCAGGTGAGGCTTGGCAAGCTAGAGACCTAACCATGAACCTATGTCCAGGAAGGGCTAGAGTGTCTTTTTAAAAACAGATCCGGGGTCACCTGGGTGGCTCAGTCCGTTGAACGTGGGATTCTTGATTTCGGCTCAGGTCATGATCTCACAGTCATGGGAATAAACCCAGCATGGGGCTCTGCCCTCAGCCCTGAGTCTGCATGAGATCGCTCTACCTCTCCCTCTGCACCCCTCCCCCACTGCTCACACACTCTCTAAAAATAAATAAATAAATAATAAATTTAAAAAGAGATCCAAAATCTCAACCCCTGAGTTCTATGGTTTCCTCCTCTGCAATGACTTTGGGAAATGCCAATGTGGGATATAATTTTGCTATTATTATTATTATTTTTATTTTTTTTCCAAATGTTTGTCTCACTTGGCGTGGGATTTTTGCTGGTTCTGTAGAGGGCATTCAATGTTCATTCTAATCACTTTGGTCACAGAAACCCAACACAATTCACATTTTCCATCCCACAAATAACTTGCTGTTTCAATCATCTCTGTGATTTGTTCTGGAAAGAAAGCATGTATCTGCCAAATAGATAGGCATAACTTTTCATTGAGTCATTCATTTAATAGTGCTTGGCACACGAACATTCCATAAATATTTTAATGACAAATAGAGTAGACATGGTTCTTGTCTACGAGGATGTCATATTCTAGCAGGCTCTGGTTTATGACAATATTTTAGATCAGGGAATTTTGTGAGCAATATGTTTAACCTTCCTGTGGCTTGATGCAAAGTAGGTGGAAAACTTCCTAATATGAATGTAGCCATGTCTTCTCCTATCCACACTGTGTGGCGGGGTCTTCCAACTCCCTTGCCTGTCCCCTAATTTGGCCCCTCAGCAACGTGGCTGGACATTTCACTGTTACCCTTTCCCCAAATCACCTGGGCCATTTAACACTTTTGACATCAAGGAGAGTGGAATCTGCCATCCTGAGCTGTTCATAACTCTAGTCGGGCTGAAGGATTCTCGGTCATGCTGCTTGGAAGAATGAAGGGGTAGACCATTGGAGGCGTGATGGGCAGCAAAGCAAAAGCGAAGTTTTTTGAGCAATCGTGCACATCTCCCGAAGGAACAGGGAGGGGACCCAAGAGGGTTGCCCCCGGAGTTTCTAAGTCTCAGGGTTTTTATGGGTATCTTGATGGCTGTTTCAATTTAACCCTCCCTGAGACTGTCATCCAATCAGGTTTTTTGTCATCCACCTACCACGTGGGAAAGGATGGAGAGCTTCTTCCAGGGTGGTGTAAAATCCTTTCAAGGGTGGTTTCCTATTAGGGTGGGGGCCCCTCGTCCCTGCCTGCCTTCCTTCCAACTATCCTTCCTTCAGAGCATCTATTTACTACCACTGATCTTCTCACAAGCATGCAGGAATGTGCAGGTGCCACCACATTTTAAACATGAGGGAAACTGGACCTTGAGAAGTTACAAGACTTGGCCTTGTTTTCATGATGCAGATGGGATCCAAGCTCAGAATCTGCCAGATATGAAGCCAAAGATTTGCCTTTTCTGTAGCCCTGGATCCACTGATGTGACTTGAAAGGATACACTATGGATCCAAAATAATTTTTCTACTCTCTGACCTTTGACCAATGTAATTTTATTCTTATAGGTAGGTCACAAAATATTGGAGAAAGTGGTGGACAAGCAGTGAAAAGATCTTGGATCCTCACTTAAGACATACACTTTGTGAAACATGTTTTCCCCTCTCTCTAAAATTCAACATCTTTATCTATCAAAATGCATACCTTTGCTCTGGGTTTTTCATGTGTTTGTTTCTTATTTAACTTGTTAAAGATTTTATTTATTTATTTGAGAGAGAGAGAATATGAGAGAGAGCATGAGAGAGGAGAGGTCAGAGGGAGAAGCAGACCCCACCCCGCCAAGCAGGGAGCCCGATGTGGGACACGATGCTGTGACTCCAGGATCATGCTTAACCAACTGAGCCACCCAGGTGACCCTGTGTGTTTGTTTTTTAGCAGCAACAACAAAATGATTTATCTGCAGCACAGCCCAGTCATTGTCACTTCACAGTAGGACAAGAGCAAAGAGTCCCACCACAAATGTCAGTCCATCCAACGTGGAGCTCCATGCCTCCTAAGCCAGCAGACCTCTTGCCCTCAGAGACCCATGCCCAGACCCAAGCTGAACACACGAACAGGCCAGCCATAGGCTGCAAGCTTCCCATCTACAGTGTTCTACCCTGGGTATCCTCAGTAAGGCCATCTCCCAGGCTCTGGGCCACCAGAAAGCTTTCCATTGTGGTGCAGTTAAAATGGGTTTATGTGTCACATAAAACAAGAGATTACTCTGTAGAATCTGTTGTTCTGTAGAAGGTTTAAAATGGCTCCCCCAACTCACACATGTAATCCTGATCAGCAGTGACCACTCTTCCTCTGTTCACCAAAGATGCTGCCATTCGAAGTGATTACCACCTCAGTTCCATACCTCTTTCTCTGTTGCCCTTACTGAAGGCTCCTGTCCTCACCTAAGAGAGAAAGAAATCCAGGTATTTTCCCAGGTTCAGAGGCTGAGAGGAAGGGCCCTGCTGGCTTTGGAAAAAAAAAAAAAAAATTCCTTCCTTCTGTTTCCCTCAAAAGGTTTTTGTGGAGATCTTTGCCAAAAAGTTTTCTGGTCCATTCCCAAAAAGTTTTAGATTTAGAGGACAAATAAGCACAAAGGCAGGCAGCCTTTCCAATTAAGCACTAAGTTTGAGGATACAAGATGCAAGGAAGAGGAGTATAAAATCTCAAGTTGCTTTCTTCATTAGCTCTTCTAGAAAGACTCAGAAGATGGACACTAGGAGGATGTCACCTTCCCCAAGCCTTGGTGGGACAATTCCTAAACTTCTGCTATCATGGATTGGTCACTTTTGACAAAGTCACAGTGAAAGAGATAAGAAAATAGAAAGAGAATCTCTTAAGGAAACTTTTAAAAAAGATTTATTTATTTATTTTCAGAGAGAGAAAGAGAGAGCACAAGCAGAAGGGACAGACAGAGAAGGAGAAAGATCTTAAGCAGACTCCATGCTGAGCACAGAGCCTAATGCTGGGCTCGATCTTATGACCCTGAGATCATAACGTGAGCTGAAACCAAGAGCTGGGTGCTTAACCAACCAGGACCCTGGTACTGCTTTAAAGGAACATCTCACTCAAGCGTCAGGGCCTCTGAGTAGGGTCCAAAGGTACTGATGTTTGGTATCAGAGCTGTTTTTATAAAGTGAAGAGCTCAGCAGGTGGGGTGGGGGGGTTTCCTGGCTGGCACAGTTGACTGAGTGTCTGACTCTTGGTTTCAGCCTCAGGTCCTGATCTCAGGATCGTAAGATCGAGCCCCCATTGAGTTCCCCATTGGGCCCCCCATCTAGCCCCACATCAGGCTCCATGCTTGATGTGAAATCTGCTTGAAATTCTCTCTCTCTCTCTCTCTCTCTGCTTCCACCCTTCTCCCCACTTGCACTGTCTTTCTCTCTCTCAAAATAAATTTTAAAAATATTTTTAAAAAAATAAAAATAAAGTGAGGAGCTCATAAATGGGGGTGGGAGACTTAAGACAAGGAATAGAACCCACAGATTGGGTAAAGGATCCCTGCGGTGCTAACGTTGATATTTGTTTCTGCTAAAACCCTTCTCCAGTTTCTCAGAAAACCTGAGTTAGTTATACCAAGCTGTCAGCTGCATGTGCAGGACTGAGTAGTCACTTCCTCACACTCCTGCTACAAAATACTCCCACTTACCTCGATCAGAAGGATACTGATGGGAATATACTTACAAGGGACATGGGGAGGCTGAGGGATGCTCTTATCCACCTGCTCACTGACACAGTTCTGGCCGATGGCACAATTGGGACCATGGAAAGCACAATGTGGCACCTGAGGGTAGGTTCCCTGACAGTAATTTGGGGTATAGAGATGGGGTACAATGATCAAGTGAATGTAGTCCAGCCAGTGGAAGCTGATGTGGAAAGGGTGGGTGGACAGGGGATAGTGTCACGTGCTTCATGTTCCAGCGAAGGGCTGGAAACCTGAAACATGACACTACCTGCTTGCCAGATCCTCTGAAAGAGGAAAGTCCCTTTCCATGAACTCCCCCCCGGCATCTGGGGAAAGTGTGGCCTCCTAGATACTTCTGTGAGTGTCATTTAAATAGACTAATAAGAAGGCCAAGTCCAAGGATGAATGGCCATGCCATTGAAGCTCAAGTCAACCTCACTACCTTTTGGCTGACATAAGAAGTGGAGGGTAGAATCGTAGAACCCAGCACGACTTATGTTTCCACACCCTTCGCCATATGTGTTGTGTGATATCCATCTCTGTGCAGTTTTGGTGATCAGGGAAGGCTCTGAGGAACCTCTTTGTCAAGAAAGAAAGTGTTTGGTTGGGCTTTCCTGGAGTCAGGGTTCCTGCATGGGAACAGAAGTGAAAGTAAGCTAAGTGGGGTTGATGGTAGCAAGCCATGGTGACTCTGACTAGTTGGTATGGTTTAGTCTCAGGAAAATTTAGGCTAGTATATGCCAGAGATCTCTGAAACAACTTACTGTGTGGTGGAGGGCCTCCCCAGGATCACTACAATGGCCCCATTGTACAGTTCTCCAGGGTACCCACAGCACGTTAGCCTCATGCTGGTACAATGCCAGCATGTACCACAGGGGACATCCTAGGACCCGTGGCTTCCTCTGCTGTTTGCCAGGGGCCTGTTTTAATAGCTTGCCCAGCGAGGGCAAGGGAGGGGCTTCGGCCAGGAGGGCAATAGAGGGCTTCCTCACCTATACCATTTGGACCCTCTGTTCCAGAAAAAGCACCAATCCTCAAAGAAGAAGGAGTCTAAAGATGCTGAGGAGGACCATCTTGAAGAGCTTGGTGGTCAGCCATATGCTCCAGCCCCAGCCCAGAGAATATCACTCTGACTCTTTCCTTCATACAGGTAACTGTATCCTGGTTCCACCACCACGAAGGAAAGGGCAAAGAAGGAAGAAAGGTGAGCAAGCAGGCCTCAAGTCCCTTCTTCTGGGAGGATCTTCTGGGCCAACAGAAGTCTCCTAATTTGGCCTCTTTGCATCAGAACAAATACAAACAGCAGTCAAGACAAGGCTAGCATGCTACCCCTGCTCTACCAGTTTGGGGTTCAGAGGCCGGGGTCAGTCAAATGGAGCAGCCCATTCCAAGAGCTGGTCCCTTGCTTTACCCACTAGAATTTAAAAAAAAAAAAAAAAAGGCTTTTTGTTTGTTTCTTCTTTATTGTTTTCTCCCATGGGGAAATGGATCTAGTGGAATTTTTGGCAGAGGCTTTTGTTTCTGTCCCCCCCAGCCAGCACCATGAAGGACAAAAGACACTTTATCGAGATTCTCCTCCATCTTCCCTGGTGGGGTTCTGGGAGGAAAAGCATTTAGAAGATGCAAATCCCATTATATCTGCATCTCCAGGGTGACATCCTCTCACACTAGCCCACATAGTCTTTAGTAACACATTTTAACTGAATCTTGTTAGAGGGTTTCTGTGGTATGCTGGGTTGAACAGTGCCCCAGTCCGTGCCCAAAAAGATACAGTCAAGACCTCTTCCCCCAGAACTTGTAAATGAGACTTTATTGGGAAGCAGCATCTTTGATGTAATTGAGTTAAGATGATGTCATACTGGGTTAAGGTTCATTCTAAATCCAATATGACTGGTGTCTTTATAAGAAGAAGGGTAATTAGACACAGAGATACACATAGAGGGAAGACAGTCATGTGAGGACAGAAGCAACAATTGAAAAGACGAAGCTATAAGCCAAAGGATGCTGATGATGCCGGAAGCCAACAGAAGCTGGGGAGAGTCATGGAACAGATTCTTCTGCAGAATCTTAGAGGAGCATGGCCTTGCAGTCACCTTTATTTCAGACTTCCAGCCTCCAGAACCATGAGAAAATAAATTTCTATTGTTTTAAGTCATTGAGTTTGTGGTAACTGGTTATGGAAGCCCTAGAAAATGCAACATTCAGAGTCCGCTCCAAGCAAACAGATGGTCTGGTCCTGGTTTTCCCAGTTGTTACCTGTTCTCGCAGATTTTACTTTAGTGTGTTGTCCTGTAACCTCAGTTTGCCTGATGGGTTCAATAGGAGTCGTGAATCCTCAAGCTGCCTAACATTTCCAATGCTGTCAGTGTGGGAGCTTTCCAGCTCTCTACATGTCTGAGCTGAAACTGGAATCCTCAATTATGTTCATTTTTAATTTCAAAACCTTAAACAAAGTTCCTTAAATGAGACATTGTGCTCCAAGGCTAATTAGGAGCAGACAAGAAGAGAAAACTTTTGGCTTCTCTACGTGGCAAATTCTCTGTTTCTCCACTGTCTTCCCATCTTTCCAAGCTGAAAACAAAACAAAACAAAACACAAAGAAAAAAACAAAAGGGAAGATGGCACAGGACAATGAACTCCATACTATCGTGCTCACCTTCGTCTTACCTGGGTCTTGATGAAGTCTGCCATCTCCTATGGGTGGGACTAGTGTGGGAAGACCTGTGCCAGTATTTCTGATGGGAATGGCCCATCTTGAGATAATTTCCTGGCTACTTCCAACTCCTGCACTGGGAGTCATCACAGCAGAGAAAGCCAAGCAAAAACTGGAAGTCTATTGGCTACTAAAGGTAATTTCCAACCGTAACTGGGGCACACTCTATCCAGCTCTCTATCCTCATCCCTGCTGATAGCCAAGGACTCGTACCTAACATTTCAGAAATCTTTTCCCCTCCAAGACTTGACATTTTTAGGCATTCCCTTTTCTGGTATTCAGTCAGATTATTGCAAGAGTAAATTTGTCTTATATAGTCTGACCAACTAAAATAAACCTCAGCTTAATCATCTTCACACATAGCCAGCCATATTCATAAACAAGATGTCTACTACCCTTCGAACTAGGAAATGGACCTGGAGTAATAAAAACAGACTGTTGTCTAGGGCTTGAGAAGGCCCCGACATCCCTCTCCTCCACAGCAGCAGGGGCGGTTGAAAGCGAAGGCGTTCATGTCACATGACCTGTCTCTGCACCTCCGAGCTCCATGATAAAGTTTTGAAAACCTGGCTTTTCTCATGTGTAAGATGAGTAAAATAATAGTCCCCATCTCATATGGGTTTCACAAAGGTTAAATGAATTAATAGACAGAAAGCATTTAAAAATATGACTGGTCCGTGGTAAGTACTCAGCAAGCCTTGGACACTGCTGTTTTATTGAAGCTTGGCTGTAGGTAGGTATACGTTACTAACTTAAAAATCCGTCTGCAGCAGTCCTGAGTTCTGTTCCCTGAAGTCCTCACACCTGGCCCTGTGTTGGACCTTGGTCTCTGAGGGCTGCTGGCTTGCCTGCTGCCACCCGCGGTTGAAACACTGTGTCTTCTCTGTTGATACTTCCCGCTGTCTCCTTTAGGGAGTTGGACCCAGTCTCAGTGGCTATAAACACGTCTGCTTTTTGAATGAGTTTCCTATTTGCTTCCTTTTAGTTCTGCCTGTGTTTAGTTATTTCATAAAACTCCTATTTATATTTTCTCTGGTTTGTTGCCTTTCTGTCTTTGCATCTTTGGCACTCTCAATTTGGAATTTTCTTTATTCATTTAAATTTTTTCCCCCTGTTTTCTGATTGTTTGTAATTCTTATAGAGAATTCGGAAAATGCAAACAGACTTATGGCAGAAAATAAATACCTACCATGTATTTCACAGCAGAGAAATTTATTTTCTCTGACTCTTTACTCTTTTATATGCAATTTAAAAAATACGAATTTAAGATTATACCAGGCAGTTCTGTATAATTTCTTTCATTTATATTGTGAGCACTCTCACTGTATTATTTTCAGTTGCACCATTTTAAACATTAAATTAAATTTCCTTAAATAATCATACCGTAATTCACCCATGGTTTTCATTAATAAAACCAGAAAAATATGATAAACCATGGTATTGAACAACGATGAGCAATTTACTTTTGAGAGGCTGAATTTTAAACTCCGTAAGTAAAAAAAAAGGTCAGCTTACCTTAGCAATACCCAGAACATTGCCTTCTGTTATTTACTTTAAGCTGCTTATATTTATTGGTCATTGCACTCAGACTCCGGTTGAAGATTTCAGGCCCCAAAAGGAAAAAAATAGAACTTGAGATGGTGTATGGTGAGCGATACTTACTTTTTTTTCTTTCTTTCGTTTTGATGACAATTTTATTTTCTCTAAAATAAACAGGTAAAATTGAATGTCAGGGAGTTCAAATTTTGTTCTTACTTAGGACAGTAATTTTAAACTACTGAGAGATGGTTATTATTTATAAATAAAAGAAGATACAGAGCAATGTCTGGGATGCCACAAGCTGAGTGCCAAAAAAGAAAATCTGTGT
Organism: Lutra lutra; assembly: GCF_902655055.1. Lineage (NCBI taxonomy): Eukaryota > Metazoa > Chordata > Mammalia > Carnivora > Mustelidae > Lutra > Lutra lutra. The sequence continues at coordinate 148,333,326 of NC_062278.1, forward strand.
GTGTGTGTGCTCATATGTGTGTTTTAATATATGTTTATTATATTCCCTTTGCATTCATATACACCCACCTCCCACAGGGATAGAATGCTTCTAAAAGTATTCACAAGAAACTCATTACTGGTTTATTCTGCAGGAGAAAACTAGTTTTCTAAGGAGATTTTTCACTCCCTACCCTTATATCTTCTGCACTTTTATTTTGTGAACGTGTTACTTCTTTAAAAAAAAAATTCCCTAAATAAAATAAACACTAGTGGAAAATTTTAAAGAGTAAGAAAGAGCTGAATATTCGTGACAAAAAATATGCATCTGGGTTTTGAATTCTCCAGTCCTCTGAAATGAAATGGTCGAATTGCCAAGAGAGAAGCATTATTTAGGGTTTTTAATTTTATGAGTATCAGAGACCTCTCTAGCATTTGATAATGTCCTCTCAGAAAATGTTTTTAGAGGCAAATAAAATAAAGAAGGAAAAAAAAAAGGCATGTTTGATAAAATTACCAAATTTTTTTTTTAAAGATTTTATTTATTTGTCAGAGAGAGAGGGAGAGAGAGCAAGCACAGGCAGACAGAATGGCAGGCAGAGGCAGAGGGAGAAGCAGGCTCCTGCTGAGCAAGGAGCCCGATGCGGGACTCGATCCCAGGACGCTGGAATCATGACCTGAGCCGAAGGCAGCTGCTTAACCAACTGAGCCACCCAGGCGTCCCAAATTACCAAATTTTTAAATGAAAAAAATTGCTGCGGTAATGTAAGAACTCTTTTATTAAATGCCATAAATAAGATTTAGTGACATGCCTAATGGTTCCTGGAATTTTGAATTGTCTGCAACAATTGTTGTGTGGGGGTATGAAATTATTTATAATTTTTGTTGGTGACACCGTACTCTTAACAGTATCGTGGTTTGTTACTTGTAATTGAAAGAAATATTACAGTTCTGCTGGATGTTAGTAAAAAGAAAGAAATACGGGTTTTCTCACTGACGTGCAGACTCTCAAAATAGTATCCTTAGACTTTCTTGAGGGGTATGATGAGAATCCCTGCTGGTGGAAAAAAGTAATAACTTTGAATCGACCCACTGAACTAAAACATTGTGTAAAGGCCATGATGGAGCACTAAGCCGGTCTGAGGGAATCCAAAGACTTGCTACAGAAGTGATGTCTGAGGTAGATCTTAAAGGACAAACACGAATTTGCCAAGTGAGGGAGTGCCTGGGTGGCTCAATCAGTTAAGCATCTGTCCTGAGGGTCCTTGAGTCAAGCCCCAGGTCAGGCTCTGCACTCAGTGGAGAGCCCGCTTCTCCCTTTTTAGCCCCCCTGCCCCCCGCCTTCTCCCACTCATGCTCTTATACTCCCTCTCAAATAAATAAATAAAGTCTTAAAAAAAAAAAAGATCATTACAAGAGATGAATGATGTGAGCCATAGTAGAAGAACGTGGAAACCTGTGGAACAGCAGCATACAGGGAATTATCCCTCAAGTGTAGAGTCATGAGAGGGTTGGGGGAGAGGAGAGTGGTGGAGAGGAGGGCCGGTCTGTGCACTGGAGAACCTCACCGTGAGCATTGCTGAAAGGCTTAGATTTTGTTTGGTAAGCAATGGGGAGCTGCTGAAGTATTGAGGGGATGTTACATGGTTGATTTGTGTTTTCTATTGAGGTGTCCGGCTGCATTGTAGAGGATGGGCTTGAGTTGGTGGGAGACCAGAGAGGAGGTCATGGAAGGGGGCATGATTGGCAATGAAAAAACGATGCGTTCTAGAATGAGTTAAAAAAATAGAGGTGAGAAATACTGAACATGTGTGGTAGATTGGGTCCTTGCTTCCTAACTCCATGCTCTTTCTGTTTGGGGATTACTCATGAAACATTGTGCTTTGCACTCGAAGCAAAGTACATTTCCCACCCTTCGACTTTGATCTTGGCCATGTAATTTCCTTTGGCCAACAGGATATTAGTGAACTTGTTATCAACAGAGGTTTGAAATGTGTTTGTGCAGTTCACCTTCTTCAGCTTCTTTTGTCACCACGAAAACATACCATTGACAGCTCCTCGGTCCAGGTGGATGAGAAACCCGCGGAGCATACATGACTTTCACTCTCGGTCTGCAGCCAGGCCCAGCTGCCTCGCAGGCTGAAGGAGAGCCTGCCCGCTAAGTCCAGTCTAAATCAGCAGAGCCACAGTCACTCTGCACATCTATAGGAATGACAATAAATGCTTGTTGTGGGAGACAACTGAGATTTTCTGTGGCTTTTGTTGTTGTTGTTGTTGTTATCCTTGTTGTACAATATAGTGATGAATAAAGATATAAACTTAGAAGGATTCAGTGACTCAGTGGTGATGAAAATTGGCTTAGCTCCTCCAGGTTCTGATCAGGGTATCTGGGATTATCATGATTCTGAAAACAGAGACTAGGGAATCAGTGGAAGAGAGACAGCTTTTGTGGCCATGATTAATGAGATCAGTGGAGCAGATTTTGAGTTAAAACTCTTGTTGGGGCATCTAGATAAGCAAATTTCTATCAGCCCATTATTTTCCAAACTGAGACATATGGGACACTGGTAGTAAGCAACATGTTACCTGGTGATACATAGATATGCAAATTAGTGGACAGCTGCACACATAGCCCCAAACTGATAGAAGATCTATTGAGGCTGAAGATAGAAAAGAGTAAGCCGTTAGATTATAGTTGGTAGTTAATAGCATGAGATTGAGCACGGCTCAGGGAGAGAATGAATAATGAACCCACAACTGGACCAAAGAAAGAAGAATGGTCATGCAACACTTAAATCTGAGTAGAGTGAAAGGAACCAATAAAAGAGGCTGAGAAGAAATTGTTTGCAGCTAGATGAAGAAGCACAAAAAAATTACAGAAAATAAGAGAGAAATGAGTCTCAAGAGATAGAACAATACTAGTGAACGTTGCTGTGGTGGGTTGGTATAGAAACCAGATTGCAATTGGGTTGACTAGTAACTTCGAGAGGGGAAATCTTACTTTTGTCAGAAATTTATCCTTAAACTAGGAATGTTATCCAGGTAATCTCAGCCACAAGCTAGTCTTAATGCAATGGAGTAGCGTATTTTATGGAGAGTAGCTTCCTAATTAATGAAGTAGCATATAAACACGAAAATTCATTTCCTTCATTAATGTCCACTTAAAATGTTTTAAACCAAATTTTATGGATTACTTTAAAACTCTATATATGAAATAAAATCTGTCTTCAGGCTCTTACATACCTAATATCTAATTCTCAAAACAATCGTGAAGGTAGAAGCAGCAGATGAATTCACATTCAAACTCAGACTTTAAATTTGGCACCAAGTTCCAATATTCCTTTAGCTACATTACATCATATTGGTAATGGCTACAGAGTGGAATATCAATTATGTGTGAGTATGTTTCCATGTCTGAGTACCTCATGAGCCCATTTGATCTATGAGAATCACTTTGGAGACCGTTGAAGGCAGACAAGAGCCTTGTGGCAGTAACTATCTTTTATTGCATCTGTTAAGCAGAAATTTAGGTAATCTAGTATCAAAGCGTGGCAAAACGTGTTTCTAGCTCTGTTTTAAGCCTTATTATGCCTTGCCTAAAGGTTTAAAAATATTACGTTCCAGCAACACTGGATTTAATTGAAAGCTCCCTAATAAAATGAATTCAGTCAGAAGCGATTTGTAAAAGTTGTTGAGAGACTGTGGTGTTTGCATTTCTAAGTGCCGAAATTCTGACAGTTTTGAGTAGAGAGCAGAGGAGGAGAGTCGAGAATAACAAAAATAGCATTTCCACTTTCTTTCATAATAACTTTGTGGCTACGATACACATGTTTTGGTCATGACACACCATGCAAGGGCAACAAGTGCTAGAATATAGATACATGACGTTGTACATCCTTCTTTGCACTTTTTAAAGAATATCCATACATTATATTATTTTTTAAAAATCCATCACAATTTCCCGAGGTCTACTTGAAAGGAACATTTCCTATTCTATGTAGTTCTTCATGCAAGTGTTCCTTAAAGTATCTGTGGTAAGCAACAACAACAACAAAACACAGTGTTTTGGTTAAAAAAAAACACAAACATTCTAGGGGCACCTGGGAGGCTCAGTCAGGTAAGCATTCGATGATTTTGGTTCAGGTCGTGATCTCAGGGATATGAGATGAAGCCCTGCTGCAGACTTCATGTCCAGTGTGGAGCCTGCCTTGAGATTTTCTCTCTCCCCTGCCCCTCCCCCCCCAGCCCCGGCCTGGTGCTCACCTGCACTTCCTTCCTCTTTCTCCTAAAAAAAAAAAAAAAAAAATCTAGTCTGTTGCATACCAATACTTTTATAAAACACAAGAAAGACATAACTTGAAAAAGTAAAATAAAAATGGCACACAAAATGCAAATTCTAAACTTTTAATTATTACTAAATTCGGCTGATAATAAATTACTATCAAATTACTGTAAAAGTTTTAACTGCTGATTCTCAGGTTTTGTACTTATTTCATGGCTGTAATAAACAGCTCATCACCTGGTGTATGTCCCCAGACCACACTAGCCCTATACAGCAACATTGTTTTTTTTATATTTTTGACATATTATATAGCTCATTTCATCGTTTATATATAAGAGAAATGAGTTCTACTTGTCACGTCTCCTTATTTTCTTTTCATTGGGTTTAGGCAGGGGCAAGTTTTATAAAGACAAGAGACCAGAGAGCAGTCATCAGCACCTATGGGCTCTCAGATTTGGGGCGGACAAGGTGAAGAATTTAGTCAGCAGACATAAAATGAGCAAAATGCAGAAATTGGGACAAAGTGTAAAAGTCAACAAATGTTTTTTGAGACATGGCCAAAAGGAAAAGAAGAAATTGACAAAACAGTGGAATCATTTCCCTTCTTTGTACTCAGAAATGAGAAGAGCCGAGAACACGATTATGACCAAGGTAAGTTGTCTGTCCCATAAAGGGTTTCTATCAGACCATTATTTTCCAAATGAGACACATGGGACACTGGTAGTAAGCAACATGTTACCTGGCGATACATAGATAAGTATGTTTTTATTTTTATATTTGTGAATATTTGTAATATTGGAAAAACAAGATAAGTATCAAAATTCTGATGTCATGGCTAGTATCACTTAGGATAAGTCTAAGAAGTAAAAAGAATTGAAAGAAAATAATTAAGAATAGTATTGATGTTATGTAAATATAACCCTGTGTAATCAGTCAATTGGGGAAATTTGGACTCAATACAATTTAAGCTCCGACTCAGAATCAAAATTCTATGTATTTTCAGCAATTACTTTGGGGCATAATATACTTCACAGAACTCTGGGTTCTGGGAAAATGGGTAGAAACACAGATGACAGAAAGTGGTTTGGTTATACTGCTGTGAGAGAAACGACCTTTAGTGACCTAAAACAGCCATTTTATTAGGCTCATTGATCACAATCATGTGGGTCAGGAATTCCACCTGTGAGTAACCAGAATAGCTTATCTCTGCTTTCTTGTTGACTGGGTTCCAGCTGCAGAAGCTCCTGGACTGAGGGACTCTGAAGACCAGGAATCACCAGGAGGTCTGGGTAAGTATGAAATATACCCATTATAATTCAGTACATCCAGATTGGGGGATGGGCCAGGAGTGGCCCGAGACTGATGTCAGTGCAGCTGATCCCAGGACTATATCTTGGGGTGCTAGGGCAGGAAGACACAATGTACTTGGGTTCTCTTTCATGAGAAGAATTTCAGATTAACCCTAATTATAACCAGCTTTACATATGATGTTTCTCTATACACAAAGTGCTTCATATAATTGTGATCAGTCAATTCAAATCAAATATGTTTATGATCATAAAAGAAACTACCTCCAGCTTTAGATTACAAACACGAAGATTGGTAAGATCTGAGAGAGATTAAAAGGAGATGTAAGGGGCACCTGGGTGGCTCAGTTGGTGAAGCGATTGCCTTTGGCTAAGGTTATGATCCTGGAGTTCTAGGATCCAGTCCCGCAACGGGCTCCCAACTCCACGGGGAGTCTGCTTCCTCCTCTGACCTTCTTCCCCTCATGCTCTCTCTCTCTTACTCTCTCTCTCAAATAAATTTAAAAATCTTTTAAAAAAAAAGGAGACATGAGATAAGTGAAATTAAAGAGAAATGGCAAAATTATTATAGTGTTTACCAAATACTTGATTAGTTCATTTGAATTCACAGATTTGAGTTTGCAAGTCTAAGGTTCTTGAGCTATGTCTTTTCCTTACATGCTGGCTGACATATTCTTAATCTCGAATCAGGGACGAACTGAACATTTAGCGCAGCCAACCACACACAAACACACACACGTTGAAGTTAAATTTACTCTGTGTCAGTAGCATCCCCAAGTGTGCGTGAAGAAACCGTTCTAGACATTTCTATGAGACTTCCAGCCCTTTACTAATTTTCGAGCTCTGAGCGGAAAGGAAAAGGCACCAGTATGTAATTAGAGAAATCTATGATTTACACATTAACGAGCAAGGAAATACAACCCACAGAGGGGAGAATGAAATTGTGGCCAGCTAATAAGTGTCTGTACTTATTAAGGCTAAAGAAACAACCTATGAAACAAATCTAAGCCTTTCCCAAACAGTGCAGGGCAATTATATTTGGCATAAGTTCCACAGGGAAAATGCAGCTTTAGAAACCCAAAGCGCTGAGAAATGGGAGGAAGAGAGCCGGCCAAAGATACAAGTAAAACATTTTTCAGATAGATCACAGACAAGGGGAAGGATAATGGTAAGAAAAGGGAGACACTGAAGGCTGTGGGGAAAAGGAGAGAAACGAAATATTCCTTTTTTAACCTCAGCCTTCATTCTGGAAGATGATGGGAAAATTTAAATTTCAAAGTCATCCACAAGAACTTGGAGAATAACCTTGATTGAAAATTTCTAGCAGGACTACAGAGACCTTTAATGTCAAAAATCAAAAGAAGGAGATGAACAGTCCCCTTGAAGAATTTATTCCTCTCCTGATGGTAACTTTGTTAAACACTGACTCTTTTACTGAAATGATGAAACAAATATTAATCCTGCCTTTGAGAAGTTTCTGTGGAGTGGGAAGTCTACACACACATGTAAGCACACATGACTGGCAGTCATGGAGGCAAGTTCAAAAAACTCTGGGTCTTTTTCTCATTGAAAGCCTTGGGTTCAGATCCCAGATACTCTACTTACTAGAAGTATGACCTTGAGCAAAATACTTCACCAATTTGAACACTGGTGATTTGTCTTTAAAATGGAAATGATAATATGTTTAAGTCAAGACTGTTGGAAGAATTAAATATAGGAGTGCCCAACATATATATTATTTCCATCTGAATTAAAGCATCCTGCAGGAGACCAAGGTTAAGGATGATGTCTGAGACATTCACGATGGTCTATCTGCTTTCCTCTCTAGCTCCCTTTTCCCCTTACTATCCTTCTCCTGTTTGCAACATGATTGAGCTAGTCACAATAATGAATATAGTTCCTGGCCTTGGTCAGCTCATAGTGGAGTAGAAGAATCAGAATTGTAAACCATTTTCAGTACAATGAGAGAAGTTCCATATCAAGGTAAGTCCAAGTTATTGGAGGAAAATCAAAGATGATTTTCTTAATTATGGACATGGAAATGCGATGTTAAAACCCTGGTAGAAGTAGTCAGAAAGGGCTTCTTGGAAGCAGTTACAATCAAGGTAAGTTTAGGACCACCAAATGGACCTATTCCTATTCATTGTCTTATCCCCAGTTTCTAACATAATGCTTAGTGTGTAGTTCAAGGTTAATAAATTTAAGAATAAATGGAGGAGGTGGAGGGCAAAGATAGGAAAGTAGATTGAGCTGTCTAGACCAATGGTTATTGATCACAGATGAGTCTTACAATGATCATAGTAAATTCTAACACCACGCTTTTGGGATGGGGTCCAGGACAACATGTTTCTTATAAATCTCCACTAACAATTCTGTTATGCGTACTTATGAAAGAGTTACTACTCAACAAGGCGAATCACATGCGTTGAGGCTCAGCAACACAAAGTGGTTTGTCACAGGCAGATAATTAAGAAGAAAACAAGAAGTAGCATAAGAGGTTTTCGGTAGAGCTACGGCCAGACCAAAGCAAAAGCTCTTCTTCACCACTTACAAGGAAGGGTGGGAATTTTTTTTTAATTTTTTAATTTAAATTCCAATTTGTTAATATACAGTGTAATATTAGTTTACATGTACAATGCAGTGATTCAACATTTTCAACAACATCCAGTGCTCAGCACAAATGAGTGCACTCCTTAATCCCCATCATCTATTTAACCCATTCCCCTAAGCCTCACCCCTCTGGTAACCATTGATTTGTTCTCTAGAATTAAGAGTCTGTTTCTTGGTTTGCCCCCCTCTCTCTTTTTCCCCTTTGTTCATCTGTTTTGCTTCTTAAACTTCACATATGAGTAAATTCATATGGCATTTGTCTCTCTCTGACTGACTGACTTCATTTAGCATAACACTTCTTAGCTTCCATCCATGTCATTGCAAATGGCAAGATTTCATTCTTTTTTTATGGCTGAGTAACAGCCCGGTGTCTGTGTGTGTGTGTGTGTGTGTGTGTGTGTGTGTGTGTGTGTGTGACATCTTCTTTATCCATTCATCAGCTGATGGACACTTGGGCTGTTTCCGTAATTTGGCTACGTGGGTAATGCTGCTATAAACATCACTGTGCATGTATCCCTTTGAATTGGTATTTTTGTATTCTTTGGGTAAACACCTAGTAGTGCAATTACTGGATAGAGGGTAGTTCTATTTATAACTTTTCAAGGAACTTCCATACTGTTTTCCAGAGTGGCTACACCAGTTTACATTCCCACCAACAGTGCACAAATGTTCCTTTTACTCCACTTTCTTGCCAACACCTGTTTTTTCCTGTGTTATTGATTTTAGCCATTCTGACAGGTGTGAGGTGACATCTCTTTGTAGTTTTGATTTGCATTTCCCTGATGATAAGTGATGTTGAGCATCTTTCCATGTCTTTTGGCCATCCAAATGTCTTCTTTGGAAAAATGTCTCTTCCTATCTTCTGCCCATTTTTAAAATGGATTTTTTGGTTTTTGGGTTTTTGAATTTGTTTTTTGAATTTGGAATTTGAATTTGTTTTGAATTTGAATTTGTTTTTGAATTTTATAAGTTCTTTATATTTTTTGGATACTAAGGAAGGGTAGGACTTTTTGAAAGATGACTATCCTAGTCTAGGTCCCCTGCCCCCAACCCAAAGCCAAGTCTGTAGCAAAGTCTTACAGGTAGTTTATTTGAAGCCGATTCTAGGAATCAGGAGCTAGGGACCAGTAAAAGTACAATAAGGAAGGAAATAAAGAGTGTGTTATTGAGTTGATAACCTCCATAGGCAACTCCATCTAACCCGACATTCTGAGGAGCATTTATTTATTTATTTATTTTTTTTTTAAGATTTTTTATTTATTTGTCAGAGAGAGAGGGAGAGAGAGCGAGCACAGGCGGACAGAATGGCAGGCAGAGGCAGAGGGAGAAGCAGGCTCCCCGCCAAGCAAGGAGCCCGATGTGGGACTTGATCCCAGGACGCTGGGATCATGACCTGAGCCGAAGGCAGCTGCTTAACCAACTGAGCCACCCAGGCGTCCCTCTGAGGAGCATTTAAAACAACGTTCATAATTTCCCAGCAGAGGATCTCCAAGGAGAAACATTTCTCAGCTTCTGTATCCCACTGGTTGAAGTTTGTTCTCTGGTGTTAACTCCTCTGTACCTCCACACAAACCAACCAGAGAAATCTTGCGCAGAAAGCAAAATACGTGCAATACATACTTGGGGTGAGTTGCCAGCAGAGCAAGGGGGTTGAATTTCATTTGGAACTATGCTAAAGACACAGCTGGAGTCAGACGTGAGGTTGAGGGGATGGGGTTAGGAGGTCTACCAGCAGAATCTGATATATTGAACTTCAATATTCCTTTCAATGAACTTATTTAAACTTATTTTACATATTTGCAGCTACATTTAGAATTATCATCCTCCAATCAGAGCATCTCACTTATTCCTCTGGTCTGTGCATGTTCCATTTAACCTATTAAAGTGTCTGATGCTATCACTGGCTGGGTCCTTTTGGAGTGGATAGATTTTAGCATAAATTCCTTCTTTACATAGTAGGTTAAGTTTGCTTAAAACATTCTTTATAAAGACTTTGTGACTCTCTTTTGCCATCACATGGGCAAGAAAAGATAAAATAGATAAATTTAACATTGTGAAAATTTTAAAATTTTGTGCAAGGACATTATCTGCTTAGTAAAAAGGCAATCCATAGGATGAGAGAAAATGTTTACAAATTATTTATCTAGTGAGGGATAAATATCTAACATATACAGAAAATTTCTAAAACTCCAACAACAACAACAAAGCATGTGATTAAAAATGGAAAGGAGATGAACAGATATTTTTCCATAGAAGATATAAAAGTGGCCAATAAGCAGATGAAAATACAAATCAAACAATATAACAATATAATCCCAGATCCACTGGGATGACTACTATTAAACAAAAACAAACAAACCCAGAAAATAACAAATGTTGACAAAGATGTAGAGAAACTGGAACCCTGGTGCACTGTTGGTGCAAAGTAAAATGGTGCAGCCACTATGAAGACAATACGGTGTTTCCTCAAAAAGTTGAAATAAAATTATCATCTGATCCAGAATTCCATTTCTGAGTATATGAGCAAAATAATTAGAAGTGGAGTCTCAAAGATGTATACCCACATTCATAGCAGTATTATTCACAAGAGCTGAAACATGGAAGCTATCCAAGTGTCCACCAACAAAAGAATGGATAAACAAAATGTGGTCTATATACGCAATGGAATACTATTCAGAAAAGGAAGGAAATTCTGCCACGTTATAACATGGATAAAACTTGAGGGCATTATGCTAAGTGAACTAAGCTGGTCGTAAAAAAGACAAATACTATATGATTTCACTCATATAAGTGGCCTAGAGTAGTCAAAATCATAGAGACAGAAAGTAGATCTGTGGTTTCCAGGGGCTGGGAGTGCAAAATGGAGGATTATTGCTTAATGGAGATAGGTTTCAGTTTTGCAGGATGAAAAGAGTATGGATATGAATTATAGTGATGGTTGTACAACACCACAAATGTGTTTAATATTATTGAACTATATACTTAAAATTGCTTAAGAGGGTGTGGTGCCTGGGTGGCTCAGGCGTTAAGCATCTGGGGATCGAGCCCTGCATTAGGCTCCCTGCTCTGCAGAAGCCTGCTTCTCCCTCTCCCACTCCCCTGCTTGTGTTCCCTCTCTTGCTATGTCTCTCTCTGTCAAATAATAAGCAAAATCTTGAAAAAAAAAATGGTTAAGAGGATAAATTTTATGTTATGCATGTTTTACCACAATAAAATTTTCTTAAAAAATTAAAACAAGGTGGGAACAAGGATGGAAGAACAGCACGTCATTGTCATTTTTTCTGATGACATTGATCTAACACAAACAAAAGAGAAGGAAGGGAAAATGGGATAAACGTCTTGATTGCCAAATGGGTAATATGTGGGAGCCAAAGGACATTATTTAAGTTTTGCAAACCAAAGAGTAGATTTTGTAATTCTCCTCTGTTTCTGTTAGACCTTTAATTTATAAAGTTGTTTCCTTCTTTCCCTCCCCCAGCATGCCTCCAAGGGAGGACCCTCCTCGTGTAGCTAGCTCTCTCCCAGAAGCAGTACTTTGCCAGACTGACCCTTTTTCATCTTAAGCACTCTCACATCCTTTCCAGTTGATCCATTAAATATTCGTTATGTGTTTCTGTGTAACAAGGTAGCCAAACAAACTTAATGGCTTAAAACAACAAACACTTATTATATTACAGTTCTTATGGGTCAGGAATGCAAGAACGGCTTAACTGGATTAATTTCAGGCTTCACTGGAGTGGGAGGTCCTCTTCCAAGCTCATTATGGTAGCTGGTGGCAGGAGACTCCGGATCCTCTTGGGGTGTTACTGGAGGCCCCAGTTCCTCTCTGGGAATGCTTCTTCACGGGGTCCAGTGAAGTCCAGTCAACTAAGTCCAGCTGCCATGTTGCTTGAGTATCCTCCCAACATGGCAGCTGGCTTCCCCAGCTTCCTGGCTTCTCTTCCTTGGCTTCTCTCTCTCTATTCCCCAGTAGAGAGAGAGAGAGAGAGACAAACAGGAAGAGAGAGAGGCAGAGACCAAGAATAGGATGGTATCTTGTTGCCACACAATTAGTATCCCGCGGCACCTTCTTCTTCTCCTTGTACCATCTGCTTGATTCTTCACTCCAGCATGGGCTTCTGAGCTTCTTATATCTAAATTGAAGATTCTAATTTTCTTTTTCCTCCGGTGATACTGTAGACATGGGATGTGTGTGTGTGTGTGTGTGTGTGTGTGTCTATAAAAATATTTTTTTCCCCTCAATGATCTGTATGGGTTTTAGAGATTAGATAGAAAAAGTAGAAAAAGTCGTATTAGACACCCTTACCCTGAGAGAAACTGGAAGTCTCCCAATAAATAATTTTTGAATGTGTAAATGAATGAGTAAATTGATACAAAACCAAAGGCTAACTTATTGAATGAAAAATGGATTTTCACAACCATGTGATAAGACTTGTTTTGTTTTGGGAAAAAATTGAGACCGGTATTATAATCAAAGTGTTCCTGGGTGAGACTAGAATGTATCAAAGTGGAACCCATTGTAAAATTTGGAAGTTTAAGTGGCATAAAATCTTCTTGTGTGACCAGAGCTCTGCCATTGGCATGACAGGTATGTGGAAGGGCGGGTTTATAAACAAAGTAAAATCAATACCTTGTTCAGTGGTGAGCCCATATCCTCAGACTTCTCAGCTTCATGTTACTTTATTTCAAAACACTCTCATACTGGTTGGAAATATGATTGTCTTTTCATGCATGTGCACCATGAAATGAACAAAGGCGATGGAGAAGCATGTCTGTGGGCATGCATATCACTTGAGGCAGAGGTCCACACCCACCTAGCTATTCATATATAACCCAGCCTGTGGTCTTAACTGACAGAAATACCAGCAGCTTGAGGAGTGATCGAGCTTTATTATCAGACCTGGGTTCTGCTTCCCACAGTTAGCTGTCTACCAAGAGACCTTGCCCAAGATACTTTCCTTCTCTGAGACTCAAGTTATTTGTCCAGAGCTTTATGACAGGTTTTAACTTTCCCCCCAATCAGCACATTTTTTCTTATTAACACTTTTGGTTTCGGAGGTGATAATTTTTTGTACTATTGACTTCAAGTATTTCCAAGTGTGTTTGGCCAGCCTCCTTTATTATTGTCACACTCTCAAAGGCATACTTTGCATTTCTAGGTGATTCAGGATGTCATATTCTGTTGAATCCCTTCTGATCAGGTTCAAAGATTTTGGAAAGTACATAATTTTCTCTTAAGGTAGAAAGCATGAGGAGTATGTTTTCTCAGCTGTGTTTCAGAGGTGTGACTCGGGAAAGAGGAATAGCTGACTTTTGGTGAAGAAATTAGTATTCTATTTTTCTAAAGTGTGTCTTTTCTCCAGAAACGAAGGGAAAGGAAAGGAAAGGAAAGGAAGAAAGAAAACTATTTATTAACACTGTCTTAACCTACAATCATTGTGAAAGTGGGCAAAGGTATTGTAAATCATGGTTGTAAACCTTGATAGATCATTCTTTGTTGTTGTCATTGTTTTATTTGCTTGATTGTATATCATCATTTCCTATGGTTCCATTTAAGTAAGCATTCCTTTTATTGGTAGAAAATTTTATTACTTGCTTCTAGCACCAAAGAAGTCGTGAGACTAAATTGTCAAAGATCACTTTTCAAATTATGGTCTTGAAAATTTTGGGAATTCACTTAATGGAATTTAAAAAAGGGAGAGCATCTCAAAAATCTCTCACTGCTTGTTACTGTTGTTATTTAATAAAATGCCTATTAAACTAAAAAAAAAATCTATCACTGCAAGTCTCAAATTCTAGACAAATTAAGATAGAAAAGGAAAAGACTATTTAAAAGCTAGAGATTTTCTGGCCATTAAGAAAAAAAAAACAAAAACAAAAAATGAAAAACCATTGGCTTTCTACCTCCTGGCCGTCAGTCTTTCAAATCACAGGACAGGATTGCGTGAACGGAATGTAGACTTTTTAAAACACTTTTAAGAATTAGGGGACACGATATTGATTTCTTTCCACCAGAGGGCACCATAGACTACAAGCCAGGAACCATGCTTGAGGGCCTGGGTACATAGACACAATAATCCAAAGCGGCTACTTCTGGGTTTTATATTTTTGTACCAAGGCTAGGTTTTTAAGATCAACAAATGGGCATTATCGATTTTTCAATAAGGTAGGATTTACAGTAAAGACACTAATGTGACTCTATACCTTTCTGACATTTACTCTCCAGATGGGGGAGAAATCTAAAAACAGAGGAATAGCCTTACATTTATACCTATACTTCCATAAGGTTATTTATTTAGAAATTGGCTGATGGAAAACTGTTTGCTACAGGAACGCCATGACAGAGTCCACCTACAGTCCTGCCCCTGTTGGGATTCATCTGGGACAAGTATTTGCAATTGTGGGTTCTGTGCAATTGTCATAGGTTCTAATTTCCAAAGGAAGCTGCAAGGAAGCCAGGCCCTGTCCCTCCAGATGTTTCTCTAGTTCTTAGCTGTTACACACATATCCACTCACTTCCAACCCAGCAGTGCCCTGAGAAATCTCTGCCTTGTTCAGCGAAGATGACGCCCCTTGCTTACCATCTGTTGAAAACCCAGACTTTGCCCTGAGTTTCTGACAATCAAATGCTCGGAAGCCGCCCTTTCGCTCCCTTCAAATGCTGGGCCTAGAAAGACAGATTTACTTGTCCTCCTTTTGTACTCTAAGGGGCAAATTTTATGAGCTGAAAGCTCGCTTGCAGGCTCCTGTGAGTGTTCAACAAGCCACAGTGCATGTGCAGGATAACCCCCATGGCTGCTTTCTACTGGCTGATGAGGGCTGAAACAGTGCACTGGAAAATGGAGCTCCATTTGAAATTCATGGGCTGGCAGGGATCACAGCTGATCATAATTTCTCATGTGAAATGTGATTTCCCTCCCCCTGTTTCTTCTTGTTAGGCTACTGAGGAGAATTAAGTGTGTCTCTCAGCCTGTGACAAAGAACTTCTGCAGAGTGGTGGTGCTGGGAGGAAAAATTAAAAGAAACAAAGGCATCAGGTTTCCAGACTCTGACTTCTCAGACCTAGCAAGGGATGGCTGTTAGACATTCGGAATGATGAATCTCACGTGGAGAAAAAAATCCCATGCTTCTACACTGTTTAAGCCATGCCCCAGTTTTAATAATTGCTGCCACAATCACTTGGGATAATAATGTGAGCTTGTACCTAACAAGTGTCTCCTAAGAGTTAATGTAGCTTTACAGCTGTGTGGGCATCTGAGGCCTAACCTACCCACCCACCTTGCCTAGGACTCTGGATAGTGACTGTGATTATTTCTATTCTCCTATAGCAATTAAGGAATTACTGAGTCATTTACGTATGTAACTAAATAGACATTCCACACAGCATGGATAATTTTGTGAGCAAAGTTAACTTTTCTTGTGGGCCCCTGAACCACAATATCATCCCTTCCTTATTCTAATCTTGCCCAAGTCTGGACTATTTTAGGTCCTCTACAAAGCCTAAATCCACCCCCTACAGAATTTAATTATGAGAATCCATGACTGCCACATGTCGGAGCAATTTAATGGAAACATGGACTCTCAAACTGGGGGCCCCCGTTCCACTTAAATAGTAAAGAGGATTGATAAGTTGCAATTGATCTTCAAAGCTCTTGACATTGACACTCAGTCTGAGTGAAACTGTGTTTTTTTGCATTGGAATTATAGCAACAGATTGCATCTGATTGCATCAATCAGAATGAATTTGACAATTAAGTATTTCTGACTAATAAGAATAGGAAATGAAATAGTTGCCGAAAAAAAAAAAAGTGTGGTGTTCTCCACTACCTCTGCATCCCTTCTCTCATTGTCTTCTCTCTCCTTCTCTCCAAAGTATTTCAGGAATCAAAAGAGGAATCTGTTATCTGTACTTCCTTACTTCCCATTTCCTCCATGACCCCCAGTTACTGCTTTCTGCCTATAAATTTTACTGAAGGTGATCGTGGCAAAGTAATCGATGAGTTCCTGATTGTCAAGGTCAGCTGAAGTATTATTGGAATTACCAGCTGATTTCCTTCTTCCTTCCAGTGATTCTCTCATCTTGTTGAATGAAGTCCGTCTCTCTGACCGTTTTCTCTCCTCTTCATCGGCCTACACTTACACATTCTCTTGAGTTTTGTTCTTAGTGCTTCTTTCTCAATCTACATCTCCCCTAAGTCTCCTGCTCCGACTCAACTACTATTTATATAATGATAATTTCATAGTCTTTTCTCTGGTTCAGACTTCTGACATGCAGCTTCATCCTTCTGTCTCCTGAACATTCCCACCCACATGTTGGGAGTGGAGACAAGCCATGAGTCTACTAAAACTCTTGCTTTCTCGGGGACCTTGGGTGGCTCAGTTGCTTAAGCATCTGCCTTCGGCTCAGGTCATGATTCTGGGGTCCTGGGATCCTGTGTCGGGCTCCTTGCTCAGTGGGGAGTCTGCTTCTGCCTCTCCCTCTGATCCTCCCCCTGTTTGTGCTCTCTTTCTCTCTGTCAAATAAATAATAAAATATTAAAAACAACAACAACAACAAAAACAAACAAAAAAAAAAACCTTGTTGCTTTCTTTTTTGCATTTTACTGGGCACATCTCTGCCAGCCTTCCCTCTAGTTATGTGAGGCCACGAGACAGACTTATGGCCAGTGGAGTATCGGCAGAATTGACCCAGGTCACTTCCATTCTGGTCCTGGGGATGCCATGTATGATCTCCTAAGCTCTTTCTCTTCTCTGACATTGGAAGATGGCAGTGGCCCTACGTCCACCAGCCCAGAACAATCACACCACATTTTGCTGGAAAGAGGAACCAGGTCGTGTTAGACACTGAGAAGTGCGTTGTTGTTTACAGCAGTCGGATCATTGGGACTGTCACCGTGAAATAAAGGACTCAGATTTCTCCAAAACCAAACTCCTCTTGTTCCACCCACACTTCCCTATTTCAGTAATGGCACCCAACTTCCCCAAACCGGAAACTTTATTTATTTTTTATTTAAATTCAATTAACATACAGTGTATTAGTGGCCTCAGAGGTAGAGGTCAGTGATTCATCAATCTGATATAATACTTAGTGCTCATGACCTCACGTTTCCTCCTAACGTGCAGCACCCAGCCACTTCACACCCTCATCCCCCCTCCCCTCCCACAACCCTCAGTCTGCTTCAAGGCTCTCAAACTTATCCTCCAACCTGATGTCCACATCCAGTCTCTCATCAAGCCATGCGAATTTGACCTCTTTAACCTTTCCATGGAGACTCTCTAGTTCAGACCTTTGTGGCTTCTGGCAGGCCTCCTGATCGTTCTCTGCCTGTAATCTCTCTCTTTTCCTTCTGCGTCTGTTGGGAAGTCCTTCATAGCGTGAGCTTGCTCTCCTAATTACCGTGGACCCTTGAATAACAAGGGTTATTGTTTGAACTGGTTTGAACTGGGCAGGTCCACCTACCTGTGGATTTTTTACAGTACAGTACTAGAAATGTATTTTCTCTTCCTTATGATTTTAAAACATTTTCTTTTCCCTATCTTACTTCATTGGCAAGAATACAGTATATAATACATACACCATACTAGATAGGTGTTAATCAGCTGTTTATGAGTTAGGCTTTCAGTCCCCGGTAGTCTATTAGCGGCTCAGTTTTGGGGGAGTCAAGAGTTCTGCACAGATATTTGTGCAGAGTCAAATATCTAACCCCCACCTTGTTCAAGGGCCAAGCATATGTCTTTTTAGTCTTAAAAATTAATAGCACCAATTTTTCACTAAGAAAGGAATATATGTGCATTTTAGAAACTTTGGAAAACTCAGAGAAGTATTAAACAGAATATAAATATCATTTATAATTTCATTGCCCCAGTACAAACACCAGTTCCAAGGCATCCTATATTATTTTTATGTGTGTTTATTATATATAGTATTTTAAGTTTAATTTTAATTTTTATCAAAGTAGTAAAAAGAAGCTAGTGCTTTTCAAGTACTTTGGGGATTTATTCAGTTGTTTTTTCTTCATATTTTTAAATGACATGCTTGGGGGCGCCTTGGGGACTCAGTGGGTTAAGAGCCTAACTTCTCCTCAGCGAATGATCTCAGGGTCTGGGATTGACACAAAGCTCCATGCTCAGCAGGGAAGTCTGCTTGTCCCTCTCCTCTGCCCCCTCTCCCCACCCCCAGCTCCTGTGTAGACTCTCTTTCTCAAACAAATAAAATCTTCTTAAAAAATGACATGCTTCGGGACGCCTGGGTGGCTCAGTGGGTTAAAGCCTCTGCCTTCGGCCCAGGTCATGATCCCAGGGTCCTGGGATCGAGCCCCACATCAGGCTCTCTGCTCAGCAGGGAGCCTGCTTCCTCCTCTCTCTCTCTCTGCCTGCCTCTCTGCCTGCTTGTGATCTCTATCTATCAAATAAATAAAATCTTTAAAAAAAAAAAAATGACATGCTTCTACTGATATTCTTTGATTTTTAAAATTTTTTTCTTGATTTTCAAAATCTTATGTTATCTACTCTGTACTATGGAAAAGGAAGATTAAGTTCTGTTGTATCTCATACAAACCTTCTACCTGACCTAAAATTTTGCCATTCTTTTTGGTTAAATCAATAATAGTCTTTACATTATTATTACTCTGTAAATATTATTCAAAACTGATCTTCAAACATACACTGATTATATTTCTTTTCTTGTTCAATTTTTCCTTTTTCTCTTTTAAAGATTTTATTTATTGATTTGAGAGAGAGAGAGAGAATGAGCAGGGAGGAAGGGCAAAGGGAGAGAGAGAGAGAGAGAGAAACAGACTCTACCCTGAGCAGGGAGCCTGACACAGGGCTGGATCCCAGGACTCGGGGATCATGACCTGAGCCGAAGGCAAACGATCAACCAATTGAGTCACCCAGGCGCCCCTCAAGCTTTTCTTTTTTTTCTGGAGTTTAATAAAAGTGTCTATTTATTGGCTTTTCATTTTTCTATATATCTATCACAAATTTATCTCCACATCCTCAAAGAATCAAATATTCTTTTCAATACATAAAAACACATTAGACATTCATTTAAGTACATTCTTGCGGAGGGTGCTTTCTTTATTAAACCTTTTCATATTCATGTTCTGATCTGGACTATATTTTTTTAGTACCCAAAACATTTAAATAATGCTTAAAATCAATTAAAAAGAAGAGAAACATGGAAAAAATGTGAAAAGGCTATTCATAAAAGAGGAAGACAATGGCCATTAAACATGCCAAAGTTTGCTTCATTTCATAGGTACTGGAAATATTAAAAAGCCTGATGATTCTAAGTTTATTAAAAAGTTGCACTGATACAAACTTTCGGGGGAGTGCATCAGAATCCCATGACATTGCAGACACGCATGACCTGCAACAACCCGTTAGAAGTTATATACCCTAAATGAACTCTTATCTTATGTATAAGCAGATGTGTACACTTACGCATTTGGCAGCTCTGTTCTTAATGACTCTTAATGAGAACAGTGGTGATGTCCATCAGTAGGAAAATGGGTAAATAAATTATGGCGTGGAATTCCATTCCATTCAGGGGAATGCGGTACTGCAGTGAAATTAACAAATTACATACCTATACAGATGAATCTCATATAACAAATGCCAAGAAATGATCAAGTGCCAATTTCAATACAGTAATTATTCCTATGAGGCAAGTGCTGGGGAGGTGATGCACTAGGAATACATAGAGGACTTCAACTGCATTTGCATTTTCTTTTGAATTAACTTAGTGACTGCATTATATTATTTATACCTCTTTATCCGAAATATTCTATAATACATGGAGGAAAGAAACCGAAGTCAAATAAATCACTGGAGAGCATATTTGGTGTGATTTTTTCAGTATGTAGAAAGTGGCTGATTTCACTGGTTATAGGTTCCCCATTGACTGATTCTCCAGGAAAAGGATTAAAAAAATGTTAATTGACAAAACACTAAAAAAAAAGGGGGGGGGCGTGTGTGCTAACCACTTGATTTTCTTCCTTCTCTCTAAACTTGTGTTAAGACTCGAGGCGTTTGGATGGTGTTTGGGGCTGATTCTCCCTGCTTGGTCTGTGGCTGTCGTGCAGTTTCATTTTGCCTCAAGGAAACTTTATGCCTGAGAGCTCATGAAACTGCAATTAAATATCTGACTAGAAAGGTGAGCTCTGAACATGTCAGCCTGTCATTGTAACTGGGAAACACTTTCAGAAACATTCAGCCTTCTGTAACCCTATCTTGCAGACCTGCGTGGAAATGTTGAAGGTTTTCCCAGATTTGCACCCCCTTTAAAAGCTGTAGGAGTTCGTCTTGCTAATTAGGCTAAGGTATTCTGCCAGTGATGTTTATTAACAGAATTTCTTAAAAAAAAAAAAAAAAGAAGAAGAATTTCTAATCCAGTCCTGATGCTTCACAAATATTTCATTTTTGATTAGACACGTCTCTGCCTTGGATGGTCAATCACTTCCATTATAATGATTAGGGAACCGCAGCATGCCCATGGGATAAAAGGTACAGCATCAGGCGCCCCATACTGTCACAATCTAGGGATTGCGTCCTGTTGCTCTGTCCACCACTAAGGGGAATTCTGTGGAGCTCTGCAGCAAAGGCAATGGACTGAACATGAGATTTCTTGAAATCACTCCCAGCTTTAGTAACTCACTGTCTAGTGGTGCGGTAAATAACTCTGGATCTCTGGGCAGCCCCTTGTAAAATGTTAAAATGTTTACCATACTCACAAGTGTATAGTAAGGCTTACTAAATGTTTAGAAATTCCGACTAATAAGCTGCCTTTTTTCTGAAGCCTTCAAGATACTAAAACTAATTAGGTGCTATCTACGTATTAAGTGCTAGATGATGAATGTTTTTCCTGAGTTTTGAAATTCTGGGGAAGAAATTGTGAGGCCTAATTATTGTTGGCGGTGAATACTATACATGATAAATAGCATAAAAAAAAACTTCAAATTATTACTGTAGCAGATTTTAGCTATTTCACCAGTGGGGCTGGGAAAAGGCGCTGTCTAAATTGAAAGCTACAGGAGACATAAGGACACACTGAGCTCTCTGAACATTCAGGATGGATCCTCAGGATGTCACGTGAGTTGAGACTATGGAGAATGATAAGTTTCTTTAGGAGCTAATTTGTACCTAGAAAAGCCAGCTTCCAGAAGCATAGTCAGTCTGGCCTAGAATATTCTCGTGTTTCAGGCAGATGTAAAATCTGCCCTTTGGTTGAGAAAAGAATGGCGGTGGATTTGGAAGAGAAGGAAATACTTCATTCATGGTTTCAAAGCATGACTCCCCCAAATTTCTAGAACAATCACCTAAAGTGTGAAGAGAGGGTCAGGCATTGAAGCAAGAGTCCTGAGTGCTTTCTTTACAAAAACTTCATTGGTATTATCTCTCAGCTCTCAACCTGATTGCATCAGCCCCCACACTCCCACCCAGGGGTGCCTTTCTTATGTCCAGGTGGGTTACACCACAGCCTGACTTATCCATTATAGGGAATAACTTAATAGCACTAGAAAAAAAAAATTGCATTTTAGTGATTGGCTATATCTTCTAGGTAAACTAAAGAATGATTATCCTTTAAATTATAAAGTACTTTAGTGTTTAGAAAGTGTTTTCATTCTCTGCTGGTTCCAGTCAGAGACCAAAGATCCATTTTTTTAATAGCGATTTTATCAGCATAGGCTTATTTGTCCATTTCAAAATGTCTTGTGTATGAGGAGAACTATCTATGGCTCTTCAAGTCTTTGGTTCTTTTCATCAAGTTTTGAAGGGTGGGGAATCCAGAAACCTTGAAGTCTTGTTCAAAACTTGTATTATTTTGATTCTAAGTGAATGAACATCAATTTTATATGGCTTAAGCTCAAAGGGAGGGAGGTATCTGGTTTAAAAACAAAGCTGCAGGCTGAGAAAGGATACTACTGAGCTCAGAAACATCTGGAACGAGGAACTTGAGTGCCATCAGGACTCCCCCGCCACCCTGCCTCTCATTTTTGCTCTTCTTCGAGTTCCAATATCATTTTCTTTCCTTTTTTTTAAAAGATTTTATTTATTTATTTGACAGACAGAGACCACAAGTTGGCAGAGAGGCAGGCAGAGAGAGAGAGGAGGAAGCAGGCTCCCTGCTGAGCAGAGAGCCCGATGAGGGGCTCAATCCCAGGACCCTGGGATCATGACCTAAACCGAAGGCAGAGGCTTTAACCCACTGACCCATCCAGGTGCCCCTCATTCTCTTTCCTTTTAAGCCACTTCTAGAGCTGTGTAGACTAATGTTGTCTTTAATTTTCTTGAAGGTTTTATTTATTTATTTGAGAGAGAGAGAGAGAGTGAGCGTGTATGCGTGCGAGCAGGGGAGGGAGAAGAACGAGAGGGAGGGAACGGGAGGTGGAAAGAATCTCAAGCAGACTCCATGCTGAGTGAGGTGACCGACACTGGTCTTGATCTTACGAGCCAGGGGTCATGACCTGAGTGGAAACCAGGAGTCAGGCATTTAACTGACTGCACCACCCAGGCGCCCCTTTAATTTCTAATTAAAAAAAAAAGTGAAGAGTAAAGGCTTTGATATGGTTGGGGGTGGAAGGTGAGAGGCGTGAGAATACCTGACAATCCTACGAGAATCAGACGGTTGTAGCACAGAGAAGAGCTCACCGAATATGACCAGTGTCATTCTCAGAAGGAATTGTGTTTGGGGCAGACAGAACAAGGGATGCCCATGGAGAAATGCTATTGAATCCTTCAACATTTGTAATTTACAGATGTAGAGTGGGATAGTGACTTGTTCAAGGTCATTCAGATCCTAAGTGATAGAGCTGTGACTTAAGCCCAGACTTCTGTCTCTGGGCCCCTTGTCTTCTTTGAGGTCTCACCATGTGATTTAATCAATGGGTCAGCAGCACGAAGCTCCGTGTATGTCACAGGACATTGCGATATCTGTAAGATTTCTTGGGAGGGCACAGGGAAATTCTATATTGTCACAAGTTTGGGGATGACCTCAGAGAGCCTGTGAGCAATGTTAGGGACACACCCCCACAGTCAACGTTTATTTATTGAGTACCTCCTCTAAGACTTGGACTGTGTTAGGCTTTCAAATTACAGAGGGGGAAAAAAAAGACATTGTATAACCACTTAACTAAATAATTATAGAAATTAAGTATGCAAAAAGGAAAACTTTGTGATGCTTAAAGAGTATACAAAATAATATAACACAGGATTGTGCAGTTAGGAA
The DNA here is from genome assembly GCF_902655055.1 of Lutra lutra. Taxonomy (NCBI): domain Eukaryota; kingdom Metazoa; phylum Chordata; class Mammalia; order Carnivora; family Mustelidae; genus Lutra; species Lutra lutra. The sequence continues at coordinate 148,356,732 of NC_062278.1, forward strand.
GGTTTTCCTTGAGGAAGACCCTAAGATTAGTTAACCATGTGAGAAATTAGTTAATTCTAAGACTTGATTCCTAAATGTGGATAAACACTCTTTCTCGGTTTTCTTTCTGAAGGGTATCCAGTTTGGGGACTCATACTCTGAATTGAAGGGTGAAAGACCTGAATTCAAATCAGAGGAAATACAATATCATCATTAAGCACTAATTAATGTTAGTTTCTGTATCAGTTTCGATTGTCATGTAAACAAACTAATTCAGTGGCTTAACACAACACATGCCTCTGCTAGTTGGTGGGGTTTTGCTGATTTACACTGGGCTTGATGGTGCAGGTCTATTTCAAGCTAAGGATGCAGTTGGGCTTGGCTCTTTCCTGCCATTTGCCTCAGTTGGCTCCATTTGTGTTCATTTGGGGGCCCAGCTGAGAGGACAGCAGCCACATAGGGGAACCACCTCTCATGATAAATGTGGAGGTATGAGAGAACGTGCCCATTCATACAAGCAAGTTTTATGCTTTTGATTGTGTCATGTTTGCTGGCATCCTATTGGCTGAACGAAGTTACATGGCTGAGGCCAAAGTCAAAAAGTAGAGAATATTCCTCTCGTGGAAATGGGGTTGATGGGGGGTGGGAGTAGGGGGCTGGGAGTGAATAGCTTTAAACTATTCTACCATCTAAACCATCTATCAGAGTCCATAGATGAAAGTATCTTTAGAAAGTGTAGTGAAAAAGTGCCTTGCTGCGTGATTCTAGAGAAGCATAAAATACTGTGAGAAAGTGCTGACTTCTAAGAGTGGTGAATATATATTTTTGCCACCAAAGGGAATCAATGGCTTTCTTTTTAAAAATTTATTTTCCCATATACTGAACTTCTACTCCATCTACTGTTATTAATTTCACGTTAGCCAAGTACATTAGTCAGGGCTTTCCAGGGAAATAGAACCAATAGGATATATACAGATATATAGAAAGAGATTTATTACAAGAAATTTGGCTCATGCAATTACGGAGGATGAGAAATCCCACAATCTGCTGTCTGCAAGCTGGAGGCCCAGAAAAGCCAGTGGTGTGGGTGCTGGAGGAGCCGATGGTGTAATTCCCAGCCAGAGTTTGAAGGTCCAGGAACCTGGATTTCTAATGTCTCAAACTAGGAGAAGAGACAGTAAACTTGCCTTTTTTTTTGCCTTTTTGTTCCATCTGGGCTCTCAGTGGATTGGATGATGCTTACACACATGGTCACGTGAGGGTGACCTTTACTCCATGCAGAAAACTCTTGCTGGAATACCCAGAAATAATGTTTTACCAGCTCTATAGGCATCCTTTGTCCAGTCAGGTTAATACTTAAAATTACTCATCTTAGCAGGCGATCATCTGGTTTTATGATTTGTCTTTCATTGCATTTGGGGGGTGGGTTGGGTGAAGACAGTAAGAATGTGACTTATCACAGTTTTTTCTTTTTTCAAAGCTTGGCTTCAGAGTTGAGTTAGTGATTATCATCAATTTGAGTCACATTGTTATCTTTAGTCCATGAATGTCCCCTTTTATTTATTTATTTATTTTTAATTTTTTCTTTCTAATCCTCATAACCCAGCCTCATTCTGTTTCCCTCCCCTCCTCCAACTTTGGTAATGACTCTGAATCTTTTTTTTTTTTTTTTTTTAAGATTTTACATATTTATTTGTCAGAGAGAGAGAGAGAGCACAGCAGGGGGAACAGCAGGCAGAGGCAGAGGGAGAAGCAGGCTCCCCACTGAGCAGGGCACCCTATATAGGGCTTCATCCCAGGACCCTGGGATCCCAACCCAAGCCGAAGGCAGATGCTCAACCACTGAGACATCCAAGCTCCCTATGATTCTGAATCTTTAAATGTGTATCTTTCTTTCTGTATGTGTTTTTTCAAATTATGTATTGATAGTTTTGTGTTATTATATTTTTAAGTTATGCAAATTATATATTGTGTTGTAGATCTCACTTCATTTCTTCTTTTTGAACTCAGCAGTTTTCTAATAACATCGCTTCGTGTTTCTGTGCAGATCTACTACTCATTGTTATTCATTGCTATTTAGTGCTTGGGGGGAGTGTGTATCTACCACATTTTCTCATTCTCGCAAAGATGGAGACTCACATTGCTTCTAGCTCCCCATAACCATCAGTAACCTGAAAAAGAAAATCCTTACACAAATCCCCTTATGTACTTATATTAAAAAATTCTTTGGGATATTGTATTAGTTATTATAGACCAGCTTTTGTTGCAGTAACAGACAATCTCACAATTTCAGTGGCTTAATATAAGAAAAATTCATTTCTCACGCATGCTACAGATACAACCCAGGTTTCAGTGTATGGGATATGCTCATGATAGTCCCTCAAGGATTCAGGTTGATAGAGACTCCGTGTTGGCATATGGGTTCTGTTATCACTGTGGCACTGGAAGAGAGCATTTATCAAAAATGAAATGCCTCATATCTACTTACATTCATTAACCAAGACTAATTTCCTGGCCACATTAACCTTCAAAGATGGAAGAGAAAATAAGTTGCAATGCCTGGAAGGTTGAAAGCCAGGAACATTTAATGAATAGATGAATAGCGTGTTCTACAAACAGGTGTCCAAGATTGGAATTTCTAGATGATAGGATATATATATGCATGTTTTGCCTTATTGATGCCAGTTAGCTTTCCATAATGGCTGCACCTGTCCACACTCCACCAGCAGCGTGGGGCAGGTCCGTATTCTCACCAAAGCTCAGCATCATTCAGCTTTCTAATTCTTAGGCTAATTGGTGTAAAGCAGTATCTGATTGTCGTTTGATTTCACTTATCTGGTTATAAATTATTTTGAATATGACTTCATACACTTAATTTTAGATATTCTTTCTGTTAAGCTATATATTTATCTGGTAAACTGCCTTTTACTTATTTTCTCCTTGTTTTTCTTTCTTCTTTAAATTTGTAAGAGTTCCTTTTATATTCTAGATGTCAATATTTTGGTGGTTTAAAAATTGCAAATTATTTTTTTCCTTTCTGTGACTTATGTATGAACTCCATCCATGATCTCATATTTTGAACAGAAACTCTTAATTTTGATATAATTTTCGTTTGTACTTTCTTTTTTTTTCCTTCTGTGTTATGCTTCAGGATTATCTCCCTATAGTTTACAGTAATATCTTCTAAATTTTCTTTTATAGAGTGTCTAGCTTTGTTTTTCACATTTAGGACTTTAATATACTGAGAACCAATTTTATATCTAGTGGTATGTGGGGAAAAGTTTCACTTTATTTTGATTTTGAGAGAGTTTTCCCAAGTAATCTACTCTTTCCCCATTGGTTTGGTCATGCCATCTTTATCATAATTAAATTTCCATATTTATACATGTCTACCTTCTATTTATTTCTCTTTTTTCCTTTTACATTTAAGATTAACTTAGTGATTAGTGGATATCTATTCTTCCAAGTAGACTTTAGAGTGAATTTATTAAGTTTCCAAAAAATAGAAATGAACATTGAATGGTATTAAATTGAATTTGCAAGTTAATATAAGTATAATTGACATTCTTACAATATTAACTTCTCTTATCTAAGGCTGAGGACTGTCCCCCTCTGTGACTCCTATTGTGTTTTATGTGCTTTGTTAGTGTTTACATTTTTCTCTATGTAAGTGTTATTTACTTAGTTTTTATTTAAATTTTGTGTAAACATGGCAACTTGCTAAACTTTCTTATTAGACTTAACAATAGAATAGTTCCTATTTTTTATGTCTTAAGGCATATAATATTTTTATAAATAATGATGACTTTATTTCTTTTGTGCCAAATCTTACCACTCTTTTTTACTTTCCTCTCCTTGTACTATCGGCCAGGACTTTCAGAACCACGTTAAGCATTAATAGTGTTGGTGGGCGTACTGATCTCATTCTCAGTCTTAAAGGGAATGTATTTAAGGTCTTCTGTTAAAAGTACCGTATGCTGTAAACATGTGGTACATGATCTTTGATCTTTGTGAAGTAAAGAGATTCTCTTCTAATCTCAAACAGATTGAGATTTTTTTTAAGTGTCAGGGCACCTGGGTACCTTAGTTGGTTGGGTGTTTGACTCTTGGTTTCGGCTCAGGCCATGATCTCATGGGTCCTGGGATTGAGCCTTGTGTGGGGCTCTGTGCTCAGCAGGGAATCTGCTTGAAGTTTCTCTCCCGCTGCTCCTCCCCCCACTCAAATGCACTCTTGCTCTCCTTCTCAAATAAATAAATAAATCTTAAAACAAAAGATTCTTTTAAAAAAATCCTTAAGTACTAAAATTTTTAAGTGCTTTTTCTGAATCAAATGAGTCTCATTTTAAAAATTTTTTAGTCCGCTAGATGGCAAACTACGTAATGCATTTTCTAATTTTAACCCCTCTTTGTATTCTTGGGATGAGCCCTACATGGCCATTATTTATTACATGTAAGTACATTGTTGGATTCAGTTAGCTAAAAGTCAGATTCCTTACACTGCTATAAGGGTCTGTAGTAGAGCTCATCCCCTCCCTTCTGTGTCTCATCCCAAGTATCTCGGACTTCATTTTTCTTCCACTGTGCTCATGCACTTTTTTCATTCCAGTCGTTCTGGCCTCCCTACTCGTCCTAGACCCATCAGCCACATTCTCACCCTAGCGTCTTTGCATTTGCAGTCCCTTCTGCCTACAAGGGTCTTCCTTCAGACACACTCCTTCACCAACTTTAGCTTTACCCAGTGCTCTGTCTTCTCGGTGACACCCACCTGCCATTCCCATCCAAAGCTGCAACATAACCACTCACCATTCTCTACTCCCTCTCTTTGCTATCTTTTACTGTATTAACTATGTTTTCATTTTGTTTTTTAGTTTTCTGCATTCTCAATGCTCTGGCATTTGTGATATCACTGACTAGGGGTGAAACTGTCTCTCCTGGATCCAGGCAACTGTGAGAGAGGACAAAAAGCTCACCCAAACATGTCTTCCCTGTATAAACTAATGGATCCAGAACCCGCACCTCTAAACCATCACCTTTATCAAATTCTCCCACGTCAAGCCACTGTTTCTCCTGCCCTGAGTCAACCTGGATCAGGTACCAGACAACCAGTGAGAGCACCTATGCCCCAAAGCCCACAGGAATTATTCAGACTGGCCAGTCTTACACTGACTATCCTGCCCTACCTTGCTTTTCCCACAGACAGCCTTATAAAGGCTGTGGCCTCCGCTTTCTGGTCCCTTCTGTTCCCCAGCTGCCCTTGGTGCTTTCCCATGGGGCCCGGAATGAAATGCTATGCCTCCCTTTTCCAGGGATCTGTGAGTACAAACTTACTTCTTCATGACACTCATTCCCATGGCTGCATATCTTACCAGACCTGATGAAAGCAAATCTTGCATACAAATTTTAGAAAACTTATTTCTTATCACTTGGCACATAATATACCATAGAGTTTACTTATTTATATTGTTTATTATGAGTCTTTCCCAACTAGAATGCAAGTTCCATAAAGCAGGAATTTATTTTATTTTTTTTCCACTTCTATGTCTCCATTATCTAAAATGGTTCCTTGCAAATACTGGACCCTTAATAAATATTTATGAAAGAAATAAATGAAACATTAATGAGTAGAATGAATCTGTACTTTTCCCTTCTTGTATTGGTTCCAAAACCAGATAAGGAAAATCAGAAGCAGTCAATGTTGGCATTTTGATATGTATTCTATCACTCAATTTATACATTTTTTACTTACAGTTGACTTCATGTTCTCATTTGACAACAACCATTTGAATGTTTGTTTGCAACTGCCTACTTTGTACCAGACACTGTGCTAGGTCCTGGGCAGGCAAGATGGACAAAAATAAATACAATTCACTCTTGTCTACAGGCAGTTTTCAGTCTTTCATTTATTAATCTCCTATTTAATATTATATTATAGGCATTTCTTCTTGTTATGAAAACAAGTGTCTCATGAAAATTAATTTTAATGACTATGGAACAGAAGACTTAAAACAAGTTTCCACTTATTACATTGAGTCAGCAGATAGGTTTGTTTATAGACCCCTATTTAAATGAGTTGTTGATAATTTTTTTTAAACTTTTTTTTTTTTTAGATTATTTATTTATTTATTTATTTGACAGAGATCACAAGTAGGCAGAGAGGCAGGCAGAGAGAGAGAGAGAGAGAGAGGGAAGCAGGCTCCCTGCCGAGCAGAGAGCCCGATGGGGGACTCGATCCGAGGACCCCGAGATCATGACCTGAGCCGAAGGCAGCGGCTTAACCCACTGAGCCACCCAGGCGCCCCGATAATTTTTTTTAAAGATCTTATTTATTTATTTGAGAGAGAGACAATGAGAGAGAGCATAAGCAAGGAGAAGGTCGGAGGGAGAAGCAGACTCCCCATGGAGCTGGGAGCCTGATGCAGGACTCGATCCCGGGACTCTGGGATCATGACTTGAGCCGAAGGCAGTCGTCCAACCAACTGAGCCACCCAGGCGTCCCAAGTTGTTGATAATTTAAAAGTGAGCAGTTTAACACGATATAATCCAGCTTTCCAGTTGTTCTAGGAAAGCAAGAAATTCTATAAAAAGGAGACTACATCCTCAACTGATACTTCAGCCAAGTGGCAGCATCTGATTGAGACTGGGTACTGGTTTGTCAGTAGAATTTTCTTTCATCTGCCTGTTTCACTCATTTACATGAGTGGCCTCTGCTTATTTTGAATTTGTAACCTCTTCATAGACTATTACATTATATGGATGTACCATAATATTTTAGCTGTTTCCCCAAAGTCATTGCTAAATGTGCTTTGTTGTAAGCAATGAAAAAATCTCCATCTATATGTCAGTTTCCCCCCCCCCCCCAAGGGCAAATTCTTAATAAGAAAATTACTAAGTTATAGGGCAAGGATATTTTAATTGATTTTCAAAAAAAAAAAGTATACAGTTTTCTACTCCTAGTTAGGTACAAGGATGCGTATCTCAATAATGGCCTACTGAAGCTGCATTTTAGAATGTCTTAGACTTTACTAATTTAATAAACAAACATTGCATTTTAATTTGGATTTTCTTTTTACCACCACTGAGATTAAACAGTTTCTGTATTTTATTGGCAGTTATGCAGTGCTATTTGCAAATTGCTTTTATTTTAATTTGCCATAAATTCATGTTTGATATGAGAACTTCCTGTATTAATTATAGTAATGATTTCTTTGACATAGTTGCTGTAAATATTTGCTTTTTAAAAAAATTTTCTCTATGTTTTCTTAGTTGAGTAGAAGTTACTATTTTTAATATTCAAGTCAAAAGATATTTTATTTTTTCTTATATTGTCTTTAAATTGACATATTTTTTCTCCTATGGAGATCAATTAAATAACACACGTACATTATATGTTTTATGATTGAATTTAAACACTCCATTCTTTTTTTACCCTGGAGTTCACTTTGATACCAGGGGAGAACTTAAATTTTGTTGCTAGTGTCAACTTCTACTATTTTATTTTTTTTTTATCAACATCAAGTAAATATTTTGACAAATACTCATTAAATAATTCTCCTCTTTCCCCTGATTTGTGTACCTCACTTATTTTGTATTAAATTCTAATGTGCATTAGAATCTATATCTAAGTGATATGCTTTGTTTCATGAATCTGCCCCTAAATGCTTAACGCATTTCATTTTTAAAATTTCATAGTAAAACTATGGGGTCAGCAAAAAGATCACTGTTTGCTAAGGATTAGGAGGCGAGGAAGGGATGAATGGTTAAAGCAGAGAGGGCAGTGAAAACTCTCTATGACACTATAATGGTAGACATATGTCATCATATGTTTGTCCAAATGCATAGAATGTACAACAACAAGAGTGAACTGTAATGGAAACTGAACTTTGAGTGATTGTGATGTGTCAGTGTAACAAATGTACTCCTCTGTGGGGGATGATGAAAATGGGGGAGGCTGTGCATATGTTGGGGCAGGGAGCATATGAGAAATTTCTGTACCTTCCCCTTAGTATTGCTGTGAACCTAAAAATGTCTTCCCAAAATAAAGTCTTTAAAAAGAACTTTATACTATATGTTAGAAGCCAAATCCTGCTTAACACTAATCCTTTTGATTTTAGTTTTTAAACATAGCCACTCTTACTTAAAACAAAACAAAACAAAACACCTTTTTTTCCTAGAGGCAATTTAAAATTTATGCCAGAGGGGCGCCTGGGTGGCTCAGTGGGTTAAGCCGCTGCCTTTGGCTCAGGTCATGATCTCAGGGTCCTGGGATCGAGTCCCGCATCGGGCTCTCTGCTCAGCAGGGAGCCTGCTTCCCTCTCTCTCTCTCTGCCTGCCTCTCTGTCTACTTGTGATCTCTGTCTGTCAAATAAATAAATAAAATCTTTAAAAAAAATAAAATAAAAAAATAAAAATAAAATAAAAAAATAAAATTTATGCCAGAAAATATTGATAAAACTAAAATTTGGTCTTTTGAAAAGATGAGCCAAAGCAATGAACTCTTAGCTAGAATAACTAAAAACAAAAACAAGTAACAACAAAGAGAAAGAGAGAGAGAAAAGATAAATAAAATCAGAAATAGAAGAGGAGACCACAGCAGATATCTCAGAAATACAAAAAGATTATAAGAGAATATTTTGAACAATTATATGCCAAGAAACTGGAAAACCTAAAGAAAATGGAGAAATGCCTCGAAACATACAGTTTACCAACCTTGCATCAAAGAGAAATAGAAAGTCTGAATAGACCGATGATACGGTTTTAGTTAACAATTGCCAGAAAAACATTGAAATATTAATGATATTACATGTCTCTTCCCTGATTCTGGTTTAAATGGAAATAGCTCCAGTTTTTGCCTTCAGGAACATTGCCCATTGATTTGCCAATATCTTCATCAAGTTAATACATATCCTTCTCTTCCTAGTTTGTTAATTATCTTTATATGGAACTGGAGCTAAATTTAAACCACTGTCTTTTCTAACACCTACAAGTACAATTATATTTTTAAAATTTTACTATTTGGTTATACATTAGATTATGAATTTTTTTTTAAAAGATTTTATTTATTTGACAGAGAGAAATCACAAGTAAGCAGAGAGGCAGGCAGAGAGAGAGGAGGAAGCAGGCTCCCCGCTGAGCAGTAAGCCCGATGTGGGGCTCGAACCCAGAACCTGGGATCATGACCTGAGCCGAAGGCAGCGGCTTAACCCACTGAGCCACCCAGGCGCCCCTGTTTACTCCTTTTAAAGATATTTATATTTCTAAATGAATTACATAATAGTTTTCTTTTTTGTCGTATATTTGTCAGTTTTATGGTTAAATTACAACTATGCTTATAGTCTCCCTCTTTTTCTCTGTCAAGGTTAACCTCATTGAGGAGATAACATTTAAGCAAAGATATGAAGGAAGTGAATGAGTTAGCTATTACAGTTATTTGGGGAAAGTGTTGAGGCAGAAGGACCAGCTGGTAGAAAGCCCTAAGTGAATAATGCCCTTCAAAGTGCCAGGCAGGCCCTAGATCCAGTAATCTGAAGAGACATGAAACATCAATCTTGTTCTTGAGTCTAGCGATGAAAATATATAATGAATTTTTTTAAAGATTTTATTTATTTATTTGACAAAGAGAGAGAGAGAGAGAGCACAAGTAGACAGAGCGGCAGGAAGAGGGAGAGGGAGAAGCAGACTCCCGGATGAGCAGAGAGCCCCCTTGGGGACTTGATCCTAGGAGCCTGGGATCATGACCTGAGCCAAAGCAGATACTTAACCAACTGAGCCACCCAGGCACCCCTGTGGAAATATATAGATTGTTCTGTTACAGTAAGAAAGCTACCATGAGAGAGATAAGCACATAGTGTTCCTGGAGGACAGAAGTTAAAAAAGCTTCTAGCCCAATCTGGAGACAACATCTGAAAAGAACTTCTGCTGAAGACATTACTTCACATTATAGGCTGAGCTGAACTTAAACATAAGATCTTAGTAAACACAAGCATGATCCATGTGAGAATAAAATGCATAAAGGTAATTTAACGTTGAGCATAACGGAAGCAGTAGAAGAATGTGGTAATACGAATTGAAATGAGAAATCCAAGAGGGGCTAAATCAAGCTGTGCCAACCCGGGCAGTTTGTTATCACTATTCACCATCAAAAAGCTCTAGTAAGTGCTTACAGCTGAGGAAAAGCTTGACCACATTTTGTTTTACAAAAGTGACTGGTTGTCATGTGTAAATGATGTGGAACTTGGAGGAAACAAAACTGACAGCAAAGTGGTCACTTAGGGTTACTTGGTCATCCAGGCAAAGGCTGTGACAGACTGAACCATGTCTGAGAGAGGACAGGGAGAGTGAATCTGTAATCTGTCAGGAGCTAAGATGAGCAGGCACTGGTGACTGACTGGTCGGAGAAGGCAGTGATGGCCTGGACTGTGGACGCATTTCCTACATTTCTGGATTCTCTGATTGGGTATAATGTGATTGCATTCTACCAGGGTGGTTTCCGCCCCAGATAAGGAATGCCGGAAAAATAACATTTTGAAGGTATGATAAAGAAGCTAAGCACAGCCATTAAAGACTTAATGTCAAAAGAAAGGCACTGGATTCAAACCCCCAAATGGGCTCTGTGTGTGTATGTGTGTGTGTGTGTGTAGGTGAGTTTTAATTCCTTTTCTCCAAAAGTAGCATACATTTTCATAATGCGTCAGATCTGAGAGCTTGTTTTATTTTGTATTTGATGCTTAATATATGTATATGTGTTTATAATAAATTCTAAATATATCCAGAGGGCTAGTCTCTTAATTGAATTTCCTGAGGCATAACTCACTCCCAAGAGGTGCTAATAATCTGATAATTTCAGAACTTTAATGCTAGAAATATTGGTGAGAGAAGTTGAATAACTTCTTAAAGACTCTATTAGTCATAGCTCTCTTTTAACTTTTACTGGAATAGGAATTTCTTTCATTATCCTTCTGTCACCCACACGCAAACCTTCCTGTTATAGGAAGCCTTCAACAATGACCTTTTGATGTGTTATCATTCAAAAGACAAACTTACCATATCTAAAAGTATCACCTCAATCACCTTGCTTCTAGTAGGAAGAAACTTGCCCTTGATTTTTGAAAGAAGGTTAAATGAAGCCAGAAGGCTCCTGTGTTCTATCTCATTGACCTCCCCCTCAGGCTGTTCTTTGAATCCTCCCACTGGGTTGAATCAGTACTTCTCATTATGTGAGCCCTCAGATGTGAAAGAAGCAACAGCCTCTTTCAAGCAGGGAAGTAGGCAGGGTGAAGCTGCCATTCAGCGCCCCGGGGGACAGGCTGCCTAGGAAGGGGTGGTGAGGCTAAGCCTGCTGGGCCTCAGGGTGCCCAAGGCCAAGCATGCCCCCCACCCAGGGGAAGAGATGATCCTGAGGAAAATGGCCGACAGGGTCAACATGAGGGAAGAATGGCAGGATTTTAAAGGCGGGATGTAATCATGGAGGAAGCTCTTCTGAGTGCAGTTCTTAGAACTAACAGCTCTGACAGAAATTCAAGCTGAGCGACTCTTGGGTATCTGCAAATATCTAGGAGAATTTGGACATGGTTTGGTTTATTTGGTTTGAAAATTGGTGAAGTGCTGTAAGCGGCTTCCTGATAGAAAATCTCCAGCATTTGTATTAATCATGTCACTGTCACTAATACATTCTGGTGGATTTTTGTGGTGTTATCACCATTGTTATATAGCACTAGTTCTTCCTTGGTGGCTTTTTGTGCACCCGATGGTATAAAAACTGACTGAAATCATACCATCACAGGAAAATTCTGATAAGAATGATAGTTTCCACTTACAGAGAGTTGCTGTGTGTCAGGTACTGAGTCACCCTCATAAGGACACTGTAAGGTAGGTATGGTTACAACAATTTTGAGACCTAGAAATTTGAGGCTGATAAAGAGTGAGGGAGTTATCCAAGTATTATATGAACTACCATACAATAAAATACTGGCGCTAGGATTCATTGTCTGGCTATGCTTATTCTTTGATTTGCACCCCCCCCCCCACACCCTACATGTCTAAAGGAGAAGTTCGGGTGATTTTAAACCTTTGTGGTAAAGCACAAAAAACCTGGGAACATCAAAGTCGAGCTATGCTCAGAACTTCTGCCTACAATGCTGACAACCTGTATGAAACTTTTCAGATATATCAACACACCATAAAAAAAAATATATAGCTTAAACAACCTGGCAGAGAAATTCATTTTGGGGTCAGAAATGCATGTCAAGGTTTATATATGAAAGCCAAGATTTTTAAAGCTTGTGGATAGGTAGATCTAAATAGTATAGCAACCTGAAAAATCATTTGATTAAACCTTTAGATCTACACTGGAAAGTTCAAGTGAATATAAAAATGGAAGAGGGGAGGTATTCTATCAGTCCTGAAATTTAGAAAAATGGTCCCAGCCACAAGGCACAAACCTCAAGGAATTTCTACAATAAAAAACACAGATCAGGACCAGATGAACATCCATGATAATACTGGACAGGCCAGTAATTTGGTGCCCCTTTAACCCCCTATTCTTTAATATCTAATAAGCATTTATTAATATAAGGGGTTGCATTGGCAGGGGGAAGGCTAATCAGGGTCCTGGAGGAGGGCTAATCTTGGTCTCCTCCAAGGAGGAGGGATGTCTACATCCCTTCAGCAATTAATAGCCCCCAGCTATTAGCCTCCTCCCTGCTGGAAACTGTTCAATAATAAATCTTTTATTATATTAGTAGGTTCCTTGTGGGCTTGATCCTTCAAGCAGCTTATCAACGTGTTCCTCCTGACCATATATAGTTTTTCTTTCCTGCTCTGTGTAGCTATATTAGTATTTTTTACCACATTTCTGGTGGCCAATATTCTCTCCCCAGAGGAAGTATTGATAAATACAGTTTTCTTCCTTTTCATGTATAGGGGAGGAAAAATTTCCCTTTCTTCCCTTCTAGGTTCTTCGGCTGGTCTAATCAGACTGATATAAAACAGATTAATTGGGGAAATAACGAATTTAGTTTCATATGTGCAGGAACTCCAAAGAGAGGAGGTGGGGAACACCAAAGATAGGAGACTCCCAGACAGTCAGGCAATTAAGATTTTTCCTGAGCTAAGGAGAAGGGGGCTAGGGGTCTAGAAGTTCAAAGGGAAAGAAAGCAATATCCAGGAAGATGGATAAAGACAATGTTTGGTAAATAAATGTTGGTCATGCCACTCAGAGACAAAGGGACACAGAGAGGAAATGGAGCACACAGGGCCTACCAGCAAACAGTTGACCATACCTAGAGGATACTCTTTGTAGTTCTCTCTAGTGATAGTTCTCTGCCAGGACTAGGCTATCTAAATTTTAGGCCGTTGAGGGAGAGGGAAAAAGCTCCTTGGGCCCCATCATCTTCAGCTAAAAATAATCCACACATCAAAGTAGAGGACCTTGGGGCAACCCGTCCTGAGCCTCCTCACTTGTTTCCAGTGATATCTTTGTTCCACAGTGAGGCATCTCTGGCTAACGATGGAGATAGGCAATCCCTCAATCCTCTTCTGATCAAAAGGTCACTAATTTGAAAGAAAAAGCTATGGATGTCCCATCATACTGGGTGCAAAATCAGAAGAATATTCAACCAAGAGTGGTCTTTGTCTTTCCTAATTTTTTAAAAAGATTTTATTTATTTGACAGAGAGAGAGACATGAGAGACGGAACACAAGCAGAGGGAGGAAGAGAGGGAGAAGCAGGCTGCACGCTGAGCAGGGAGCCAAATGTGGGGCTCGATCCCAGGACTTTGGGATTATGACTGGAGCTGAAGGCAGATCCAACTGAGCCACCCAGGCGCCCCATGTCTTCCCTAATTTAAAACGAATGTGCTTAGAAGTGCGTGGAGCGTGAGGAGGAAGAGGAGTGCACGGCACCTTTCAGTCTCCTCATCAACTGGGAACTGGCTGCAAGTGCCTCAAGGCTCCAGGAGGTTGGGACCTGGAATGGCGCACACTCTGCATTTGCATAGGATGCCAATGGAGGTGCCAAGGCTGCCTCCAGGAAAAAGCATCAGGCCAAGAAAAGGGGGTGGCCCTGCCTGCCTGCCCCAGAAGTTTTCTGCAGAGATATCAAATTCCCTACTCCACGCCAAAACAAGTCAAACAAACAAATGGAAGCAGAAATACCTCTCCCCTCCCTTCCTCTGCATTCTGGCTGCTGAACCAAAGCAAAGTCCAGCAAAAATAGATATTTCCCTTCTTCCTCCATCTTTACTGGAAGATTGAACAAGTGGTCCACATCAGCTATCACCCTTCATAAAACTCATCTCTAATCCCAGGGCCAGGGGGAAAAGAAAACCCCTTTCTGTAAAAATGAACAAACAGAAGGAAAGGTCAAACATTAAAAACAAAAAACAAAAAACAAAAAACCAACAACCCTCTGTTTAAATTCATGTATAATTTAATTAATTACAATGAATTAATAAAGATAAAGAGTCAAAAGCAATATTATTACTGTTGTAAAGAAGTATGGTAAGAAAAATTAGAAAAACTTGAGAAAAATCACTAATTGGTATGCTCATCAAAAGTCAGTAGGAATTATATCAATGAAACCTAACATAAGAAGGAAAAAAACTGGAGTTAAAAAAGTTCATGGTTAAAATTGCTACAAGAATATGACTGACAAATTAAAAAATATGATGATAGCAACTGAAAGCCAATTGAGATGCTTAGAAACTTGAATCAGAGGAGAAAAGAAGCACAAAACTCTTTTCTCGTGCTAACTTCTGGCCAGAAAAGGAGGCTATAGTCATTAATACTCTTCACTAAATGTTTCTAATTCTCTGCTAAAGTTTCCAGATAAAAACCAAGAGGATCCAGTTAAACTTGAATTTCAGTTAAAACAGTGAATTTTTCAAAAAATATCAGTATGTCTGAAATATTGCATGGAGACATACCTAAACAAAAATTATTGATTTGTATGAAAATCATATTTAACTGAGCATCCTGTATGTTTATTTATTAATCTCTGGCAACTCTACTCCATCTCTAGGGTATGCTAGAACTGTTTCCCCACTCCTTGAAGATAGTAAGTACGGCTCTGTGACTTGCTCTGGAGTGTGACATGACCATGGAACGGCTTTGAGTCACTGAACACTGAAGGGATTGAGCCAGTGAACAGTCTGACGGAGTAGAAGCCCCAGTCACTCCACCTTCAATACTTACTCTGAGGGAGAATAAACCTTTGCGAATTTAAACCGCTCAAGCTGGGGGTTATTTGTTATTGTCGCACAATCTGACCTATCATAACTAGACGGATCATGACTGAATACATAAGCAAAGATGGCAGTTGGGAAAGTAGGTATGCATATACTTGATATTCAAACACACTTCTACTCACAACCTGCTGACCGGAAATAGTCACAGGCACCACTCAAGAGTAACAGGAGCCACAGTCCTGTTAGGAGGTGGGGAAAACCAGTAATAATGTGAGCAATAGGAATACATCCACACAGAGGAAAACACAGAAGGAAAGGGGAAAAAATAAGGTCTAAATGAAAAGATTTAGAAATTTGATCGTGGGGCGCCTGGGTGGTTCAGTTGGTTGAGCATCTGTCTTTGGCTCAGGTCATGATCCCAGGGTCTTGGGATCAAACCCCACATGGGGCACCCTACTCCGTGCCCAGTCTCTCAAGTAAATAAATAAAATCTAAAAAAAAAAGAAGAAGAAGAAATTTAGTAGCAACAATAAAAGTAAATGAAAAGCAAATGTCTAAATATTAACAAGTATATATTGATAAAACTATAAATAACATTTAAAAACAAAAGACAAAATTAACTATCTTTGATATGCAGAAGATTTTCAAGGTGCTGCCCCATATTGCTGGTGGCTATCCAATATCCATTGTTCTGTCCTTCATTATGAGAAACTTGATCTTATTGATTTATTTTGGGGATGAAGTATACTTCTAGTTTTACTTCCTATCCTCCTTTTCAGACAAGGGTTGCCAGTGCCATAGTTCTGACCAACAGGAAGTGAGTGGAGGTCAAGGGCTGTTGGAGGAGGCTGGATGGGTGTGTGCAGAGAGGTGTGGGGGGGGAGCCTGGAGGGGTATGCAGCGGGGAGGTCAGAGGAGTGGGCTCAAGGAAAATGGAGCAAACTCAGCAGGCACAAACTTTTTGTTTTTGCCCTTTCCCCTCTTCGTACCTGGAGCACTTTCCCAATGCTGGAGATGGCACAGACATTTGTGACAATAGGGAAGTAAGCAAGAGATCAAAAGCCTCGAGCTAAGGATAGATGAATGGAAAGAAAGGAGCCTGGATGTGGACTTCTTTTTATATGAGAAAAATAAAAGATTTTTTTTTTTTAACTAAAGGCACTGTATGATGGATAGTCTTTTAAATGAAGCCAAATATAATCCTTAACAGATACACAGATGAAAAAGAAATACTTTTTTTTTTAAAGATTTTATTTTTAAGTAATCTCTATACCCAATGTGAGGCTCATGGGACTTGAATTTATAACCCTGAGATAAAGGGTCACATATTCTACCGATTGAGCCAGCCAGGCTCCCCCAAAATAAATATATTTAAAACACCAAATTAAAATGGGCATCTTTGCCTTCACAAAGGAAAATTAAAATTTATAATAAAATGAGAAAATATCTTGTATTGATAATGGCAGAGTGTTGGGGAATTACAGTTTGTAATTGGGGGCTATAATCTTGTTCAGTGCTGGTGGAGATTATTTTAGGGAGTACACAGGAAGCTTTTTATAATGTGCTTAAGTTTATGACAAGCAACTCCATTTCTCGAAATGTATCCTATGGAAGAGCTCAAGACAGGTGTGAAGAGGATGTTCTGAAGAACCTCACTCCAGTAATGAAAATCTGAAAACACATTGGCCAAATTAAAGGTTTATTAAATCAATCAAAATCATTTTATCATTTTAAATTTATTATAGAATCTTATATATGAATATATAAATTAGATAAAGTTACAATTACCATGACTGAATTAACATATAAAAGTCCATGATATGGACTGTTTATATCACTAGTAACAGACACACACACACACACACGCGTGAGCATATATGCAATTTTTACAGAACACATGATACTATGTGCAACCTTCTGTTTAAAATTAAACATGTTACCCTGTCATTTTAGTACATTCACCTGTATCATATTCTTTCCTACCAGCTTCCTACAATCTCTTACAGTCTTCTAGGCAGAGAAGTTTTTACAGTGGTTCAGTCTTACCTAATCTGCCTTTTTCTTTGTGCTTACTTCCTTTGCTTTTAATTTTACTTCTTCCTCTCCACCCTGAGGTCAGCTATAAACCTATATTTTACTATTTTTAAGATAGTTTAGGTGTTTAACCTCCCAATTCTTTTACACTTCGAGACTGTAGAGTATGGCGGAGGGTAAAAATTAAACTTTCTTTCTTTTTATTTTTTTCCCCCTATTAGCACTTTAACCAATTTTCCTTGCAATTCACTGAATGAAATCTTTTCATACAAATCTTTGTAAGGACATATGTTAAATTGGCCATATGTCTGGAAATCCAGAAATCTGAGCAGAGTAATAAAACCTCCCAATGTTTCTGCTAAGGGACTTTAGACAGTTATATCCTTGGTCAGGATCCTCCATCCACGTTTATAAGATAAAAGCATCCCTTGTTTTTTCGCCCATAGATGTCACATGTGATAGAATGCTAAATAGCTTTATTTGTCTGGGACTGCCAAAACAAGATAAAGAATGGCTCATTTGAACAGATCACACTGTGGTAAAACTTCCTGTCTCCCCAGTAACTACCTTTCCTAACTCCATGCTAAAGGCGAAGTGATGCAGTAGAAGCGTGGCTGGAAAATAATCAGAGAAGAAAGAACAAGGCAAGGTAAATGGAGTGAAAACAATAAAGACCTGGGGCACTTGGATGGCTCAGTGGGTAAGCGTCCGACTCTTGATTTCGATTCAGGTCACGATCTCAGGGTTGTGAGATCAAGCCCTGTGTGGGGCTCCATGTTGGGAATGGAGTCTGCTTGAGATTCTCTCTCTCCCTCTTCCTCTGCCCTGCCCCAACCTCATACCTACACATGCATGTTCACTCTTTTTCTCTCTTAAACTTAAAAAAAAAAAAAGTGTATTCCTAAGGATGCCTTTGATCTCTGAGATGCTTAAGTGCCCTTTGGATTAGAGACCTACAAGGCAAGGCTTGAGAAACAGCCCAGACCAGCCAGCTGCCTCTTGAGTGACACCAACTGGACTCTTCCAGGTATATTCAGAGCTCCCTGCTTATTATTCAGAAAATACTCTCTGCTAAAATGTAGTGGTATTCTCGTTTTCCTTTCCAGCCTCATGACTCAATTCCTGTGTAGCCACAATCCTCCCTCTGGCCACAGAGGTCACCCACACAAGCCTGAGGTGACACCATGAGATACCATTTAGAAGTCCTCTTTCTAAATGAGAGCATTGCCATGGTCCCAGGAAGCCCCGACAATCCAGGTGTGAGGGAGGAAGTGCTTTTGAAGTGGCTGAAAGGTCATGTCTTCCCAGACGAAGCTTTCTGAAATTATAGCCCAGGAGGAAAATGGCTGTGTGCCAGTTCTAACACGTGTTCCAACTCAAGGTGCAGCCTCAGAGGTCTAGAAGGTAGGAAAAAAAAAAAAATGAATGTACCTTTGATGACTTCTGTTCTTTTTCCTTTTTGCCTTATTATTTTATTCTGCTTGGGAAATAAAAAGACTTCTTACAGACGACCAGGGAGGAAAGAGTGAGTTCAGAGCAGTGCCATTTTTCCCGTGGGTTTATGGATTTTGCTAATTTCAAGATTAAATTATTATATTTTAGATAACCAAAGGAATAACTAAAATAACTGTATCTGTAGTGTTCAGGCAGTATTTAGTTCATTTAGAACTACTAAATTTTAGTTCAGTTGATATTTTCTATGGCACTACCATATGACCAGACACATACCTGGAGGAACAAAGAATACATAAGACATGATTCTTGGCTTCTCAAATATTTCAGTATGGAAGTGTAAGGGAAAAATGTTACATCAAGCACTTTATATGTTAGTTAAATATGAATGTTCCTGTTGTTTCACAGTATCCAAGAAGGGCCCCCGACTAAAAATAACAGGAACTAAGCAACCCCACATTATAAAATACAAGATCGTATCTGTAGAACTTATAAATTGGGGAAGTCAGAAGTCAGTTATGCCAGTATTTGGAAAGTTGGCCATTTGTTTAAAAGTTAAACATCCATTTATCCTATGGCCCAGTAATTCCTCTTCTAGCTGTTTATCCAAAAGAAAAACAAACATATGTCCATACAAAGACTTGTATACAAATGCTTGTAATAGCTTTAAACACAATAGCTAAAAATTTGAAAACTCAAATCTTCATCAACATGTGAGTGGATAAACAAATTGTAGTATATCCAAAAATGGTTCACTACTCAATAATAAAAAATGAACAACTGAAAAATGCAAGAAAACACAAATGGCTCATGGGAACATGGTGTTAAGGGAAAGAAAACAGATACAAAAGAATATATATCCCTATGATTCCAGGTATATGGCTGTAGGATAGGGAAAAACTAATCAGTAATGACACAAAAAGCAGATTAATGGTTGCCTGGGGCTAGGGGATAGGGTAAGTGCATTGAACATTAACCTCCAAGAAGCATAAAGGAAATTTTCTCTCTCTCTCTCTCACTGTCTCTCTCTCTCTCTTTCTTTCAAAAGATTTTATTTATTTATTTTAGAGAGAGAGAGAGCACCAGCAGGGATAGGGGCATAGGGAAAGGGAGAAACAGACTTCCCACTGAGCGGGGAGCTCAATGTGGGGCTCAATCCCAGGACCCTGGGATCATGACTTGAGCTGAAGGCAGCTGCTTAACCACTTAAGTCACCCAGGTGCCCCATGAAGAAAATTTTTCAACTATGAAAATATTCTACACATCTGACTATGGTGGTGGTTACAAGGTTGGTTCCTATACCCTTCAAATGGGTATATATTATTGACTATGAAATACACCCTAATAAAGCTGTGTTTTTAAAGAGCAACTTACGCCAATGTTAGTTCTCCCAATAAGTATGAAAAGACTAAGAATTCAATAGAGTTTTGAGAAAAGTAGAAGAGTGTTTTAGAGAGAGAGAATGTTGTAGTGGGAAGGGAGGAGAGGTGTTCACTCACCATAAGCGATCAGGGACTTTGAAAGAACCACTCAGATAACCTGACATATATTTCCTAGAAATTGTGAAGTAAAACCGCTGGTACCTTATGTCTAAAACATCTCAATCTGAGAGGACAAATAGAGGACAAATAGTGTTTTCCTGAGCTGTGGAATGAAGAGGGAGGAGCGCCCTGGGAAGGGCTTGCTCTTCCAAAATTTGATGGGTCAAGGAGCTGAGTTTGCTTCCTGAAGGCCAGATGTGGGCCACAGGAAGTCATGGCTAGGGTGAGAGACAGTGTTAAGTAGTTATCTTGAAAAGGCCACTGTAAATGGAAGGTTTTGCAAGTTGTAAGAGCTTATGAGAACCCACAAAAGCGCTTTACAAAAGAAACAGGGTTTTAGGGCATTGATTTTCTCAGAAGGCACTAGATTGTAAAGTGTGCTTCACAAGTAAGATGCATCTGTCCGTTTTTTCTCCTTCCACCAACCTGCCCACCACTGAAGGATCCAGAAGTGGCATCATACAGGAAAGAAGAACACAGGAGCAAGCTAGGAAGTTGAGACCCACTCTTAGTCTGAGGCCTGGACTAGACTAGGGTGGAGAAGTTTTAAACTGAGTAAGAAGTTGCAACTCTGACATGAGGGAGCATTGGGATTTTTAATGCCTTAAAAAGTGAAATTAATATGAGGGAATCACTGGAACCATTCATGAAATTCAGTCAGCTCCCTACTATAGTGTTTGGAAAACATGAGTTCACAGAGGAGCTTGAAAGGGCTACCCTTTCAAGTGAAAACAACAGCAACAAAAATAATTGCTTCCCAGTTATATCCTCAGGGTCCCAGTCATCGACTAAACCAGTTAAAATGTGACTTCAATATAATATTAAAAACGATTCCTTTTGGGACAAAATGTCACCCAACTAGCTTTCGCTATGCTGTCTCTCTCAAGTATTATTTGGGTCACGGGGTCCACACAGGCTCAGATCCCTCTTAGCTCACCTTCTGATATCGACAGTCACACCAAACTTAGAAATGGCTGCTGCAGGGATTTTCTCCTGATCTTTGATTATTAGGATGTTGGGAAGTCCCCTAAAGGCAGTTGATGATGTGCCTAAAAATCGTTTTGAACAATGAAGCATTATGGTTTGATCTGGTAAATGACCATTACCCTGAATGGTATTTTGCTACCAAGAATAATAATGACATCCTGATCCTTCTTATATTTTTATTTTCAGAGATTTATTTTAGTTCTACCAAGATTACCTCACTCAATTCCACACCAAAAAGGAAAAAAAAAAAAAAAAAAGGAGGAAAAAAAAAAAGAGCCAAACCTACAGGACTTCTCTCGGCTCTTTCAAAACAGGAACTGTTGGCTAACTATTACCCTCATCATTCTCTCGCCTTCTGCCCTAACTGGGCCCAGGACACACTGGTGCCAAATACCGACTTCTGTGGCTCCTAAATGGTCCAGCCAACCCAGGATTCCAGCTGAAGTGGATACTGGAACAGTCAACAGGCATGTATGACATTTCGTCCTGCCAGCGGTAAATCACTTGTCATGGCTGAGGGGGGGACAGGCTGGCTTTAAGATAGACAATGACATCAATATGCCAGTGGTCCTCTCCCTCCCTCCCTCCCTCCCTCCCTCTCTCTGTTTCTTTTGTCTTGTTTTCTGAGTTCAAATGTGTGTGTGAAAAACAGATACCCAGTAGCAGCTATGTGAGCTAAGACAATGACTCTGGCAGAGCAAAAGGGAACTAGGGCAAGTAGTCTCTGTGTTTCATATAAGTACGAGATATATGTATTCTGTATGTGTATTGTATGTGTATAATGTATTTTATATTATAATAAGTAGTTTTTATAATTAAATTTGCTATTCATTTAATAATATGATTTGCCTATTAAGGTTATTAAGTTGAATAAATATATAAATGTATACATTGAATTTATAACTTATATTCAGATTTATATAACATAAAAATGCCCATATGGTATAAAATAAATGCATATTTATTAAAATACACTAGATAGTAACAACAGGGATGATTATAGCAACGACTAGCTCTGGACCAATAGTAGTGGTGGTAGTAATCAATAAATAACAGCTATTTTGACTTCAGCTAATCTTCCTGCTGAGAGATTTACATATATTATCTCATGTAATCCTTACAACAATCCTATGAAGGAGTAGCACTTTCCTCATTTATATAATTGAAGAAACCAACATTTAGAGATATGAAGTAATTCTGTCAAGGTCACCCGATGTGTAAGTGGTAAAAGTTGGATTAAAACATAAATCTTCTTAACTCCAAAAGTCCTCTGCTCTTATCACTAAAGTAGGTCAACTCATTCAGTGGAACCATCTCTTATTACTTGTCTGCCATTTTCCTCTCATGTTGCCAAGGGCAAGTTCATTATTGGTCTCTTGATTAGACATCTTTTCTACAGTCACAAGAAGGAAAACCATACTCACTAGAATAAATACAGATCAAGAAACCCCAAAACTTCATTCTTCTCCATGAAATTAAGACCACTTGGAGCAATATAGTCAAATATTTTTGCCTGATACAATCTTTCCTGGTATCAACACCAAGAAAGCATTCTGAAGGGCAGAAAGGGTGGCAGACCATTCACAAAGACTCTTGGGCTCTTGGGGTATTTACCTTTCCAAGGAATGCTGATATACACAGAGTATCTCAGTGACCTAACCTCTCAAAGCCATCAGAGTCCAGGAATGATAACCACACATGCTTTAAATGGCCAATTAAGGATTAAAAAGAGAAAAATACTTGTTTTATTAAAATGCCAATTATTTTTTTTTACTTCTTTTAAGAAATAAAATACACTCAGAGGTGATATTTTAATAGATATTGCCATACATTTGCCCATTTTTCCATTGGATCATTTGATTTTTGTCCATTTTAAAGAGTCATTTATATGTTCTTCCATATAGCATATTTGTCACAAACTTATTATTTGTTTACTGATTTTTAAAAATAATATCTCCCTCAGTGTACAAAAGACTTGAATATTTTATGCCTATAACACGTATTATATACTTTAATATCACTTCTGGGTTTCCTGTCTTGCTTAAAATCATCTCCGCTGCATGATTATTTCTCTGTTGATTTTCTTCTAAAAATTGATTACATGATTTTTTTATATATTCAATTATTTAATTCATCTGAGACTTATTTTTATATAGTATGTAATAGAGGACCAACAAATATTGCCCTAGACGCATTGCAGCTGTGTCAGCACTAATTATTAAATATTATATTCCCAATGAATTGGAATACCACTTTTAGTGTATATTAAATGACTAGAATCCCTTCTTGATCTTTTCTAATACTTTATATTTTTGCAGTTTTATCTTAATGATAGTTTACTTTGATTACAATAGTTTTGTCCTACTGTTCTGACGGTCAACATAACAAATTTCCTATCACAATTATTTCGAATTCTTTCCTTAGCTATTCCTGGGCCTTCATTCTGTAAAAATTTTTAATTATTTTTCTAACTAACAATAATTTGCTGGGATTCTAATTGCAATTGTATTATACTTACATATTAATTATGAAAAGTTGGCACTTTTAGGACATATTTTGATATTTTTTGCACTTCAAAATCTGAAATATGTTCACATTTTTCAGAACCTCTATGCCCTTTAATAATATTTAAATATTTAATAATATTTTATATTTGGGGCACCTGGGTGGCTCAGTTGCTAAAGTGTCTGCCTTCAGCTTGGGTCATGATCTCAAGGTCCTGGGATCAAGCCCTGCCTCAGGCTCCCTGCTTGGAAGAAAGCCTGCTTCTCCCTCTCCCACAACTCCTGCTTGTGTTCCTGCTCTTGCTATCTCTCTCTCTCTCTCTGTCAAATAAATAAATAAAATCTTAAAAAAATATATTTTATATTTTTCATTACATATGTCCTATTCCATCCTTGTTTCATTTGTTCCTAAATGTTTTGCTTTTAGGAATATATTTATAATATATAAAATTTAATTAAAATACAATATATTAAATTTATAATTAATTTATAACTAAATATATTTATTTATTGAAACAAAGTAAGATTACCTTATATTTTTCATTACATAGGTCCTGTTCAGTTATATTAAATTTATTCCTACATGTTTTGCTTTTCTTTTGTTCTTATCATGATGACATATTTTCCCATTTTAATTTCTAGACACTTATTGTTAGTTGGTTTTTAAATATTTATCTTATATTAGGGATTCTTTTTTAAAATTCTAATTTATTTCTTTTACTGGAGTCCTTTGAGGTTTTTAAATATATATTGGTATCTTCACAAAAAATATAATTTTTCCAATGTTAATGCTTGGTACTTAATATTCTTCTCTTCTTAGATCTTCTAAGACAATGATGAATATTAATGGAGACAAGAACATACCTGTCTAGTTCCTGATCCTAATTTAAATAAGTTTACTTTTTTTGTCTTTTTATTTTTACCTAAATAGCTTTTATAAAATATAGTTTTCTCCCTACCTTACCTTTTGTTTTTTAAAAATTGACTTTAAAATTTTATTAAAGGTATGTTAATATTTTGCATTTGATCATATGGGTTTCTCATTTAATTTATGGATTTGGGGGTATTGAATTATTTTTGCATTCCTGTTGAAAATTCTACTTCATTAGAGGAAGTATCTATTTCATATATTTGTAAATTCTGTGTGCTAAAATTTTATTTAGAATTTTTAATCCATTAGGTGGAACCACATAAAATTCCTATTTTTATAGTTCAAAAACAGTGAAATATCAGCAACTGCAAATAGTAAAATCTAATATATTCATGCGTGAAATTGGTCTGTAATTTTTTTTGTGCACATGGAGCTTAAATTATTTAGAATTCAGAACACAAATACGGTGTTATCTTTTCTATGTAATAGTATTTAATATTTAATAATATTTAAATATAATGTAATATAATATGTTACAATTTAATATTATTTTAAAAGTAATATTATAATTACTTTGTTTTATGCTTTATTATATTTTTGAATGGGTAATGAATAATATGGAGTCTTCAAAACACACCAAGTTTGAAACATAAAAATTAACCTTTTTTACCCCCGAACAAACACCATTATAGGTTTCTTACATTTTTCCCCCCTAGGAGATAATTACTAAACATAAATGTAAGGAACTCTAACATATTTACTCTTTGACATTTTAGTTTTCCCACTTTACAATACTTTTATATATAGAATGACTTTATTATTTTTGTGTCTGCAAAATATTTCAATATATGGGTGTACCAAAATTATTTTGGCTAGTCCCATAATTCCAGAAATTCATACTGTTTCAAAACTCTTATTGTTGCTACAATGTAGCATTTAATATCTTTGCCCAAATGGCATTTTGTCCATATGAGAAAACACTTGAGGGATACATTCCTAGAAATGGAACTTGCATATTGAAGTACATAAGCACTTTAAATGTGGGATAGCTAGTTATTAGTAGATCTTGGGTCAGAAACTAGAGCTTCAGATTCCTCTAAAGTGGTATTTCAGACTTGAAAAAATAGATTCCTCCCTGATGAAATGAGAATCTTGCTTGGGACAAGAAATCAAGGCTAGGATTTCCGTGAGGTTGGGAAAAGATCCCTCTTAAGGCAAACCCTCCTCTCCTTGGCCCTCTGTATATACCAGTGAGGTGAGGAAAATGGTGGAGACCCTGTTTAGTGGCCAATAGATTAAGGCTGGGAGTTTGGAAGTGCACAGAAGGTCTAGTTGTCTTCAGGTATCAAAACTTAGAAACTTGTGAAAAGGGGTTGACTTTTCTGCTTAGCTGAGTGGTCTGTGCCTCACAGAATGACCACTTTTGGAGGACTCAAGTCAGGATGGTGGACCACAAAATCAGAGTTGATGACTGAAGGTTTTCCTGAAATCAGATCTAATAATAGAATAAGCAAGGGAGAGTTTTGTTATGTTTGTTTTATTTTTACCTTTCTCTCATGTCTTCTCTCCCTCTAAGCAGCTCTTGGTATTTCAGTTCTCAGCATGAATATTTTGTTGGAATTTATCTAATGACTCTAGAATTCTCTGTTCTGATGTTTGCTTTAGAAGACCACCCTTTCCACATGTTATTCCTAAACATAAGCAAAGATACCTTGCTTTTGCTCTGTCATGGCTTCTGTTACTAGGTTGACCTACTTTGTGCCAATGACCAGAAGATGTGTTTTTTTTCCCCTTCTTCTTTTTTGTTTTCCCCCAGCAATTCAGCAATGATCTTAATGTGCTACTATGTTTTAATAGTCATTTTTGGCTGACTATTAGAACAAAATAGTACACTATAAAACTCCTGCATAGATGAACACCCTCCAAATGGTATATCCTAGGGAAATGGTGTTCTTTTTAAAGGATGACAGAGGGCACAGAGTTTGATATGGGAGGAGTGGTACTCTGACACTTTTGTGTCATCACCTTAAATTTTACTTTATTTACCTTTCATGCTAATTTCTCTTATTTGCTGAGATACATGATTTAAGTGTTATGGACAAATCACGGACACTTGTTAAACTGTAAGGAAGACGTTATTTAAAACCATGGTGATGGGGGATGGCAATAGGGGAGAAAGAGAGTCCAAGTTTCCATGCAACAAAGACAGCTGGGTATTTATAGCCAAGAAATAGGATAAGGAGTCAGGAGATTGAAAATTACTAAGAGATGTTAAGGGTTAGGAGGATTCTTGCTAAACTGACCTAACAATTTTTTTTAAGATTTTATTTATTTATTTGAGAGAGAGAGAGTATGAGTGTGGGAAGGGCAGAGGAAGAAGCAGACTCCCGGTAGGGAGCCGGACATGGTACTCTATCCCAGACTCTCCTAGGGACTTTGGGATCACGACCTGAGCCAAAGGCAGATGCCCAAATGACTCAGCCACCCAGATGCCCCTGACCTAACATGATTCTTTTGAAAGACAGACCAAGGATTTGGAAATCAAAGACAGAAGTTGGGACTGTGATAAAGAACTTGATCAAATACCAAGGGTGATCAGATATCAAAGATGAGGCGTGTCTGGTAGGAATTCTTTGTGCTGGACAGGCAAAGGACAGGATGAATCTTAGTTGAAAAGAGAGAAGAACCTGACAGAAGTTTGGTCAAGGAGAGTCTCTGTCACAGAATGGCCACTAAATGAGACGTTGTAAGCCTATTATCTGATACCAGGACCCCAGCTCTGTCTTTCCCAAGGAACTGGGGAAACAATTCCATAGAGAATCTCTAAGTTTTGTGATGCCCCTAGGTAGAAACATTGGAAATATCTCATTGTTAGTGTTGACTCTGGAGAAATAGCAACTTTATCCCCTTGCTGGTTCTAATTAAGAACCCAAGAAAGAGTGAACTTTAAGCAAAGTTGGAAATAGATTATATTTTTCACACCTTTGAATCATTTTTAGATTATACTTGACCTCAACTGTGACCAAGTCTCCTCTTGACCTCAAGTTTTTCCTGACTGCTTCCCAATTTTAGATATTTTTTCTTACATCTCTTTCCAATATATATTTTTAAAAATTCTTTCACATCCCTCATTTCTCCCAAGTGATAATTTCTTGTATATAAGACCTCCCAGGGTAAAATGCTTGACCAAGACATGTCTAACAGTGTAATGAAGCAATATTGTTAGGGAAACAGCTTACATCCTGCGAAGAGGGCAGGTTTTTGGTCTCCTGTCAATCATATCATAGGCTGCTGCCTACTATGTGAATTTACAAAATTTGACCTTGACCCTGGGTTCTTGAAAGCTTTATCTCAGAGATTAGGTAGTTGGAAACCACCAAGAAAGATCATTTTATACCTTCATCCTTGCTCTTTTCTTTAATCCTGGCCCAGGTAATACCATACCGAGAATTAATGAAAATAGACGGGATCTGGGAAATAACTAGACAAGTTCACCCTTGCCAAGTTCTGAATTAACTGGCGAGTCCTTTTTGATTAGAAAGAATATATTCTGAGTTTTAATCCACAGTCTCTCAATTCTGAATTTCATCGGGATGCAAGGTTTTGCATTGAGTAAGTGTCTAAGCCAGGCTTTAAAAGAGAATCTCTGATAGAGTTTATGCATGTGAATGCAGGCCGATTTACATAGAGCTATGCTTATTTATGCTAATGAGTAAATGCTAACTATGCATCGTAAAACAGGCTCTCATCATGAGGAACAGATTTAGATGTGTTCACAGTTTACATCTTGAGAATATGCCCTTCTTTGGAGACTGAAAATGATCTGATGGATGGTGTTGTGGTCTCGCACAACCCCCTTGCTATGAATAGTTCTCAATCAGCTATGGTCCTTTTGAGAGCTGTGGACATGAAAGTTCAACACACAGGGAGAAAAAAACTGAAAATGTTGGTCATAGAGTTGGAATGGGGAAGAGAACCTCAAAGCAAACCTGGAGGCTTCCACCAGTGGACTGGGACACCTCCAAGACTCCTGTGGGCTGGCGAGAATTGCTATTATCTGCCTAAGGCACGTGGTTGCTTCTCACCCTGATGCCCTAAGCTTCAGTTCTGCATGGAGTGACTAACTGCCGACAGCCTCATAGGATTTGTGAATTGATGAGACAGGCTACAGCTTCTCTACAAAGTGTTATCCATGTTCTCCTGAGGGATTTAGCAGTTAGCAGTTGCTAGATAGGATGCTTCCAGACCCTGCTTTGTTTCCTTTAATCACAGTGAAATGGAAATTGTGGGAAGACAAAGAGCACAGGGCAGTCCAAGCCTTTCCCCTTGGCTTTTATTCTCATGAAGTGTCCATGTATTAGTTCTCTCCAACTTGGCTTCAAGAAGGAAACTCTTCAATTCTCTCTGTGATCCTAAAGCCCAGGGCTGGCACGTCTTACTCCGTGTCGGAAACAGATACCAGGCAATGCTGCCCAAAGCAGACGCCAGAAACCACTATAGTCATCCATTCCAGCAAAGGAGAGCCTGGTTTCTAGTTGAAATTACAGGGACTGCAGTAAAGTGTAATTATAACTTCTTTTTCTGTATTTAAATATTCTTCACTAATTTATCAAAAGGTTTAAACAAATAGTACTAGGCAAACAGACTTTCAGCAGGATGTTTGCTGATGTTATGCAACTTCCTTCAGGAAATAATGCAGTCTCTGTTTCAAAAAATGGCACAATGGGGGCACCTGGGTGGCTCAGCAGGTTAAGCCTCTGCCTTCGGCTCAGGTCATGATCTCAGGGTCCTAGGATTGAGCCCCACATTGGGCTCTCAACTCAGTGGGGGGCCTGCTTCCCCCTCTCTCTCTGCCTGCCTCTCTGCCTACCTGGGATATAGCTCTCTGTCAAATAAATAAATAAAATCTTTTAAAAAATGGCACAATGACCATGCCATAATTCTTGAGAATAAGGAAGAAAACTCTTAATCCCATCTACTCCCTTGAGGAAAAAGTCTTAGGAGTGTCCCAGATGCCTTCACTCCCTCCTTTGGGAACCCCCTCAAATCTTCAGAAAATAATGTTACCAACTCTATTATGAGGAGAAAATATGAGAAACTAACCTAATGGATTCATGAAATAAGTCTAAGACCTATGGGGAATGCTGAAGGTTGCTATTTTATAATTTTTTAAGAGTTCTCTCTTCCTTCTCACATCTGAAATTTTCTTAGGAAGAGAGCTAGATATATAAAATGGTGATTTTGGAACCGAAGGAAATCAGTTCAAAAAAGAGGAGGAGACTTTGAGGATAAGATGTCTGGGGACACTCTGGACTTACTTCTATTGAAATGCATGTTTAAGAGATACTATATGTGGACACCGCAAGGGATTGGATTCGGTTACTTCTAATGGCAGTTACTTTATAAACAGTTTTTAGTTTTTACTTTCCTTTTGCAAGAAATGGAGCTACTCTCTTCTATTCCTGGCATGATGGACCCAGTTGTGCCCTTCTCCTTCTCCAGGAACTGGCACGTAAATGATGATGAGTTAACGTCTGAAACAATATCTTCCTGTGGTCATCTGATTGTATGTAAAATTGAATAAGGGAGTGAATTAGCTATCCCTTTCTAAGGTATACGGTTGTTGAGGCAGAGCCTCGCCCAAGGGCTGAAGGGAATGAAATATTAGCAGTGCTGTGTATGCCATTCTCTATGTGGATATCTTCCTACTCCGGGAAATGGTAGGATATGCTTGGCTCCGCCCACTGGCCTTGGTACTTCTGGGCCATTAGGAAAAAATGTGTCAAGATGACACTCTCAGGGTTTGGTTGCTTTATTCTGGTACAGATTTCGCTTCAGTCTCTGACTGCTGTTTTCCCTCAGCGCACCCTCCCTTTGATTCAGGCTCCAGGCTCTCATCCTTTGATGTTTTTACACCCACAAATCCTGCTTCTCTCTTTCTCAAACACTTGAATTGGATTGTCACTAATTAAAACCTTCCTCTTTGACATGTTACAGACCTTGTTTGTAGATTGTCTTGAGATGGAGGTTGGGAGATCTTACCATTGTAACTTCCCTATTGTTGACCCTTAAGCTGTCCTAGGAAACATCCCGGGGTATCTCTAGATAATGATCTTCATGGGGCTTTAGCACTTCTGAGAGGCTTAGGTATTCTCTTGCAGGGGGAAAAAAAAATCCCATGCCTTAACATGGGGTGATTTTTCTGGCCCTTTTCTCAGTAATCGAAAAGATGTCCCCCACTCAATTAACTAATTTAATTAACATATCAATCATTGTTCAAACATCAATCAAATGGTTCAAATAAAAAACATTAATGAAAGGACTTTCATAAGTGTGGGCTGCGGTATAAAAAATAGAAAATAAGCCATGATGTAATTCTCATAATAAAGGCTATTGCCACCACTAGGATTGAAAGAAAAAAGGTAAAATATAGTATTACTAGAACCAATGAGGGTGGACAATGTGGAAGAGCCATGGGGCGAGGCAGAGAATCATGGAGAGTCGATCTGGACTAGGCATCAGGGGAATGAGTAGAAAGTAACAGTACAACCAGCTAATTCAACAATAGCAAAAATCTTACTGGAGAGCGATAATCTGCTACAGCTCTCTTTTCCTTCTTGCCTAAAGCATATTTTTGTTCTGTTTTTACATTTCAGTGAACTTATATCAGCAAAGTCCATCAATTACATATTTGCTGAGTACTCTTTTTTTTTTTTTTTTTTAAGTAAGCCCCACTTCAGCATAGAGCTCAATGTGGGACTGCTTAATGCACAACCCTGAGATCCAGACCTGAGCTGAGATCAAGAGTCAGACACTCAATGGAATGAGTTCCCCAGGCGCCCCCTGGCAAGTACTCTTTTACATGCAAGGCTCCCTGTCAAGCACTGAGAGAGTTTCTATTGCCAGAGTCTGATGTCAAAGGATAGAAGTGAAGAACACATAGTTGTTTACAAAATGTTGATCATTTTATGTTCCTTAAAATGAATAAAAACTCTATGGATGTTTAAACAAAAGGAAAAGTCATATTCATTTAATGGACGCAGATAATCTCAATGGATAAGTAGAGGTTTTAAAAAATTTCATTTGTGGGCATGGTTGTGATAGGCAGGGTATGGAATAATAGAAAGGGCATTTCTTTTCTTTTCTTTTTAAAAGACTTTATTTATTTATTTATTTATTTGACACACACACACTGAGAGAGTGAACACAAGCTGGGGAGTGGGATAGGGAGAAGCCGGCTCCCCGCCCAGCAGGGAGCCAGACACTGGGCTCCACACCAGGACCCTGGGATAATGACCCAAGCCGAAGGCAGATGCCCAATGCCTGACCACCCAGGTGACCCTAGAAAGGACATTTCTAGAAGAGGTAGGAGAAAGGATATTTCTAGAAGAGGTAGGAGAAAAGACATTTCTAGGAGAGGTAGGAATGTGTAAGTCATATTTGGAAAATAGTGAATGACCTCAAATATGGGTCAAAAGATGAGAAAGATAAGCCTAGAAGGTTGGCTTTGACTAGATCATGGAAAGTAGAGAAACTAACCAAGTGATTTTGGAAAGAAAGGTAATGGTAGCAAAAATTAATGAAATTTGTTTCATCTGAGTCTTGAGTTGTTCTTAAATTTCTGTTTCATGCTAGAAAAGAAATCAGGCAGATATCAGTCTAGGCTAATTTTAGAAAGCAAGAATCATGAGAAAAAAATATATAAGACACTTTTAGACCAATATGAAGAAACATTTTCTAAGCAGCTTTCCAAATGCAATAGATACTTTGAAAATAGTATTTGGAATGTTCAAAGCAGAAGGAGCCAACCGCTTATAGTGAATGATGCAGAGCTCCTTCCTTATCTCAAAAAACTACAGAGATGGCCTTCAGGATTCCTTCCAACTTAACATTTCTATGTCACAGAATAAGATACAAATTATGATAGTGAAATTTTATTAACTGAATGTTTTATAGCCTTAATAGAGGGATAATAAATCAGAAAAAAGAAGCATAAAGAATATTTATTTATTTGCTTCTTCCTGGACAAAGTTCAGGACTGAATGCAAGTCAAAGGGCACTGAGTCCTGAGGAAAAAAAAGTGGTATCTTAAACAAGAAAGCCTAAATAAGAATCCTTTTCTCTCTTCATTTAACAAGTTTGGTGAGGCTGGGACAGATAATGTCTCTGAGCCTCCTTTATCTCCTATGTAAGGCAAGATTATGATTATATTCTTAGAGGATTTGGGAAGGAATGAAAAGAAGTGATACATGTACATTTCCTGCTGCATAACAGTTACATAATAAATGTTAGTTTCCATGTGTTACATTTTAGGGTTGTTTGGAAACAACTTTTCTATTTTAAATAATACAGCAAAACCACAAATTCAATAAGAAAGTGTGTAGCACTATTTATTTTATTAATGACAGGAATATTAATACAAATAAAATTAAGGGGCATCTGGGTGGCTCAATGGGTTAAAGCCTCTGCCTTCAGCTCGGGTCATGGTCTCGGGGTCCTTGGATGGAGCCCCACATCGGGCTCTAGCCCAGCATCAGGCTCTCTGCTCGGCGGGAGCCTGCTTCCCCTCCCCACCCCCCACCGCCTGCCTCTCTGTCTACTTGTGACCTCTCCCTCTGTCAAATAAATAAATAAATTCTTTAAAAAAATTAGGAATATTTTCAGTTAACAGAAGTAATGCTGTGCAACAGGCATTGAGACGATACCACATCAAATCCAACAGCTTGCAAAATACAGCTGGCTCAGTCTATCACACCTTTTTAGTGTCTCAGTGATGAAAAACCTACTTAGCTTCTTCACCTGGTTTAGAGTTGAAATCTGCTAATTAACTCAGATAATTAAGACTTCCAATGTTTGCTGAGAAAGAGAACCTATTTATTGTTCATGTGCTCTTGGCATTTCAAATAGTGATGGTTGGGCTCTTTTAAGTTTCAAGAAAAAAAATTTATTTTAATGAGTAGATTTTGAAAACTCAGAAAAATGTACTAATGCAGAAATATAGGAGAATGTGACCAATTTTTATTTTGCAATTTTTCCCAAAGTACAAGACAAAAATGAACCAATCAACCAATTAAACAGACAAACAAACAAACAAGTAATATAATTGGAGAAAAGAAAATTCAAATTTTTCCAATGTTCATTTCTAAGTTTTTATTACCAATACTATTCCTGGAATTTTAATACTACAATTTTTGTTGTTTTGGGGGGGCTTAAAAAAACCCAAGGAAAAGCTGATACCCCATTTGCTATTGAGGCATGAAAAATCACCCCAAAATTTAGTGGCTTAATACTATATAGATAATTTGTTTTGATTATGTAATTACAGGATTGGTGGGGCTTTCTGGGGATGAGATACTCTACTTGGCTAGGATAGCTTCAGCGGATTTTGGGGGTGAATGTTGAGGTATGGGAGGTTGACTATGGAGATTGCTGATGGACTGGTAGGTGGAGTGCAGATAGATTACTGAACCTTACATAAAAAGCAAAGTCAACAGTTACTCATAGGGAGAAGGAAGATAGAATAGTGATTGGGAGCACAGGCTTGAGAGTCAGAGAGACCTAGGTTCAAGTCCAGCCCTCATAGTGCTGTAGTGATGTGATATTGATTTAAACTATCTGAGCCTCAATTTCCTCATCTATAAAATGGGATAGCAACAGTTCTTCTACTGAGAAAGTAGCTATGGGCACACACATACTATTAATACCATGCCATTTATTATAGCAGTGGACTACCAGAGCAAAAATTTCTTTATGCATGGGTCCTGGGTTGGATGATCCATCATGAGTGCCCCACTGCTCTGCCCCACAGTGCTCCAATAACAGAGTAGGGGCATGCATGACATCGAGCCTCTAGGTCGGGAAGGTAACATTGTTAGAAAAGAGAAGCCTGCCCAACTCACCCTCTGTTCTTTATGATGAGCCAGC
Organism: Lutra lutra; assembly: GCF_902655055.1. Taxonomy (NCBI): domain Eukaryota; kingdom Metazoa; phylum Chordata; class Mammalia; order Carnivora; family Mustelidae; genus Lutra; species Lutra lutra. The sequence continues at coordinate 148,391,206 of NC_062278.1, forward strand.
TCTTTGTCAAGCTGTTGAAAGCAGATGGAAACAGGAATCCAACATTCCCTTTATTTGTTTCTATTCAACCTGCTTCATAAGATTGCTGCAGTGACACATGTAAAATGCTTAGCAAAGCATCTGACATAGGATAGACTTCAATAAATGTTAACTATCTTTGCATTATTATCGGATTTCTCCTAATTTCTTATGTATCCTCTTTCAAATATAAATAAATTCCATTCATAGAAGGAATACTTTGTATAAACATATGTTCTTGTTATGAATATTGTTAGCTAGAAAGGCTGTATTAGCTAATGATTGCTGAAAACAACAACCATTTATATCTACAGATCTGTGGGTCATTTGGGGTCAGCTGTGGTTGGGGAGATCTAGGTGGAACTTGGTTGGGCTCAGCTCTGTCCCAAGCACTTCTAATCCCTTTCTAGAAGCAATAATAAGCCTTGGCATGGTCTTACCATGATGGCAGAAGCAACAGGGAACAAGCAGAAATGAATAAGAACTCTTAACTCCTAGAATCAAAACTTAAGCACTGTCACTTCCACAATATTCTACCAGCCAAAACAAATATTCTGTTTGGCCATATCCAAAATCATGGGGAGAAAAACTAAACTCCACCTCTTTAGTGGGAAGATCTACAAAATCATGGAGGAAATAAGTGAGGCCATGAATGCAAACTACTACAATGATAGACTTGGAAGCTTTCATTTGTCTGCACCAGAAGGATAGATGTGTTGTCAAAGATCTTCATGCCGCTTCTACAAAGACAAGACATCTTGGTACCTAAACACTTTATCTTGCCTGGACTGGGTTGAATAGTGTACACCTCCCAAAAGTTATCTCCACTAGAAACCTATGATTTTGATCTTAATTGGAAGTAGGATCTTTGCAGATGTAACCAGGTTGAGATGAAACCATACTGGGTTAAGATGTCTAATGAATAGTGTCCTTTTAAGAGGGAAATTTGGATACCGAGGCACACAGAAAGCAGGCTGCCGTGTGAACACAGAGTAGACATGGGGAAGAACACCCCATGTAGACAGAGGCAAATGGAAGTGATATGTTTATAAGCTTAGAAACACCAAGACTGGCAACCTCCAGAAGCTAGGAGAGAGGCCTGGGGTGGATTCTTCCTCAGACTCTCCAGAAGAAACCAAACCTCCGGATGATTTGATTTCACATGGACTTCTAGCTTCCAGAACTGTGAGAGAATAAGTTTCTGTTGCTAAAACCCAGCAGCTCTAGGAAACTCGTACATTGGCTGTAGCTAGCCAGGTGACAAGAAAAGCAAGATTCTTAAAATATCCCAACCTTTGTGTCACTTTAGGCTACAATTTTCTACAAAGTGGTTTAAAACCCCATTTATGATCTCAGATACAGCAGCATTTTGTCCACAACTAACTTCCATCCTACTCTTGTTTGAGGCAATGTATTTAGGTAAATAGAACACTGGACTAAAATCTGCAAATCTTTGTCACCTTCTTTTCTTCTCCACATCTCATCATACACCAAGATTGGTCATCCCTTTCCCATAAATGACACTGAATTGGCCACACTGCCTTCCTACAAGCTCTCATTTCTGACCATTGTTATTCATTTGGCCCAGTGCTGCCATGAATCTAGATATGGCCATATCATTATAGGACGGATTATAACTTTTTAAAGTTTTGAGCATGACAAATGACACCCTTCATTATTGGACACTGTCAGTTGCATCAGCTGTCATAGCCTTTCATGGGTGTCACATCATCAGCACATACCAGAGCTATATCACACTATTTATGTCCTCTTTATTGCTGCATATTCTCCTTTGTCTCTCGCCTTTGCACATGTTGTTCTCTGTGTATCATTCTGGTGAGCTCCCATTATCCCAGGACTCAATTTAGACACCACTTCCTGTGGGAAACCTTCCTAGCTTCCTTTGGACTTGATTTCATATTTTCTACATCACTCTCCGTTTTAATATTTTTCTACATTGCATTTTAATTGTTTTCCTCTTGCCTAATTTACTCTTGAACTGTATCCATTGAAGGCTCGTCTTGTCCTATTTATACTTCCAGCACTCATTACAAAGTAGTCACACAATAAATGGTTATTGAATGAGTTACTTCTTCCTCCATAAAATAATCTCCCTTGCCTATGGGAAAATATATTTAAAGATGCTCATACCTCCAGTACTCTTTTTTATATACATTGTTGTTTATGACAGATTTTATTTTCTGCAAATTAGTAGAATATTTATTTCTCCGTGCTTAAACTTTTTTTTTCAAGTGTAAGATTGACGTGTGCAAGCAATCTCTATTTCTGTGGAAAAGCTAGAAATAAGATATCCAATACTATAAAACATACTTCTTACTTTTAAAGTTTTGCTGAAGAATGTGTCTATGGTTAGGATAGCATAAGCATTAAATTTTTGTTTTAGAGCTGTGCATATTTTAAATTTATGTTTTAAAGTTTTGATCTTGGGGTCGGGAGAGGGGGGTGGGGTTATGGACATTGGGGAGGGTATGTGCTATGGTGAGTGCTGTGAAGTGTGTAAACCTGGCAATTCACAGACCTGTACCCCTGGGGATAAAAATACATTATATGTTTATAAAAAAATAAAATAAAATAAAGTTTCGATCTTTTGTTTCTACATTGGATTAAGAGTTAACATTTCTTCTACTTTCTTACAATTTTACACATTTTTGGCTGTTTTCTCTTTTGTTTATGCTATGCCACCATGCTATTTTGTTAAAATATTAAAATGAAACATTTGTTCAAACTCAAATAAAATTAATGTTTTCTCTTTAGAAAATATTTCTGTAATGTTTCTGATCCTATCCACACTTCTGTAATTTTGCCATTTCACCAAAAAAGGGTTAAAGTCTATATTCCCTTCTCTTGAATTAGGTGAGTCTTTCTGTCAGTCTCAGTGAGTAGAATGAGGCAGGGATAATAGCTTATAGAATGGGATTCAGCTTTCATTTGCATCATTTTCTTACAGTGAGATTTAGAACCCAGTTGTCATTGTATGAGGAAGCCCAGGTCGCATGGGGAGGCCAAATTAGGGGAGTACTAAAATCCCATCCCTTAGCTTGACAGCAAGCATCAACTTGTCAGCTATCTTGGGAATGAATTCCCCAATTTCCCTTCCCCTAATGCCACAGAGAGCAGGGATGAACCTTCTCCACACTGTCCTACTCAAAATAAGGATTTGTGAGCAGGGCACCTGGGTGGCTCAGTGGGTTAAAGCCTCTGCCTTTGGCTCAGGTCATGATCCCAGGGTCCTGGGATCAAGCCTTGCATTGGGCTCTCTGCTCAGCAGGGATCCTGCTTCTTCCTCTCTCTCTGCCTGCTTGTGATCTGTCTGTCAAATAAATAAAATCTTAAGAAAAAAAAAAAAAAAGGATTTGTGAGCAAAATAGTGATTGTTATTGTTTTGAATCATTAAGTTCAGAGTGGTTTGTTACAAAGTAATGGATAGCCAGAAAATTGTTATAAATAAAAATAATAAGTAGTCTTGAAAAACAATCTGGTCAATATAGGATAAACGTTAAATAAAAATAGCACATGAAAGCCTTAGAAAAGTCAATGTCTAGGCAATACTTTCAAAGGCCCATGCTGGGAAATAGTTTTTTGTTTTTTTTTTAAATGGGGGCACTTTGTCACTTAAATGTACATAAAAATGTATTTCTTACATAAACTTGAATAAAAGTCCACACATTTCAGAAGCAAAAATGCAAAAACTAAGAAGATACATAAATTGGCCTATCTGGGGTTGTGCCTGTCTCTGCACATGGCCCAGGAGATAAACAGAAAAATAAAAAACTCTCACTTGTCTCAGAAGTGGCTGAGTGATTACAATGGAAATTTTTTGATTATCTGAGAATATCTGTCTAATATTTGATATTAGTCAGGGGTCAGCAAACTATGGTTTACATGCCATATCTGGGTCACTGCCTATTTTGGTAAATAAACTTGTATTGGAACCCTTCTTGTCTCTGGTTACTTTCACACTTTAACAATGCTATTGCTTTATCATGACATCGATCGTACAGCCTGCAAAACTGATAATAATTACTATCTGGCCCTTTACAGAAACAGTTTGTTGACCTCTGCCCTAGGTGAATAATTTGGGAACTGTACGGACGCCAGGCAGATAGTTTGGTTTAAGGAGAGCTCATTTCCATCATATCCAAAATTGTGTCTCAGAAAGGCTCACACTTCAGGGGAGTCCTGTTCTGAGTCGTTTACTGTCTCCAGGACTGAGAGATGGAGTAAAGGTCAGGAGAAGGCAGGAAAGTCTGCGTGTATAAGCCTGAATGTCAGGAAGGTCTGATTTAATGGGCAACTTAGGAAGGGCCTGACATATCTCAGAAAGTGAATCAGAAATTTTGTGGCTGTGGGATGCTTTGGTGCCTCAGTGGTTTAAATGTGGGACTCTTGATTTTGGCTCAGGTCTTAATCTCGGATCATGAGATGGTCTCCAGACTTAGCAAGCGATCTGCTTGAGAACTCTCTCTCCCTCTCTCCTACTCCCCGCAGCCCACCTCTCCTTGCAATCTCTCTTTCTTTCAAATAAATAAATCTTAAAAAAAAAAAAAAAGAAAGAAAGAAATCTTGTGGCTTTATGTGACAAAAATTCCAACTTAAACACCTAGGAGTTGTACTTGGATTTAAGTCTAGCTGGAACCAGAGGCTCAAATAATTTCACAAGCACACTGTTTTTCGGCTCTATCTCCTTTTCTCTGACCTGGCTTTATTTTCAAAATCCCCCAAAGCAGTTCTAAATTTATGTTGTCCTTTCCTCTGATTCATGTCCCCTCTGGCAACAACCAGTTTGTTCTCTATTTAAGAGTCCTGTTTTGACTTGTTTGTATGCTCCTTTGTTTTGTTATTTAGATCCTACATATCAGTGAGATCATATGATATTTGTCTTTCTCTGTCTGACTTATTTCAATCAACATAATACCTTCTAGGTCCATCCATGTTGTTGCAAATGGCAAAGTCTCATTCTATTTTATGGCTGAGTAATATTCCATTATGTACATACCATATCTTTACCCATTCATCTATCAGTGGACTTTCAGATTGCTTCCATTAATCATACATTAATTTAAAAAAACAAACCTCACATTATTCTGACATTTAGCAATCCAATGAGAGACAAAGAAAAGATCATCTCATCAAATTTCATCAAAAGTCTTAGGGGTAGAGGGGATTCTCCATTTTGTCCAGCTTGGGTCACATGTTTATCACTGAGTAATCACTCAGGCCAAGATGATGAAACCCTCTGATTGGCTAGGTCCTGACTATGCCCAGCTTTTGCTCTTAATCACACTACTTAGGCATGAAGAAGGGACATTTTACTAAAGGCATACTGGGCAAATATTTTCTTTTTAAAGTACATTTATCACATTTATTCATTGGTTGTAGCTTAAGACTGCCAGATCAACAGAGAAACCCCAGTTAAAATTGAATGTCAGCAACAAATATGAAACATTTTTACTATAGATATGTCCCAAATATTACATGGGACTTACTTAAAAAAAAAAAAGTATGGGGCTTCTGGGTGGCTCAGTAGGTTAAGGCCTCTGACTTCGGCTCGGGTCATGATCCCAGGGTCCTGGGATCGAGCCCCGCATCAGGCTCTCTGCTCCGCAGGGAGCCTTCTTCCACCTCTCTCTCTGCCTGCCTCTCTGCCTACTTATGATCTCTGTCTGTCCAATAAATAAATAAAATCTTTAAAAAAAAAGTATTCATTAGTTAACCACAAATTCAAATTTAAATGAGTATATTTTATTTCCTACATTTCATTGGCAATACTATAACCAGTTCAAAGATTTCATCATTGATACTGACTTAATTTTGGATTTTTCTAGATTAAGCTCACAAGATTCTTTTGGTGATTAGTCAGGGTAACAGTGCCAACAAAACATTTGGCAAATTTTAAAGTGCTATAGAAACATAAGAAATTACTAGTTTTTCTGGGTTGAACTCCTAAAGTTTTATTTCAACCTTGCTGCTGTTGGGAGGCAATCATATACCCTGTCTTTCTAAGCTGGAGGGTGTTTCTCTCCCTGACAATTAAGGTGATGAAGAGAATTGAGCTTACATATATAATTTAAAGTGATCATAACTAAAAAAATTATTCCTTAAGATCAATAAAACAATCAACATTTCTTAAAGACAAACATAGATCTTTTCTCAATAATTCCAGGGAGATTCAAGTGCAGTATTGACTGCTATGACTTAGAGTGAATCTTAACCTCTGTCTCAAGTTATATCCAAGAGATTTGGCCCATAATTCTGGTTTAGAGTTTAAAATGTCTGCCTATGTCCCTACTGCCAAGTTTTAATTACTTCCTGCAGGGAGATCCTTCTTTTTTGGTCCCTGAGATTATTCAGAAGAGAGACATCTGCTTTCAGCTTAACTAAAATGCTACTTCCAGCCACAAAGATTTTTTTTCCCTCTCATTTTATTTTTTTTCCCATCAACCAGTGGAGAACAAGGTCTATTTTCTTTGAAGGGGAAAAAGTTACCTGCTTTACCACTGGAGCAATTAAAGCCCTTTACCTAGCTTCACTAATCCCCAAGAGGATTCTTAATGTTATTCTCTTAGAAAAGTGGAAGGTTTAATCTGCATATAATGGCCAAGGTTAATTAAATAAAACCTCATGGCCAGATTTCCCTGGAAAGCTGAGGAAATGGTATCTTTTCCAGCCTGGATCAGTTAAAGAAGTAAAGTGATGTAAGTTATTCTATTACAATAGAATAACTAATTAAACTCCAACTACACTCTTGAACCCCAACATTGCATGCAGACATGACAAAGAACTGGGTTGTTCTGCACAGGCAATTAAGAAATAGGACACTGCATAATGTGTTAATTACTTCAAAAATATAATCACTAAAGAAAGTTAGAAAGGGAGAAGTGGACATGGGATAGAGTCATAAAGCAAAATTCACAGAGCATTGGGGGGAGGGACTTACAGTCCCTTCTCTAATGACCGTGGCTGAAAGACTGTGAGCAAGTCACTTAAAACTGTGCCTCAGTCTCCTTGCTGGAAGGAGTTGAGCTGATGGCCATTTTTAAGTTTATTGCAGAAATAAGAGCTACACAACCTTGATAGCTGTTTGTAAACTGCCTAGTATATAGCACATCTGAGCTCTGGATTATCTATAGCTCTCCATTTCTGTCTGCTTAGGATTCTTTCTCCTCTGTCAAAGACTTTCTTCAAATAGTTGACAGTCATTCTTACTTAAGAGCCAGGCACTAAAAAGCTATTTGGAAGCACTGTGTGCAGACTTGGTCTTTAAAACAAGGTAATTGCTTTGGATCAGCATTTGACTGAGAGACACTCAAAGGTCAGTCTGAAGGTCTTTACTCATGGGTCTTTCTCTTTTTCCAGAAGATACTACCAACTCCTGCCTGAGCGAGATTGGAGTGGCATATGCTTAGCAAATAGACACTTACTCCATATGGGGTTAGTCTTATGTTCCACGTCCATTATCTGTTTCCTCCCATGTCTCAACTCCAGTACATCTCTAGTTCAGCTGCTCTGAATAATAAAGTTGAAGTATCTTTTGGGGAAGGAGGAGGGTAATAACCTGACTGATTTGGGTCAGAAAAGGATCTAAGGTTATAAATGATTTATATAATGTCTTAACCAATGATTTCATGCAGTATGGATTTATTCAGAGCTTACTCTCACACATGGGAAATATTATAATTGCTTTTTCTTCCCCCACAGTTACCATTTTAAGAAAATCTTTGCCCAGATTCTCATAATTGCCATCATTTTTATAATTTTGGTCTAGGGGAGGTAAGAAGAAGAGGGATTTCCAATATCTGTGGGAAAGTGAAGAGAATAATGACAAATTAGCTCAAAAGACTTATAGAAATTTGAAGAAACATTTTACTTTAGGCCAGGATCCAAATAGATACACGCTCAAATTCTTTTTTTTTTTTTAAATGGGGAGACATCTCTTTGTAGCTGTTTTTCACTTGGCCCAATTACATGCTATGATGCTTTTATTTGTCTGCAAAATATTTGACATTTTTCCCATCAAGAACTGGAGTGAAATTCTCTTCCCCTTGAATAGGAGCCGCCATTCTAGACATGGCTCTCACAAACACAAGATGGAGGAAATGACACTTGGTGACTTCAGAGGTCAGGTTATGAAAGGTGATTATAGGTCTAGCTCACTTTCTTTCTGAGGCATACAGATTTGGAGCACAGAACTATTCTGGAAGAAATCTGGCTACTGAAGGCGCATGTGTGACAGACCACATGGGACCACCACAGAGAGAGATATAGAAATATAGAGAAATGTCTGGGAAGCCCCAGCTATTCCGGCCTCCATCTATTTATATCTTTTCAACTGAAGTGCCAGACATGCAAGTGAAAACGCTCTGAAGATAACTCCAATACTAGTCATTGTGTAACAAACAAGAGACCCTATGTAAGAACTTTCTATGAGCCCAATCAACTTACAGAAACATGAGAAATAATACTAATAAGTAATGGTGGCTGTTTTACCTCACTAGGTTTGGGTGGCTTGTTATGCAGGAGTTGGTAACTGGAACTAGAGTGTTAGTCCAAGTACTCGACCTGTGAAGAATAGGGCATAGTCATGGAAACCAGGTTTCTCTGAGGAGGGCTTGCTTGGCTCTGCCCCATTAACTTTGCAATCTTAGAGAAGACACTTGAACAAATTCTTCAAATCACAGATTTCTCATTTGTAAAATGTGAATGATGATGCCCTGTGAGCAGGGTTTTTGTGTGATTAACTGAGGAAAAAAAATAGGGGGAAACTCTAGGTTCTGCAAAAACTGTAAGGGCCTCTTTAGCCAGAGGGAGCCATTATGTTGTAAACTTAGATTGACCCTGCCCCTCCCAGAGGAACTTACTTGCAAAGCTCAGATACAAGGGTGGGCCAGGCCGGGTGGAGACATCCAATCAGTAGGGCGAGCATATATTTACTATGGTAAATTGAAATTCAATTGGCCACCCGTATTGCCGACCTAGCATGACTGTGCAGTTTTCCCTGTGTATTGCAATCCCATTGGCCACCTGTGTATAAGCCAGGCTCAACCACCTCTATAAAAGTTAGTCTGTGAGGCTGGGGTAGGGTTGTTGTGGTCGGGAGGGGGGTGGTGGTCGTCGTCCTCGTCGTCCTCGTCGTCCTCGTCGTCGTCGTTGGGGTCGTCGGGGTCGTCATTGCCTCTTTGTAAGAGACGACCCCGGTTGGTTTGATTTTCAATGCTTGGCGTGAAATAAAGCTTTGCTTGACCTTTGCTTTGCATCAGTCTCGTTCTTTTGATCACGGACCCTAACAAAAACAACATAAAATTGTGATTTATTATTGTCATTTTTATGATGAGAAGCACTTCCCATGAGTGAATTCCTTGGGAGTTTTCAAAAAACTTGGCCAAAGTTGTATCTTTGGATGGTTAAGGTTTGGGGGAAGGGAGTCTACTTCTGCCCAGGTCATCAAAATTAATATCTTAATGTTTTATTGCATTTTTCTAAATGCATTGACATGTAAAAATCACAAAGGGAAATGATGGTATCTTCTCTATACTAAGGGGAAAATTTCAGTAAGACATAGGACTGGAAAGAAGAGACATATTGTTACATTTAAGATGAAAGTCCAGTAAAGAGTTGAAGATTAATTTTTTTTTAATGAAATATCAGCATTCATGTCACCATAATATGCATTCCTAATGATCAGGTGACTTGCTCGCCATCAGATTCACACATTGTTTGTTTTGTTTTTCAGTAGCCAGGTAGGGTTTGTGATGATTCCATGACAAGTTATAGGACCCAGCAGATTTATGGCCAATAAGTAGGAGTGGCAATACAGTGTGACAAGTACCTCAATCTACAAAATCAGATGTGCTAGAAGCAATATCTTATTTTTCTCCCACTCAGCTTAATTTTCATGTGAGCACCCATTCTACCCCTCACATGGTGGCAGAAAGTTAATCACAGTCCATTTGTGGTTTGCCCTATCTAGGATCGCACCTGATGTCAGGGCTGTTTAAAATACTGGGAGTAATGCAGTCCTTTATGTCATCAGCAGTGGACAGACTTTGTCCCTCACATTGAGAGATGACTTCACTGCCTAAAATGCAGTGATTCTTAAACTTTAGTGGGCATCAGAATCGTCTGGAAGCTTGTTAAAACATGGATGGCTGGGCTTTGCTTCCAGAGTCTCTAACTTGATAGATCTGGTGGGGAGAAGGGCTTGAGAAATTTGCCTATCTACCAGGATTCCAGACGATGCTCATGTTGAACATTCACCACACTTTGAGGACCATTGACCTTAAGAAGAAAAAGTCAGACCTGCCAAATTTATGAAGACCCTAACTTATTTTAGGAAAAGTGTTCATCACAAGAATCCCTCTTGCTCTCTATCAAACACCAGCCAAATGAGAAAGGTGTATCTCAGGAGGATTTCCAGGAAAGGACTAAGTGCATTTCAGGATTTTAGCTTTAATGTACCTTAGGCCATTCATTCATTCATTCATTCACATCAGAAGCTATCAAACAACTCAATAAAGTGTTACCTGAAAAGAGAAAAGCTTCATTTTTCCTCTTTATCACCCTACTTACTCACAGAATGGATCACATGTCCCATACTGCATTTAGAAAAAATAGAGGTTTTTGCCTATGATTTGAACAATGAAATCTATCTCATCTTTATCTCCTGGATTTGAAGCATCCACCACCAAATGTAATTTATTGTTTTGCTTTGTATCTACAAATCTGATATGAATCTTGAACAGTCTAGGTACAAAATAGGTAGATAGGTAGATAGATAGGTACATAGATGATAGATTGAGATAGAAAGATCAGATAAACCGATCAGATATATAGCTATAGATATGTAGATTTTTAAAAAAACTCTGCTTCTTTTGAGGTGAGGAACACTGGCCACCCATCTGTCTGAGTGCTTTCTCTGTTTCATTCTCTTCAGTCTATGAGTTACATATTTTATAATTCCATTCTGAACACCCAATCCCTTAATTTGTTGCAGTTTCTGTGGTATCTGGCAGGCCTACAGTGTGATTTGAAATGTACTCTATTTAAAGATGTTCTTTTGGGGAGACAAATATTATAATTGATCATGAAAATTTTCAAAGTGTGCTTTTGAAATAAAGAACAAGACCCCCTACTTTAGATAAATACACACACACACACACAGGTGGGAGTTCCTTGGTGCTCAGTTTTATGTGCTCTTCTTACTCTATTTGGCCTTATTGCTAGGATTGATGACTGATATATGTCATATGACTTGATTACAAAAAAAAAAATCACGCAACATCTAGCCTCCATGTGTTCTAGAGGCAAACACATTAATGAAGTAGAGGTCTGGCTTTGGCGTCACACACTTGGGTTAAAATTCTGGCTATACCAAGTGCAAGCTATGTGAGCTTGGGTAAGTTAAATAGTTTAACCATGTCACTTCACTTCTCTTGATTCAGTAAGATAGGGATGATGGGAATGACAATTTTTGTCTCCCACATGTGGCCATTGGTAACATATATAAAATACTTAGCACGGTATCTGCACAAACACTTAACAAATCGTAGCCACTTTACTCTGTGTCCTTTTGCCCTTTCTTTCCTGCCATTTGTCAATTTCCACAGAGATTAAAATCTTTTCCTGGCCACTAGGTGGAGAAAGCAAGCCTTCTATAGTAATTGAATTAAACACAAAGACAAATCATCCTGACCTAGATACTACAGACATTTTTTTTTTCCTTCTTGTTCTTCAGAACTTCAGATGGCATGAACAGGGAATCCAGAGAGATGTTTGGGGAATTCTTGAGCAGTTCCCAATGAAAGTGTTGGAGTTTTGAGCATGGTTCTGCCTTCAGGCTCTAGATTTCACTCAATGATGGTCCTATGCAAATTATAAAGTTCACAGCTTCCCAGCACCTTCCTATCCTCCATGACCTAACCTCTTTGCACTTCAAATAAGCACCTGTCCAATATTTTTTTCATTCTCAAGTATTATGTAGCTACTGATTTCTAGGGACATCCGCATTTTGAAATGAATTTCCTTAATAGGTTTCCTTTCTTTAACCTGTTTTATCATAGTAAAGAGAATCCATTGTACTTACTTCATAGAGCTGTAGTGAGGATCATTTAGTTAATACATTTGAAATCATTTGTGATCTTTAAGTTCCATACAAATAAAAAAATTTTTCTTATAGTGAAGATATAAATTCTGTTTTGAAAGGAAAAAAAAAAAAAAAGATGAGAAAGCCAAAAGATTCTTGAGAAAAAAGTACGGGTTGCAAGGGGACAGAGTGATCTGAAAGCATACAGTTGAAGCTTTGCTGTTAATCAGCTGTAGGTCTGGGTGGTAAGGAGAAAGGGATCTGCACTTACTGACCTTTTCATGCATTTCAAAGTTTTCCGGAAGTTCATCAACATTCACCACTACATCCCCACCCAACTGCGAGTCTACAGGCATTTTTAGGTAAAAGCTTTATAGCCTCTTGCTGAAAAGGCTCAGGCACTGCTCCAAGCTCCATATTTCTTTAGCTTATGCTTCTCATCTTCTCAACTCATTCTGAAAGTCTCTTTTCATTTGCTTTTATTCTTATTTTTGCCCTTTCTGCATTGACTCAGATGATCAGCTATTTGCAATGTTAACTCATTCTAGTCTTTGGCATCTCCGTGAGAATGATCTCATTAGCCCCCAAAACTGCAGCTACCACCCACTTCCTTGGCCAACTTCTTATAATCCATACTATTCTAGCAAGAACCTCATGATTATCTTTTATATGAGGATGCTCAGGCAGGAAGCACCCAAAGATTTTTCATTTTATCCATATTTTTACTTATAGTACAGAATTTTCTGTTTTCTATAATGGAAAATAACTAAGTTGCACACCAAATTTCCAGCCTGTAATTCACGTAGCTGTATTGCAAAAACAAAACCAAAATTAAAAAAACATCTCATGCTTTTAAACAGTAGTCTCATTTGCCTTTTCTCTAGTGCTCTTCTCGGTACTTTTGTTGTTCTTTTGGTTTTCCTATGTGATTTAAGGAGTGAAAAGGCAAGGGAGAAATTTTAGTTTAATGTTCAGTAAATTTCCACTCTAGGACCTGCACAAAAGTTCCCACAGGCAGCCAAGAGCATTGCTGGAGCCCTAGAATGCTATTCCATTTAAATGTGGTTTGAAATAGCACACTATTTCCACTAAATTTACTTTTAATGCATCTCATAGAATGATCATTTTTGCATAACACACACACGCACACACAAACACATACAAACACATAAGCATCGAGGGCCTAAATATAAGATATAAATGTAAATCCCATAGATTTTTCCCTATAAGATTTTCTAGTTCTCAATTTATAGTGTTAATTTGCAATCATCATGTTCTATATGCACAAGACATCCGTATACGATATTTTAGTATCTTATGAAGGACTTCCCCCAAAACAGACTCTGGGGCAAAGATTTGAACATAAACATCTTATCAAGATTACAAGTAATATGGGTAGGTGAGGGAAAAAGAGATACAGGGAAGGGAAGCAGACAACAAAGGGTACATTATATAGCCGGCTCCCACATGGACAACTGGAGTTTAATATTGTGGAGAAACTCCAGAAATGATGCAATATGCAACCTTCAGTTTTATCTTGTGAATTTTTATTTCTAGACCTATTAGTCATTGGTCAAGGACTTCTGGAGGAGAAGAGATGTAAATTCTCAGCCTTTCCTATCATCCTCACATATGAGCCAAGTGGATTTTCAGCAGGTCTCCAACAAAAATGCAGGTGTTGGCCATTGAAAGACACGCTGCTAAGCCAAAATGGTGAGGTGGACCAAAATAAGAGGGGTGGAGCACTGACCTGTCTGTTATTCTAACCTCCTGGCAAAAATTGCTAATCATGTATCAGAGTCTATATCCATGCCTACATTTATATCAAGTCCCTCAATTAAAAATCCAGACATAGTCAATTCTATCTCAATAAAGCTAAGAAAAAAATTAGTACATAATCTCCTCTCTCCCAAAATTCCCAGACCTGCACAGATGGTTTCACTGGAGAATTCTACAAAACATTTTCAGAGCACTAATAACAATTTTATAAAATCTCCTCCAGAAATAGGAGGAAACACTTCCCAATGCATTTTGCGAGGCCATCATTCCGTTAATACCAAAACCAGACAAGTAAGTACAGAGAAAATTGCAGACCAATGTAACTTAAGAAATTATATTTTAAAAATTCTCAACAAAAAATTAATAAACTGAATCCAATAATGCAGTCAAATGCTCTTCCCTGAGCTACACCCCTAAATCCAATAATGAATAAGAATTACACACCGTTGTCAAATGGGATTTATTCCAAGCATGCAAAACTGGCTCAGCATTTGAAAATTGATCAACGTACAGGTTAAGAAGAATCACATAATCGTATCAGTTGGTGCTTTACGCTTATAAACACTTGACAAAATCTAACATCCATTCATGATAAAAACTCTCAGCAAGTTAGGAAAGGAGGGAATTCCTTCGACTTAACAGAAAGTATCTACAAAAACCCTAGAGTTAGCATCATTTTCTATAGTGAAAGACTGAATTCTTTCTCCTAAGCACAAGAACCAGCCAATGACATCTGCTCTCACCATTTATTAAATATAGTACTGGAAGTTCTTTCCACCGTAATAAGGAAAGAAAAAAAAATTAAAAAGCATGAAGATTGAAAAGGAAGAAGCAAACCTATCTCTATTTGCAGATGATTTGATCCACATAGAAAATTCCAAGAAATCTACAACCCCCCAAACCTGAGAACTAAATAGTGAGTTCAGCAAACTTGCCAAATAGATCAACACAAAAAAAAATAATCCTTCTATATAATAAGAGCAAAATGCAGAAGTAGAAATTTAAACATGATATGATTATAGTCATTCTCATACTTTGGTATACACTTTTAAAAAGTCCAGGTTCTGTATGCTGAAAATCACAAAATGCTTTTAAATTAAAGAAGAGAATAAATTGTGTTCATGGACTGTAAGGGTTCAACACATTAAAGATTTCTATTCTCCAAACTGCCCTCTAGGGTTAGTGTAATTCCTTCCAAATCTAGCAAGAGTTGGTTAAGATTATTGTAAAACTTACATGGAAAGGCGTAGGCTAAAGAATAGCTAAAATAATCTTGACAAAGAGGAATGAAGTGGGAGGAATCACTCTACCTCCTCAGGTTAAGACTCACTGTAGAGGGGCAGCTGGGGTGGCTCAGTGGGTTAAAGCCTCTGCCTTCGGTTCAGGTCATGATCCCAGGGTCCTGGATCGAGCCCCACATCGGGCTCTCTGCTCAGCGGGGAGCCTGCTTCCTCCTCTCTCTCTGCCTGCCTCTCTGCCTACCTGTGATCTCTGTCAGTCAAATAAATAAATAAAATCTTAAAAAAAAAAAAAAGACTCACTGTAGAGCTATCGTAATTAAAAGCTTGTGGTATTGGTGGAGGAAGAGATCAATAGACCAGAATAGAGAACCCATAAATAAGCCCAAACAAAATGCATGACCAATTTTAAGTGAAAGTGTAAAAAATTAATTGGAGGAAGAAGAGCCTTTCAACAAATGGTGCAGAAACAATCAATCAGACATTCAGAGGCAAAACATTTTTCTTAAAAATTTTAATTTAAAAAATCATGAACCTGGGGCGCCTGGGTGGCTCAGTGGGTTAAGCCGCTGCCTTCGGCTCAGGTCATGATCTCAGAGTCCTGGGATCGAGTCCCGCATCAGGCTCTCTGCTCAGCAGGGAGCCTGCTTCCTCCTGTCTCTCTGCCTGCCTCTCTGCCTGCTTGTGATCTCTGTCAAATAAATAAATAAAATCTTAAAAAAAAAAAATCATGAACCTAAAGGCAAAATGTAAAACTCTAAGTATTTGGGAAAGTTAAAATAATTCCTCTGTTTTATGTTGCATAACTAAAATATGTCACTTTCCTGTCTCTTGACAACATTGTATTTCATTTCATTTCTTTTGAGAAGCACAATAGGGTCATGGGTGACCCTGCAGTTCGTGGAGTTCAAATACTTGGGTGTGCATTGTGGCTCTTCTACACACCAACTCTGTGACTCTGAGCATGTAAGTCTTCTGTCCTTCAGTTTTCTAATCTGTGAATGGGAATAATAACACCAGCCTTGTTCACAAAAGGAGGTCAAAGAGGTCATGTCAGTCAACATGAAGGCTTATAGAATACTCCCCAATACATGGAAAGAACTCTGAAAGTCTTAGCTGTTTTCTAATATGTAATTTTGAATATTTTCTTCCATTACTCACTAGAAAGATGTTTCCCAAACCCATATGTTAAAGATCTATTGACTGAAAGAATAAGAACACGTCTTTTTTTTATGGCTTGCATACACAGGGAGGTGATGCAACATTTTTGGATGATTTTGGTATCTTTTTTTCCCCAATGAAAGCTGTTTCCAAAACTTTTTGCCCGTGAAATAACATATTTGGCTTATTAGAAGAAAATAATAGATATCCGTCTGAGATCTCAGCTTGGTACAGAGGGCAGAATTGGTTTGCAGCAGAAATCAAAGTGGAGATATAAAGTGAGAAAAGATTAAATATAGATAGTGTAATTATGCACTGGGATGAGAACAATACCAATAACAATAGTGCTTTAGAATACGGACTTTCCCCACTCATATTGAAATTCATTTCTAAAGTTTATAATTCAGGACATATAGCTCCAAATTAAATATTTCTTTCCTGGTTCTGAGAAAAAGTGTTTTTAAACCTGGAGTCTGTTCCTGAAATAACCTGATCTTACAGTACCCAGTCAAACTAGGAGAAAATGTAATTTATTCTCATCACATGGTGACTTTGAAATGATTGTTCAGTCAATGCATTTACGAGTTGCATTTTATTTCCTTTGGTATCTATTCAAACTCTATGCTTTGCTTTCATGCACACTCTAAAACCAAAGTTAAAATTGATTTCTATTTTGCGTAATCAACCTAATGCCTAGTCCTCTTCTTTGGCATTTGCATGGTGTTTCTTTCTCTAAAATCCTGATCAATTTCAAAATTATCTTTGATTGTTTTCCTACTTATAAACCTTTTACTCTACTCATCTATACTGTTATCACTGCTAGCTAAGAACAGACTACTTTGTCTTTTTTTTTTTAAAGTTTATTCTTCTATATATGCAATTTTTGGCTTCTTATAGATATTTTAGAACTGGCATTATATTAATAATAATTAATTAGCTTGATAAGTCTTGTTGCTATTGCAATTCCAAGACATTTGATTATCTCTTGTTAATTTGGCACCATCACCACTACTCTCTAAGGCTAGGAACTGTATTTCCCAGAATCCTCTTCAACTTATGATTCTAGGTTGGTGTTTGCCAATGAAAGGAACACTTGTCTGATTTGAAAACTGGAAGCAAAGCAGAAGCCATTATTTTCTGGAAGCGGGCATAGCCTGATGTTTGGGGAGACGTGTTTCACAGCAGCTTCCTGGTGAGCTCCAGAAGATGAAGCACTTTTATTTTTATTCTTTTATTTTTTTAAAAGATTTTAGGTATTTATTTGACAGAGAGAAGACACAGAGAGAGAGGGAACACAAGAAGGAAGAGTGGGAGAAGAAGAAGAAAGCTCCCCACTGAGCAGTGAGCCCGATGCAGGGCTCATCTCAGGACCCTGGGATCATGACTTGAGCTGAAGGCAGATGCTTAATGACTGAGCCACCCAGGCGCCTCAATGAACCTCTTTTCAACTAAAGCAAATGGTGGGATCTTCTCAGTGATTCTCAAGAGTTACAGCAGCATCTAGAAAAATGTTGAAGGATTACCAAATGTGGTGCTTCAGCCTGAGGTTTTCAGTATCTCTATCTCCCCTGTGCTTTCATAGTAGCTTTGCTGACTGTCACTCTCCTAACTACCGCACGAATCCCTGACCTGTATTAAATCTGTTATATTTGGAATACATAGAGTCATTCTGTTTTCTTGACTGAACTTACTGATAGTAAGTAACTTACTGATAGAAAGTAGTATCCCAAAATAATCCATGAGTCCTCATCAAGTATCCCAGTCAAGTCCATAAAAAATTGTGTTGTTCCTTGTGGTACCTGTCCATGTTGTTCTTCACTTAAGGTCTACCATATCACTTCCAGATTTCCAGGGTCCACTAGGATGCCATCTCCCAATTGCTCCAAACTTCTGAGGATGACATCTTAAAATCTCTAATGTGCCAAGGCTGAGTAGTAATCCATGTAGAAGCAGGACAATGCCACTATTCCTCTGTTTAAAGTAAAATCTCAACACTTAAACATCAAATTGAACACCAAACGTCAACACATAAGCAACATCTATGGCCAGTGTTTCACAAAGTCACTCATGATAAAATCAACTTTGACATCTGCCTGCTTCTCATCACTTTTTTGGACTCAACATGTATGGAGACACCATATTGTATCCTCAGCCCTCTCTCCTTGGCAGAATTCCCACCTTGATGCTTTTATCCTTGAAAGCCATCATGCATAGTGGCTTTGGTCAGATTAGCCACTTAAGTTGCTTTGTTCTGCTCAGCATTGGCCAGAACTTCAGCTAGAGTGGTGACTTCACTAAATGAATATAGATCACTAATTATTTTGACATCAGTGGTTAGGAAATTCAGGAGCAATAGTGAAAAGAAAGCTGGAACCTACCTCTTGGGAAAAGCCGTACTGATAAGGCTAGAGGCTTAGGGTAGACTCCCAAGCTTATATGTTACCTAAACCACTTTACCTCACTGTGTGTATTTGTTAAGTTACTTAACCTCTTCATGTTTATCTGTAAAAATTCATAGAATAAGAATATTCACGTAATAGGGCTATTATGAGGACTATCTTAATGTATGATGGATACTTTTTTGTGTGTTCACATTAAGTAATTTTGGCAAAATCCCTTTGCATGGTTATGTTTCAGAATCCTCAACAGAAGTTCTATTAGATCTTCTTACTCTAATATTCTATGGATCTGTGTATACTCTTTTTGTCTATTATGGCTATTATCAATTGGAAAACAACAACAACAATCCAGATGGATTTTATCCATAGCCAGGGCAAGCTGTATTGAAACCATTGATCTCATCACTGAACTTGCATGCTGGGCAGTAAATTTTGAGAGTAGATCTTAAATAGCAGGGAAAGAAAGAAAAGAAATAGTCCCTCAGTTGAAAATGTCCTCTAGGACTAAGTGGTGTGAAAAACAGATCACTGCAAATCATCATCAAACCTTTCCTACGGGGGGGAGTCAAGATGGCAGAGAAGTAGCAGGCTGAGACTACTTCAGGTAGCCGGAGATCAGCTAGATAGCTTATCTAAAGATTGCAAACACCTACAAATGCAACGGGAGATCGAAGAGAAGAACAGCAATTCTAGAAACAGAAAATCAACCACTTTCTGAAAGGTAGGAATGGCGGAGAAGTGAATCCAAAGTTACAGGAAGATAGACCTCGGGGGGAGGGGCCAGCTCCCGGCAAGTGGCGGAGCAACGGAGCACAAAATCAGGACTTTTAAAAGTCTGTTCCGCCGAGGGACATCGCTCCAGAGGCTTAACCGGGGTGAAGCCCACGCGGGGTGAGCGTGGCCTCAGGTCCTGCAGGGTCACAGAAGGAACGGGGGTGTCTGAGTGTCGCAGAGCTTGCAGGTATTAGAAAGGGGAAGCTGGCTACAGAGACAGAGCCGAGGAGTGAGCTCACAGCTCAGGGTTACCTTGAACCGGTCACAGGCTCGGTGAGCTTGGAGCACTGTCAGAGGCCAGGGTGACGGGAGAGTAATTGGGCGCTGTCTCTGAGAGCGCACTGAGGAATGGGGCCCTGGGCTCTCAGCTCCTGTGGGCCGGAGACCGGGAGGCTGCCATCTTCATTCCCGCCCTCCGGAACCCTACGGAAAGCCCTCAGGGAACAAAAGCTCCCGAAAGCAAACGCGAGCGGATTACTCAGCCCGGCCCCTGGTAAGGGCGGTGCAATTCCGCTTGGGGCAAAGACGCTTGAGAATCACTACAACAGGCCCCTCCCCCAGAAGATCAGCAAGAAACCCAGCCAGGACCAAGTTCACCTACCAAGGAGTGCCATTTCAATACCAAGGAGAGCAGTGGAATTCCAGAGGAGGAGAAAGCAAAGCATGGAACTCCTGGCTTTCTCCCCATGATTCTTTAGCCTTGCAGGTAATTTAATTTTTTTTTTCTTTTTCAATTTTTTTCTCTTCTTCTGCTATTTTTTGTAACATTTACCCTTTTCTTTTTTAACGTTTTTTTAACTAGTTTATCTAATATATATATATATATATATATATATATATATATATTCTTTTTTATATTTTTTCTTCATTCGTTTTCTTTTTTAAATTGTTTCTTTTCTTTTCTTTTCTTTTTTTTCTTTCTGAACCTCTTTTTATCCCCTTTCTCCCCATCAGATTTGGGATCTCTTCTGATTTGGTTAAAGCATATTTTCCTGGGGTTGTTGCCACCCTTTTAGTATTTTACTTGCTCCTTCATATACTCTTATCTGGACAAAATGACAAGGTGGAAAAATTCACCACAAAAAAAAAGAATAAGAGGCAGTACCGAAGGCTAGGGACCTAATCAATACAGACATTGGTAATATGTCAGATCTAGAGTTCAGAATGACGATTCTCAAGGTTCTAGCCGGGCTTGAAAAAGGCATGGAAGATATTAGAGAAACCCTCTCCGGAGAGATAAAAGCCCTTTCTGGAGAAATAAAAGAACTAAAATCTAACCAAGTTGAAATCAAAAAAGCTATCAATGAGGTGCAATCAAAAATGGAGGCTCTCACTGCTAGAATAAATGAGGCAGAAGAGAGAATTAGTGATATAGAAGACCAAATGACAGAGAATAAAGAAGCTGAGCAAAAGAGGGACAAACCAGCTACTGGATCCGAGGGGAGAATTCGAGAGATAAGTGACACCATAAGACGAAACAACATTAGAATAATTGGGATTCCAGAAGAAGAGGAAACAGAGAGGGGAGCAGAAAGGTATATTGGAGAGAATTATTGGAGAGAATTTACCCAATATGGCAAAGGGAACAAGCATCAAAATCCAGGAGGTTCAGAGAACCCCCCTCAAGACTCAATAAGAATAGGTCCACACCCCCGTCAACTAATGGTAAAATTTACAAGTCTTAGTGACAAAGAGAAAATCCTGAAAGCAGCCCGGAAAAGCAGTCTGTAACATACAATGGCAAAAATATTAGATTGGCAGCAGACTTATCCACAGAGACCTGGCAGGCCAGAAAGAGCTGGCATGATATATTCAGAATACTAAACGAGAAAAACATGCAGCCAAGAATACTATATCCAGCTAGGATATCATTGAAAATAGAAGGAGAGATAAAAGCTTCCAGACAAACAAAAACTGAAAGAATTTGCAAACACCAAACCAGCTCTACAGGAAATATTGAAAGGGGTCCTCTAAGCAAAGAGAGACCCTAAAGTAGTAGATCAGAAAGAAACAGAGACAATATACAATAACAGTCACCTTACAGGCAATACAATGTCACTAAATTCATATCTCTCAATACTTACCCTGAATGTTAATGGGCTAAATGCCCCAATCAAAAGACACAGGGTATCAGAATGGATCAAAAAACAAAACCCGTCTATATGTTGCCCACAAGAAACTCATCTTAAACCCAAAGACACCTCCAGATTTAAAGTGAGGGGGTGGAAAAGAATTTACCATGCTAATGGACATCAGAAGAAAGCAGGAGTGGCAATCCTTATATCAGATCAATTAGATCTTAAGCCAAAGACTATAATAAGAGATGAGGAAGGACACTATATCATACTCAAAGGAACTGTCCAACAAGAAGATCTAACAATTTTATATATCTATGCCCCTAACGTGGGAGCAGCCAACTATATAAACCAATTAATAACAAAATCAAAGAAACACATCGACAATAAAACAATACTAGTAGGGGACTTTAACACTCCCCTCACTGAAATGGACAGATCATCCAAGCAAAAGATCAACAAGGAAATCAAGGCCTTAAATGACACACTGGACCAGATGGACATCACAGATATATTCAGAACATTTCATCCCAAAGCAACAGAATACACATTCTTCTCTAGTGCACATGGAACATTCTCCAGAATAGATCACATTCTCGGTCCGAAATCAGGTCTCAACCTGTATCAAAAGATTGCAATCATTCCCTGCATATTTTCAGACCACAATGCTCTGAAGGTAGAACTCAATCACAAGAGGAAATTTGGAAAGAACCCAAATACATGGGGACTAAACAACATCCTTCTAAAGAATGAATGGGTCAACCAGGAAATTAAAGAAGAATTGAAAAAATTCATGGAAACAAATGATAATGAAAACACAACGGTTCAAAATCTGTGGGACACAACAAAGGCAGTCCCTGAGAGGAAAATATATAGCGGTACAAGCCTTTCTCAAGAAACAAGAAAGGTCTCAGGTACACAACCTAACCCTACACCTAGAGGAGCTGGAGAAAGAACAAGAAAGAAACCCTAAACCCAGCAGGAGAAGAGAAATCATAAAGATCAGAGCAGAAATCAATGAAATAGAAACCAAAAAAACAATAGAACAAATCAATGAAACGAGGAGCTGGTTCTTTGAAAGAATTAATAAGATTGATAAACTCCTGGCCAGACTTATCAAAAAGAAAAGAGAAAGGACCCAAATAAATAAAATCATGAATGAAAGAGGAGAGATCACAACGAACACCAAAGAAATACAGACAATTATAAGAACATACTATGAGCATCTCTACGCCAACAAATTTGACAATCTGGAAGAAATGGATGCATTCCTAGAGACATATAAACTACCACCACTGAACCAGGAAGAAATAGAAAGCCTGAACAGACCCATAACCAGTAAGGAGATTGAAACAGTCATCAAAAATCTCCAAACAAACAAAAGCCTAGGGCCAGACGGCTTCCCAGGGGAATTCTACCAAACATTTAAAGAGAACTAATTCCTATTCTCCTGAAACTGTTCCAAAAAATAGAAATAGAAGGAAAACTTCCAAACTCATTTTATGAGGCCAGCATCACCTTGATCCCAAAACCAGACAAGGATCCCAACAAAAAAGAGAACTACAGACCAATATCCTTGATGAACACAGATGCAAAAATTCTCGCCAAAATACTAGCCAATAGGATTCAACAGTACATTAAAAGGGTTATTCACCATGACCAAGTGGGATTTATTCCAGGGCTGCAAGGTTGGTTCAACATCCGCAAATTAATCAATGTGATACAACACATTAATAAAAGAAAGAACAAGAACGATATGATACTCTCCATAGATGCTGAAAAAGCATTTGACAAAGTACAGCACCCCTTCCTGATCAAAACCCTTCAAAGTGTAGGGAAAGAGGGCACATACCTCAATATTATCAAAGCCATCTATGAAAAACCCACCGCAAATATCATTCTCAATGGAGAAAAAACAGAAAGCTTTCCGCTAAGGTCAGGAACACGGCAGGGATGTCCGTTATCACCACTGCTATTCAACATAGTACTAGAAGTCCTAGCCTCAGCAATCAGACAACAAAAGGAAATTAAAGGCATCCAAATCGGCAAAGAAGAAGTCAAACTATCACTCTTTGCAGATGATATGATACTATATGTGGAAAACCCAAAAGACTCCACTCCAAAACTGCTAGAACTTGTACAGGAATTCAGTAAAGTGTCAGGATATAAAATCAATGCACAGAAATCAGTTGCATTTCTCTACACCAACACCAAGACAGAAGAAAGAGAAATTAAGGAGGCAATCCCATTTACAATTGCACCCAAAACTATAAGATACCTAGGAATAAACCTAACCAAAGAGACTAAGAATCTATACACAGAAAACTATAAGGTACTCATGAAAGAAATTGAGGAAGACACGAAGAAATGGAAAAATGTTCCATGCTCCTGGATTGGAAGAATAAATATTGTGAAAATGTCTATGCTACCTAAAGCAATCTACACATTTAATGCAATTCCTATCAAAGTACCATCCATTTTTTTCAAAGAAGTGGACCAAATAATCCTAAAATTTATATAGAACCAGAAAAGACCTCGAATAGCCAAAGGAATATTGAAAAGAAAGCCAAAGTTGGTGGCATCTCAATTCGGACTTCAAGCTCTATTACAAAGCTGTCATCATCAAGACAGCATGGTACTGGCACAAAAACAGACACATAGATCAATGGAACAGAATAGAGAGCCCAGAAATAGACCCTCAACTCTATGGTCAACTAATCTTTGACAAAGAATTGTCAAATTCACATTCAGGAAAGAATGTCCAATGGAAAAAAGACAGCCTCTTCAATAAATGGTGTTGGGAGAATTGGACAGCCACATGCAGAAAAATGAAATTGGATCATTTCTTTACACCACACGTGAAAATAGACTCAAATGGATGAAGGACCTCAATGTGAGAAAGGAATCCATCAAAATCCTTGAGGAGAACACAGGCAACAACCTCTTCGACTCAGCCACAGCAACATCTTCCTAGGAACATCGCCAAAGGCAAGGGAAGCAAGGGCAAAAATGAAATATTGGGATTTTATCAAGATCAAAAGCTTTTGCACAGCAAAGGAAACAGTTAACAAAACCAAAAGACAACTGACAGAATGGGAGAAGATATTTGCAAAGGACATATCAGATAAAGGGCTAGTGTCCAAAATCTATAAAGAACTTAGCAAACTCAACATCCAACGAACAAATAATCCAATCAAGAAATGGGCAGAAGACATGAACAGACATTTCTGCAAAGAAGACATCCAGATGGCCCACAGACACATGAAAAAGTGCTCCATATCACTCGGCATCAGAAAAATACAAATCAAAACCACAATGAAATATCACCTCACACCAGTCAGAATGGCTAAAATGAACAAGTCAGGAAATGACAGATGCTGGCGAGGATGCGGAGAAAGGGGAACCCTCCTACACTGTTGGTGGGAATGCAAGCTGGTGCAACCACTCTGGAAAACAGCATGGAGGTTCCTCAAAATGTTGAAAATAGAACTACCCTATGACCCAGCCATTGCACTGCTGGGTATTTTCCCTAAAGATACAAACGTAGTGATCCGAAGGGGCACGTGCACCTGAATGTTTATAGCAGCAATATCTACAATAGCCAAACTATGGAAAGAACCTAGATGTCCATCAACAGACGAATGGATAAAGAAGATGTGGTATATACACAATGGAATACTATGCAGCCATCAAAAGAAATGAAATCTTGCCATTTGCGACGACGTGGATGGAACTAGAGGGTATCATGCTTAGTGAAATAAGTCAATCGGAGAAAGACAACTATCATATGATCTCCCTGATATGAGGGAGAGGAGAGGCAACATGGGCGGTTAAGGGGGCAGGAGAAGATTTAATGAAACAAGATGGGATTGGGAGGGAGACAAACCATAAGTGACTCTTAATCTCACAAAACAAACTGAGGGTTGCTGGGGGAAGGGGGGCTCGGGGGGGTGGAGTTATGATCATTGGGGAGGGTATGTGCTATGGTGAGTGCTGTGAAGTGTGTAAACCTGGCGATTCACAGACCTGTACCCCTGGGGAGAAAAATATATGTTTATAAAAAATTAAAAATTAAAAATTAAAACAAACAAAAAACCTTTCCTACAATCACTGCAAATAGAACCTATGAATTTGCTCTCCAACCCACTCAAAGGTGATACAGATGCTATAGGTGACTGGATCACAAGTTCAGTATCACTGGCTTAGACTGTTTGCTCGGATCCTTTGCTGGCGAGGAGAAGTACTTCAAACACTGCCTTACATATACAGATGCAGGACCTTGTTCTTCCTTGGTCATAAACAAAATTCATAGCATTGTCATTGTGAAAATACATGGGAGAAATTTGTACTGAATCTTGAACAGGAAGTAAAATTTCAAGAAAAGAGAGATGGTGGAATAAAGAATAACTCAGACTTACTGAAGTGGAAAAATCAGGCAGGGAAGCATGGTGGAAACTGGATGTTGGTCCAGGTTGACAGAATGGATCATAACTGTATTCAACACAGCATGTGACTACTTATTTTCCACACTAATTGTGTGCTAGTCAGGGAATCACTTCCATGGCCATGTTTCATGTTTATAAACAGAAACAAATTTTCCATTATTTAAAGATTTAGGTTTTATTTTTAGCCTTAATTTTAAACATGGTTTATCATTCTAGGAATGCCAAAGGTAAAATAAAATATTCCTGTCTTCTTATTTTCATGCAGTGTTGCTGATAAACATGAGGCACAAAGACCATTGTTTTAATATTACATTTCAAAAGCATTCCCCATCTTAACACTTGCCCAAGGAGGCTGACCTAAATGGTGCATGCACAGGAACTCCCTTGACCTCTGTCTCCTCACCGGGTATGCAGACAACAGCAGAAAACCAGAGAGTGGCGGGGTGTGTATTCCTTCCTGTTGTAGTAGAGTGGGTTGGACTTTCTACTAAAGGTCACAGCCTGTCTTAGTCCATCAGGGCCACTATAACAATATACCATACACCGAGTGGCCTATAAACAACAGAAATTTCTTTCTCACAGCTCTGGAAGCTATGGATTCCAAGATCAAGGCACTGGCAGATTCCATGTCTGATAAGATCCTGTTTCCTGGTTCACAGAAAACCATTTTTCAACTGTGTCCTCACATGGCTGAAAGGGTGGTAGGGAGCTCTCTAGAGTTTGTTAAAGGACACCAATCCCATTCATGAGATCTCTAAGCTCATGACTTAATCGCTCTTAAAGTTCCCCCTCAAAACACCCATTACCTAAGGAGAAGGTTTTCAACATCTATGTTTTGATCCACATACCCAGTCCATATTCTCTCTGTGGTCTCCAAACTTCTTTCCCTTGGCCTTTTTGATAATGGTGTTCCACTGTCACTAGGTTTGGGGAAACTCTAAGTTTCTCTATGAGTTTCTGTTTACACTGAATATAACTTTGACTATTAGGGACTTAGGATTCTCTAAAAGTGATGGTAGTATGAAGAGATAGTCTCTCCCATGATCAAGGTAGATATAGTCCCTTGTAGTTTGGCAACCCCAAGCCATTGGAGACCATAGTTGGGCAAGAGCCCATGATTAATTTACAATTCATTAGATGCATACATTTCTTCAGAATAAAATATATGCAAAGCATTATCAAGGCTTGTGAGTATAGGGAGTATGAAGGGTGGATAGAATCCTAAAAATCACGTGTGTTTCTAAAGGCCTTGAAATTTAGAGGAGGATAAATTTGCATGCACAGAATGATATCCATATGGCACTAATAAGGAATGAATGTAGCCCAGTGGGCCTGTTACACCAGGGAACGACTGGGACTCTGCTAACAATGCACCAAATTTAAGTTACCAATCAGGACAACAATAGCACATTAGCTTCTATTTAAAAATTCCAACCTCTAGGTGCTATGGTGGTGTTTAATGGGTCTTTCCATAGTTAGTGAGCTGTGGAACAGACCAACCAGCAGAGACATTTCTTAATTCCATTCTAGGAGAGTGGCTGGTGAGAGCGCTTTTATAAAGCTTGGGCCAAAGACAGCAATCAGGTTTCTGGGCTCCTTGGACATAGAGGAGAAAGGGAAAGAGAGAGTGGACCGAAGAGCATTTGCTTGCTTTATTTGTGAAAATCAATTCCAATTACTACAGAGCTTCTTTCCTAAGGGAAGGAAATAAAAACTTGAAAAGGCAAAGTGTTAGAGTAAAAATATTTTTTTGAAATGCTCAACTTCTCTCTTTCTTGCAACTTTTCCAGTATGTCACTCCCTCCATCTCAGGCTTCATCTAAACTTTATTTTCACCCTCCTTCCCATCAGTTCTTCTGATGAATAAGTTCACTTTTCTCTTCTTGTCCTCAAGTGTCAGGTATCAGGCACCTACACTTTCTTTCTTTTATCCTGTGTTGTTTTTCATCTATAATATATCTCATTCTCTTCCACAATAAAAAGATTATTTCCTTGACTCGCCCAAGCATAATCCCATAGTCCAAATTCATTTAACATTTACTGACTGCTTCCTATGTTCCAGACACTGTCGGAGGCACTGAAAATGCAGAAAGACACTATTTAATTAATTAAGTTTTTTAAGTAGGCTCCACACCCAGTGTGGAGCCCATTGCAGGGTTTGAACTCACGACCCTGAGGTCAAGACCTGAGTTGAGATCAAAAGTCAGTCACTCAACAAACTGAGCACTCAGGTACCCCAGAAAGACACTTTAAATAAATAAAGAATGAAGGGGCGCCTGGGTGGCTCACTTGGTAAAGGGTCTGACTTTGGTTCAGGTCATGATTCCAGGGTCTGGGATTGAGTCCCGTGTCACTCTTCCTGCTCAGCAGGGAGTCTGCATCTCCCTCTCCTTCTGCCCCCAATTTGTGCTTGCCCTTTCTAGTACTGTTTCTCAAATAAATAAATAAAATCTTTAATAAATAAATAAATAAATAGAATGAATAAAAAACTTCAGAAATGATAAATGTTCTAAGGAGGTGACATTTGGGCTGATAACCAAGTGTTGAGAAGTGTTTAGACTTGCAGATATCCAGAGGAAGAATCTTCAGAGCTGAACATATCTACATACACGTACAGAGACAGATACACCTGCTTATACACATGAATTATACATACCTAAGTAGACATAAACTTTTGTTTTGACCTTCACTTCCCAAGATTACCTATTAAAGGACTTCTTTTTCAGTACCCATTGTCCAGGTACTGTGTTTCCCTGATACTCTAACATAAGACAGAGACTAGCCTGGCTTATATCATCTTAGGATTGTCTGATTTTATGTTGCCCAGAGGGAGCCTGTGGGAGTTGGGATAATGTATGTCCTTGGCCAGCTTCCAAATGGGCACTCTAGACAAGATTACAAGGGAAATTAAAATCTTCTCTGACCCCCAAATTTACAATCTCTTGCCAACTCCATTTCCCTAAGTCCTCACCACCACAAAAACTTATATTATTGGATGAGGAAATAGAAAGTTTTATGAGGAAAATCAACCTGATACTCTACACTTGCTCTTAACTCTGCTATTCCTGGAAGATAACCTTCTGTTGTCCCCTTTTGGGTTCTTGTATCCTGTGCCTTGTGCCCTAGAAGCACTGGAAAATCCCAACTACTTTATCACCTTGGCAGGAATGGTATTCCTTGTGTCTTCCATCTCCTTTCATGACCAAGTTCATCAGATCAGATGCTATTTCAAAATGCACTGGTTTTACCTTTCAACCAAGAGAAAGGTGAAATCAATTATTCTAAGACCAAAAAAAAAAAAAAAAAAAAGTGTTGCAGGAAAATGAAGGACTCCAGGGCATCAGTTGCCAAGAAATATGAACAAGAATAGCTTGGACTTTGATCTCTGCCTGCTGATTAAGCTGGAAGCCCAAAATAGACTCTCTTAATACCATCTGTGACCTCCTCAATCCCTTAGCTTTTTTCTCCTTTGCAAGCCATGTTACTCAAGTTTTCTCTTTGAAAATCGCTAGTGGCCAATGACTTTTCAGTTAACAATGCCCAATTGTCATTTGACAGTCTCATCCTCAATGTTCCAACAGTATTTGATGCTGTCAACCACTCTCAGACACTTGCTGTTCTACCTCACTTCATGCAGTCAATAGTGTTTTTCTGTTTGTCTTTTTATCTCCCAGAATCCTCCTGTTAAGTCTCACTCACTGATTTTTCTACTATACCCCATTAATTTGGGGGTGTCCCTTTCTCTCTGTGTGTCTCATCATCAGTGATGTCAAATATTGCCTCAATGAGAACGACCCTAAAACCTAAATCTGGAACTTTAATCACTAATGACCCAGCCCCGCATTGTCAATAGTTTGCCTGTATGGCGTCCAAGATATTTCTACCAGCACCTTGTCCATTTCTAGCCTCCTTAAGGCTTTCAGCCTAGGCATAACCATTAGAATCATTGTACAAAAAAGTGACCACGCCCCTTCCTACCTCACTTGCTTGCCCTCTGTTTGATCTCCTGCATGCTTTCGCATATGCTTGTTTGATGTGCTGCTCTGTGACTTCCTCCCCTACTTTCCTTTCCTAGAATCCTGGTTATTGGTCTTACATGGGTTGTCTTTCTTTCTTTCTTTCTTTCTTTCTTTCTTTCTTTCTTTCTTTCTTTTTTAAAGATTTTATCTTTAAGTAATCTCTACGCTCAATGTAGGGCTCAAACTCATAACGCCGAGATCAAGAGTCACATGTTCCACTGACTGAGCCAGCCAGACACCCCACATGGTAAATCTTTTAGTTGATATTTCCAGTTGGCTCAACTCCTTTTCCCACCCTAATGAAAAAATCTGTCTTCTTTAACAGAACCTAGACTTTAATTAACATGTGAAATACGGGCTTATTATCTTCATCTCAAACCCAAATGCATGTCTCTATTTCTCATTCTCTTCATGGAATCAGTATTTTCCCTATCTTTCAAGGCAAAATTCAATTCATCTTTGACTGCTTCCTTAACTCTTTACTGCTTCAAGGTATTCAATCAGCCAAATTCTGTTATTTTCCTTTCTAATTTCTGATCCCTAGCCTCACTTCAAACCACGAAAATCCCTAAATAGTGATCTTCCATACCACTTATGCTAGTGCAGACTTCTTGACAACTGTAGTCAGAATTTGGCTTATTCTAATTGCAAATGTACATCATTATTTGCACTTTTGCTACTTGAAAGACAGTCAGATTATTAGCTTTTTGAGGTCAAAAAGAAATAGGAACTTATATGTATTTTTTTTTCTCTTCAGCATTTTTTTTTCTCTTCAATAACAACCCAATAAGAAGTTATAACTGGTTGTTTTAAGCAGTATTCTATCACTTTGGGTATGTTGGGCTTCAGTTGCACAAAACATAGGCCTCTCTAGCTAAGTTAAGCAGAAAGGGTTAATAAAGAGAATCAGATGAATAAAAAATTGGTAGAAGGTCTTGGGTCATGGGCTGTACCCTGGATACCTTTGAGTGCAACACTGTGGAATTACTTTACTGAAGGAACTGTAACCTCCATCAGGAAGTCACTAATGGAAATGTGAGCTCCAAAGACAAACCAGTTTGATAGATTCCAGGGATCATAAAGCCCCTTCCATGTCTCTAGAACTATGTCATGCCTACTAGATATCTACTGGGAAAAATATATATATATACCTTGCTTCTTAGCACCCATGAAGACATTGATTTTTTGAAGATTTTATTTATTTATTTGTCAGAGAGAGATACAGAGAGAGAGAGAGAGAGCACAAGCAGGGGGAGTGGCAGACAGAGGGAGAAACATGTTCCCCATTGAGCAGGGAGAACAATGTTGGACTCAATCCCAAGACCCTGGGATCATGACCTGAGCCAAAGGCAGATGCTTAACTACTGAGCCACCCATGTGTCCCCCCCAAAACACTTCGACTCTGTATCTTCTTTACTTTGGTGTTCTAAATATGTGTTCTTTACTTTTGTGTTCTCATAAAAGTGAGTCTGATTGGTTGAACCTAAAGACTTGGAATTCTAGCTAGAAAAAAAGCAGAGACATGTAATTATTGGCTAGTTACACCCTGGAGTATACTGGGGCATACTAAATGGAGAATATATTCTTGTTAAAAGCTAATCCATCATAAAAATAGAAATGAAAATGAAAACACAAATTCAAAAATTTAGATACACCCCTACATTTATTGCAACATTATTTACAATAGCCAAGATGTGGAAGCAACCCAAGTGTACATTCATGGATAAATGAATACAGAAGATGTAGTGTATACACACACACACACTAGCGTATTATTCAGTCATACCATTTGCTATGACATGGATGGACCTAGAGGATATAATGATAAGTAAAATAAGCCAGACAGAGAAAAACAAATATATGACTTCACTCAAATGAGAAATTTAAGAAACAGCAAAAAAAAAAAAAAAAAGAAAAAGAAAAAAAAAAACAGAAAAACAAAAAAAGAGTCTTAACTAAAGACAACAAACTGGTGGTTGCTAGAGAAGTAGTGGGTGAGGGATGGGTGAAATAAAGGGGATTAAGAGTACACTTACCGTGATGAGAACTGGCTGATGTATAGAACTATTGAATGATTTTACTGCACACCTGAAACTGATAGAACACTGTATGTCAATTATACTTTTATAAATAAATAAATAGCAAGCCAATACACCATAGCCATGACAAGCATTCTGGAGGGTTTTTTTCCCTGATTATAAAATTAATACAGTCTTTTTATTGAAAATGGTAAACCAAGAAAAGTGTTAAAGAAGAAAAAAGTTTATATCTTTAGCTAGTATGGTTAGAGAAAATTATTAGAAATTATACAATCCTTATAATTCTATAATTATTAGAAAATTATAATATATATTTTTCCATGTATAAGGTTTTTAAAACTTTGTCATTAGGGATCTTACATTTATTGATTGTTTTTAAAGCCTTTGTCATGTCAGGATTTCTGCTAAGATGGGAAAATGATTTTGGTGCCCCTTTGCAATCAGTCTATATAGTATTAAAAATGCCACTTAAAAAAATCTTCAATTTTCAATTCATTTGGAGCCTCCAGATAGAAGTCAGAACAACAATAACCAAATGGTCATCAACTTTTTAAAATTTCCACAACATATTGAATTCATAATCTAATACTTTACTTTTTACTTTGCTTTGCAAAGTGATACAAAACACAGAAAAATATTAAATGATCTAAAGATCATTATACATTTTAATTAATAGATGTAATAAATAGATAATATGTAATGTATTGAAAAAATAATAGAAATTATCTTGCCTAAAGGAAAGTTGGTTTGGATTTTTTTTTTAAAGGTTTTATTTATTTATTTGACAGAGAGAGATCACAATTAGGCAGAGAGGCAGGCAGAGAGAGAGAGAGAGGGAAGCAGGCTCTCTGCAAGGGAGCCCGATGCGGGACTCAATCCCAGGACCCTGAGATCACGACCTGAGCCGAAGGCAGCGGCTTAACCCACTGAGCCACCCAGGTGCCCCGGTTTGGATTTTTAAAATAAAATTCTAAAAGTAAAATTCAAGAATTTTATCATAATCAAACCCAATCTCCTTATATTTTTATTAATATTCCAAATTGCTACTAATATTTGTGAAAATGAATGTTCCCATTTCACCAGTATGACCTGCAAGAAAAAGAATATATTTGAAGAATTTAGCCTAACTAAATATCTCTGGATAATCAAGTCTCACACTGATTCTGCCACAATCAATGTGAAAAATCTGATCTATAATTAAAATGAGTTGAAATGATGAAACATTCATCATTTGGATATACCACAGGGGTACAGGGGTTGGCTGGGGGAGGTGCGCTAAGAAAACAAAGCATATGATACTAACTTCCTTAACTATCTTCTTATTCTTTTTCAGAAATTGAATTGCTTGCCACTGGCATACTCAAACAGTACATGATTGTTCAGGGTATGGGTGTAATATGGACTGAAATGTGCCCCTAACTTTGCAAATTCATATGTTGAAACTCTAAGTTTCAGGATCTCAGGATGTGTCTATATTTGGAGGTAGGAGCTTTAAAGAGATAATTTAGTTCAATTGAGGTGGTTAGCATGGGCCCTAATGCAGTCTAACTGGTCTCTTTATAAGAGTAGGCGATTAAGACACAAAAAGACACACCAGGGATGCTAGTGCACAGACAAAGGTCATGTAAGGACAAGGTGAAAATGTGACCA
This sequence comes from Lutra lutra, assembly GCF_902655055.1. Taxonomy (NCBI): domain Eukaryota; kingdom Metazoa; phylum Chordata; class Mammalia; order Carnivora; family Mustelidae; genus Lutra; species Lutra lutra. The sequence continues at coordinate 148,424,903 of NC_062278.1, forward strand.
TCTGCAAACCAAGGAGTGAGCCTTTAGAAGAAATTAAGCCAGCCAACACCTTAACTTCAGTCTTTTAACCTCCAGGACTTTGAGAAATAAATGTTTGTTGTTGAAGCCACCTATTCTTTTTTTTTCTTTTTTTAAGATTTTATTTATTTATTTGAGACAGAGTGGATGAGAGAGGGGAGGGTCAGAGGGAGAAGCAGACTCCCCACCTGAGCAGGGAGCCCAATGTGGGACTCGATCCTGGGACTCCAGGATCATGACCTGAGCCTAAGGCAGTCGCTTAACCAACTGAGCCACCCCAGGCACATGAAGCCACCTATTCTGTGGTATTTTGTTACATCAAACTAATACAGGGGGAAAAAAAGTAAAAATTCATAATTTAAACCCATAAATTTGATTATCCTCTTGGTATAAAAATGTTCTTTCCAAATGGAGGCAATTTTGGGAGACATCTTGATTGTCACATTTAAAGAAGAGGGGTTTCTACTGACATAGAAGGGCACAAAGGGCAATTTCGGGAGACATCTTGATTGTCACATTTAAAGAAGAGGGGTTTCTACTGACATATAGTGGATAAAGGCTACAGATGCTGGTAAACATCCTACAATGTGCAGAATAGTCCCCTTCTTCCATAACAAAGACTTAACCTGCTACAAGTGTCAGTAGTACTTAAGGTGAGAAACCTTTCTGTAATAGTGCAAGTTTATGACAGGTTTGTGATTTGGGAATGAGGAGTTGAACTATTTTCTTGTTTGTTGAACCTACAAAGTAAGTTCTACAACAGTTATCTCGTGCCAGATATTTTGAACAGTTAGCTAGAGGATGCTTTCATTAATGAACTCCATCAGGCCAGTTGGCCCTACCTGTGATGAATATACTAGACTGGGGAACTTTCCACTTTACAATTAGCAAGATGGAAACATTGCTGCTATTTCTGTTCTCACAAAACATAGAAGGTAGAAACTAATTCCATGTATCTGATGTATTCCCCTTTAAAGATGAAGGACAAATAGACTCATTCTTTTGCTCATTATTTACTAGAGATAAACTTATTAAACCAATTAATCATGGAAGCAAATTGTAAAGTGCTTAGTTAGTGACAAGTAATATTAAAACTGAGTTATAACAGGCTTTTTAAGACAGTGATTATGCAGTTGCCTGAAGCTTAATTTCTATCATTATGTGTTCTGATACTATTTTCCCTTTCTCTTCCTCCTTCAACTTTATATCTATTTCCAAGGAAGAGCAAGAAAAGAAATGATGTTCAAACCTAAAAAGCTGAATTAACACATGGATGCTCTATTCCCTCCCTAGGTGAAGTTGGACCTTTGCATCTGAGACAGGCAGGGAACCAACAGATGGAAACAAGCTTTTGCTCCAATTGAAGCTAGAAGATAGAGGCAGCCAGCACTGAAATTGCCATGTCTCATCTGCTTCCAATTTACCAAATTGGGTCTTAACTGGAGACAGGGCATCATTTGGCCAACCTCTCTCTGAGATTCAGCAGAACAGAGAATAATCCCTGAAATTTTTAAGGTTTAGGATGACCACTGACTTGATTTAGTAGGGGGAAAGGGGGACTATCCCAGCTGTTTGCCTCAGGCTATATTTTCTTCCCCATAGTTATGACACTGGTTTTAAGGAGGTGAGGATTAAATGTTATAATTAAGAAAGAAAAATTGGGGGTGCCTGCATGGCTCAGTCCTTAGGCCTTTGCCTTCATCTCAGGTCATGATCCCGGGGTCCTGGGATCGAGCCCCACATTGGGCTCCCTGCTCCATGGGAAGCCTGCTTCTCTCTCTTCCACTCTCCCTACTTCTGTTCCCTCTCCAGCTATGTCTCTCTCTGTCAAATAAATAAATAAAATCTTGAAAGAAAGAAAGAAAGAAAGAAAGAAAGAAAGAAAGAAAGAAAGAAAGAAAGAAAAAGGAAGAAAGAAAGAGAAAAATTGTTCTCAAACTGAAGTAAGTAGAAGTATGTGAACTAATATGATTTCCTATCTTCCTCTGGGAAATAGTTGAGTTAGTTAATAGTTAGTTAGATAGAGTTTAATGAGATTAAGTTTTCTTCTGGGGAGTTAGTTACTGATCGGCACAGTAAACTACTAGTCAGAAGTTTTAAGATGTTTAACTTGACTTTTTTTTTTTTTTTACTATCTCTTTAATTTTCCATACAAATGAGAAATTTGGCTTTGTATGCTTAGAATCTATTCTTTTGCAGCAAATTCGAAATAAAACTTTAACACTTGCTTATTATTAATTTCTTAGAGTTGTTTGTTTGTTTGTTTGTTTGTTTTTTTAGTATTCCATCCCAGCAAGAGACCATCCTCCTATAAGTTGGAAAGAAGGGACCATGAGCTTTATAGACTTAGCTAACATGAGACAGTACTCCAAAAGAGACTTAGATTTCCTTAGATTTCCTCTTTTAGCCATGGTGAACTAACTGATACTTAACTTGGTCTGTCACCATAAATAACTAGAAAATTCAGGGTTGGGGGAAGAAGACAAATAGTTGTTTTTCAGATATTGGCAATCAGGCAATACAGACTGTGATTCCTGAATAAAGTAAAGAAATGATGTGAAACCAATGATTATTTTGGCTCTGTGATTAGAAGTATTTTCTTGAAAATAATGCAGGACATGGTAAACCCAAATACAGCATACAAATCTCACTGAATTAAAAAGGCAGAAATCAAAGTTAACAGAAACTAAGGCAATTAGAATTTTGGGGACAGAGTGTGTAAGAGAGGGAATTATGCAGAAAGAGAACTCCAAAAGTTAGCAATAGTGGTCTCCTTATGTCTGTGGCTGAGTACCTAAATATGTATGCATGGTGCAAGACTCCATAGAGTTAGACTAGAAAGACATATCTGTAGGATAAATAATATCCAGAGCTTATTTAAGAACATAGGGGAAAAAGAACAAATAAAAATAAACAAAACCTGAGACCTGTAGGACTGTAGGACACCAACAAGTGTAATAACATGTGCAAAATTTGACTCCTACAAGATGAAGAGAGAAAGAAAGGAACGAAAAGAACATTTAGAGATGGAATGTCTGAAAATCCCCAAATTTGATGAGAAACATTCATCTGTACAAGCAAGACGCCCAGTGAATATAAAGTAAGATAAATTCAAGGAGATTGATATCTAGAAGCATTATAATAGACTATTGTAAGTGAAGAAGAAAGAGAGAATCTTAAAAGCAGCAAAAGAGAAGCAATACATTGCAAACAAGGGATCTTCAATAAGATTAACAATTGACTTCTCATCAGATATCAAGGATACAGAAATGCAATGGGATGCATATTCAAAGTGTTGAAAGAAAAAGACTGTCAACCAAGAATTCTGTATCCAACAAAACTATCCCTCAAATAAACAAAGGAGAAATTAACACATCCTCAAATCAATACAAAGTATATTCATCGTTAGTTGACCTGCTCTATAAAAGATACTAAGGGAAGTTTTTCAGATGTAGATAATAGATACTAGATAATGAATCAACACCAATGGAAAAAAAAAACACAAGTAAAGGCAAATATATAGGTGGATATAAAAGACAACATGGTAACTTTTTGGTTCTCCTATTTTATTTAAAAAATTGATTAAGGCAATAATGATAAAACTGTGTCAATGGGCCTAAATGTATTATTTGTATGGCAATGATAGCACAAGAAAGATAAAGAAATAAAAATATATTTGAGCACAATTTTTGTATACTATAGAAATTTAGTATTAATTCAAACTAAATTTTTGTAGGGTGCTCATTTTGATCTCCAGGGTAGCTATGAAGCTACATAATTGAAAAGAAGACAGAACCTGAAGAAAAAAGAAACAAAAAAGATATAAAAATACAGAAAATAAATAGTGAAATGGCAAATGTAAATCTTAAATACTACAACCAAAAGGTACAGATTGGCAGAATGGATTAAAATCAAAACAAAACAACAACAACAAAAAACATGACCCACTGTGAATAGTCTATAGGAAATACACTTTGCACAAGTAAGTTAAAAATAAAAGAATGAAAAGATGATGTATCATGCAAACGATATTCAAAAGAGAGTTGGAGTAGCTATAATAAAATCAGGCAAATAGACTTTAAGGAAAAAATTACTACTAGACACAAAGAACATTTAATAATGTAAAGGGGTCACTCTATTAGAAAGACATAATAATTATAAACACATATGCACCTAATAAGGGAGCCCTAAAATACATGAGGCAAAAACTGACAGAGTTGAAAGGAGATCAATAAGGAAATAGAAGACTTGACAACACTAGAACCCAATAGACGTATGTAGACTACTCCACCCACAACAGAGGAATACTACTTCTTTTCCCATACATATGAACATTCTCTTATATAGACTATAAGGTTAGCCATAATAGAGGTCTCAGTAATTTTACAAGGTTTGAAATTATACCTTTCTTTTCCAACCATAGCAGACTGAAATTAAAAATCAGTAACAGGAAAAAAATGGGGAAATTGATGAGTACGTGGAAATTAAAACATACTGTTTTTTTTTTTTTTTTTAAACCATACTCTTAAGTAACTAATGGGTCAAAAAATATTACAAGGAAAATTAGAAAATACTTTGAGGTGAATGAAAACTAAACACAACATACCAAAACATATAGGATGCAGCTAAAGCAGTGCCTAGAAGGATAATTATATGTGCAAATGCCTATTTTAAAAATGAAGAAGAAAAGGTGAAAGAATAAGGAGGAGGAGGAGAAGGAGGGGGAGGAGGAGGAGGAGGAGAGGAAGAAGGAGAAGAGGAGGAGGAAGGATAAGGACAAGGAGAGGAGGAGGAGAAGGAAGAAGAGGAGGAGGAAAAGAAGTTGCGAGGGAAGAAGAGTTGTCCAGTCCTCTTAAATCAGTAACCAAAACTTCCACCTTAATATAAAAACAGGAAGAAAGAAATAGTAATGATTACAGGGGAATTTAATGAAATAGAGAATAGGATATCAATGACCAAATTCAACAAAACCAAAATTGTTTCTTCTGAAAAGATCAACAAAATTGACAAACCTTTAGCTACATTGAGAAAAAAAAAGAGAGAGAAAGAAAGAAAAGAAAAAGAAAAAAAAGAATGAAAGAAAAGAAAAAAACTCAAACTACTAAAATTAAGACTGAAATATATCCTGAGCATTACTATTGATTTTACAGAAGTTAAAAGGATTATAAAGGAGTACTACAAACAATGATAGGCTAATTAAATAACCTAGATGAATGGCCATATTCAGAGAAAAAAAAAACACAAACTACCAAAACCAACTCAAGAAAAAAGAATATCTGAATAGACCACAAAACATAAATATACTGAATTAGTAATTGAAAAATACATAGCTAACTTATATAATGGTGAAAAATTAAATGTTTTTCACCTAATATCAAAAACAAGATTAAATGTCCCCCAAGAACCAATTTTTTTCTCCCCTGGTGGCAATATCTCTCCTGTTGAGACTGCATGCCTTAAAGCTTTTAATTCGAAACTTTCATTTTAATATGAACAGTGTCTCTAATTGAGATTAGATGCTTTGCATTAATTATCTTATTTAATCCTCAATATCAATTTTATTTTACAGATAAGGCAACTGGATTTAAAAACCTATAATAGATTGCAAGTATAAAGTAAAACTAGATGAATTTGGAGTCTGGTTCTGCCATTTTTTATGGGACCTTGTGGCAAGTGATTTAACTCCTCTGAGCCTCAGTTTCCTCTTTTGTAAAATGGGGATACTGATAGTAGTGACCTCCCAGGATTGTAAATGTAAAAGATATAAAAGCACTTGGAAATAGTGCCTAGAACACAGTAAAGCTTACTAGAAATTGGTAATAATTATTATCATCGTAAGTTACATAAGTAGTAAATGGTAAAGGCATGACTTAAAGCCACAGATGGTAGACATGGAGATGCACTTCAGTGAAAGTTGCTTTCCATTGAAGAGAACACACTAAGCAGAAGCCTCTAACTGTCTTCAAACTACAGGGCCTAGCTCTTTTGCAGAAAGCTGCCTTACCCAAGGTCACACAGTTTCTAGGACATTCCCAGATTCAGTGACTTAGTCATATTAGGGTACAAAGGTCTAGCCATTTCGACCACAGGACAACTCTGGTGGGTAATACTTATTGTTGAGTTCCTTGCCTGGTTACCTAGATCTCCACCCCACCTTCATTACAGTTAAATTTCATCCTCTTACCTCTCCTCTTTCTGCCCTCAGTATTCATTGGTGTTGATCCCTAATAAATCTCTTGTTCGTCAACTTCTATCTTACTTCTGCTCTTGGGTAATCCTACCTGTGACACCACACTAACACAGCATTAAGAAGCCATTCCTGGGGCGCCTGGGTGGCTCAGTGGGTTAAGCCTCTGCCTTCGGCTCAGGTCATGATCTCAGGGTCCTGGGATTGAGCCCCGCGTCGGGCTCTCTGCTCAGCAGTGAGCCTGCTTCCTCCTCTCTCTGCCTGCCTCTCTGCCTACTTGTGATCTCTGTCTGTCAGATAAATAAATAAAATCTTTAAAAAAAAAAAAAAAGCCATTCCTGGAAGGAAATGTGGTACCATGCTATTTAGGGGCACTTTTAATGCCCCTAAATAGCAGGGAGAGAACTGCTATTTAATGAACTATCATTATACGCTACGCTATGTGCTTATTTCACAATTAAAAAAAAGACAACAATTGTTATCATCACATTCACAATTGGAAGCATAGGGTGGTCAAGTATTTTGCCCAGAGTTCCCCAACTAACACATATTCCATCTGCAATATGAACCAAAGTCTAGTTGCCTTCAAAGCTCATGATCATGTCCTGTATTATCCTGTATTTGAAGTAGCTCTTAAGTTAATACACATTGAAGACATTTTAATGCAATAAGTTAAATCAATAGCATTTATGTTATTTCAGGTGAGAATATGCTCATAATAGTCCTGATGGTTGTTTTTGAGACAGTTTTCCAAAGACATTTTTTTCCTAATAAAATCTTTCAATTAATTACTATATATTTTCCTGATTTTGGTACAATAATGCAGTGTCAGGTGAGGACAACTCTTTGCCTTTTTTTTCTCCCACAGGAATTTTTTTGGTGGGAAGTATTTTTTACCATTCAAAAAAACAAAAAACAAAAAACCTGAAAGAAAGCATTCTTTGATCAATTTTAAGGTTTTGCAGTACTCCCGACCAAAACAAAGGCAATTACGTTGGTAAAAAAGGATGTTCACTTGAAATCTGAAAACATCGGGGCGCCTGGGTGGCTCAGTGGGTTAAGCCGCTGCCTTCGGCTCAGGTCATGATTCCAGGTCCTGGGTTCGAGCCCCACATCGGGCTTACTGCTCAGCAGGGAGCCTGCTTCCTCCTCTCTCTCTGCCTGCCTCTCTGCTTACTTGTGATTTCTCTCTGTCAAATAAATAAATAAAATCTTTAAAAAAAAAAAAAAAAGAAATCTGAAAACACCACTCTTGCCACACTCCAGTGACTTTAGTACTATTCAAAATTAACTAAAAGCCTTGTCTAAATACCAATTAGGCAGAGACCTACCCTGAAAGAACCACTCCCTTCTCCAATCTTTTCTCCATAACACACATAATTATGCCATTTCACACTCGTTGCACCACCCCTACTTCAAACCCTGTAATAGATTTCCATTAGTCTTTGGCTAAAGAAACTTAATATGACCCACAAGCCTGAGCATAGTCAGACATAAAAATAAATATTTGATAAATAAATAAATAAATAACCAACCAGATGAGCATGAATCTAGAACTTTAGGAACATGTTTTGCAGTTATAATTCGGTGTTGTTATTTTTGTGAATACCAATACCCAACCATGGGAACACTGTAATTAGGTGTTTTTATGGGCTATAGTGATGTTTTTTTGGCTAGACTCAAGCACTGGATTTTCTTATGCTTGGAAACAAACAAGGAGGATGGAGAACACCTGGCTGAATTGACCTCTCAAAATTCTGCAGTGTAGGATTAAAAAAAGTTCCTTTGATATAGGATCACATAACAGTGGGAGGCTCAGTGAGTATAACAGACACAGCAATTACGGCTGACCTCATATTTCTGGCTTTGACTGGGTAAAGTTTGTTTAGGTGATTTCAGTGATGAGGGAACCTAATTCTGCTTGTCCTCTGCCTCTATCCCTCATCAAAGTGCTTGCCTAAATCAAAAGTTAAAAATTTGCAATTCATCAAGATGACTCCGTGACTGCATCATAAATTGGGCAGATTAGATTTTGTACATCTTTAGCTCCGCAAATCATCATTTATGAGACTCACTATTGGGTGTAGAGTGATAAGAGAAATATGGGGAAATATGGGCACCAGGGTGACATCATCTCATTTGAATTAGACAAATGAGGCCCTGCTGGAAAGCAACACCCAGTGTCTCTGGACGAATTTATGAAGTCAAAACAAAAAATAATTACAGTGTAGAAATGGCTGGTGCTGGATGAACCTGCTTCATTCCTAATGTTGGCTGGCAGCTCTTCATCCTGATTATTCCATCTGGAGATAATTGTGTGACATCATCCATAAAATTAAATCATAAATCAACCCAACTAGTGAATAGGCCAGCAGGCTGCTGAGAAAGGCACGCGTAGGGAGGTGAGACTTCTCATCTTAATGAGAGATAGAGGAGTGAAATTAAGAGAAGAAGGCATGTAGAGGGTGACCCTCAGCATGTCCACAGCCTCACTTGCTGACAGCTGCCGCCAAAGTCCATGCCTCAATAGTGTCAGAACAGCCAACATATCGCCTGCATTACCCACTTGCTGAGGAGGAAAGAATGTTCTGTTCATGAAAGGAAACATCTATTGCTTTTTAAGGATTTTTGTTTGAGTTGTAGATGTCCCAAATGAAAGCACTTTATTTCCTTTCTTGATGAAATGTTAACAATGATAGAAAGTTTGTAAAGGCGATAGAAGTTTCATACAGGAGCATTTGGTCCAACATCTCCTTTTAGCTTCTTTTTTGGAGATTTGAAGAGTACACACCATGGTCTTTGTTAGTAAGAAAGCTGTGGTCAATTCGCAGGTTATATTTGGAAAACATTTTTCAGAGGACAAGGTGTAGTTTTAGAACCATTAACTCTGGTGCATAAAAGAGTAAAATTATTAGGATTTTAAAAAAGGAATTGTTTAAATGCCTACTTTGATTTCCACAAGTGCATTTGCTGTGGACAGCAAGTGGGAAGAGTCAAAAGTCAAAGGTCATCCCAGACTGCCTAATAGTTCAGGCTAGAGCAAATGGCCTAAGGGCATGTATTTCTTTCAGTTGAGTCAGATGATGATAAATCCCATTGGCATTGGAGATTCCATTTGTGACCGTAATAAATGCAAAGTCCAGCTGTACATTGCGTTTCTGAATTTTCAAAGTGGTAACAGTAACAGATGTTGAGAGTCGGACGGCTTGTGAGCATCTGTGGTAGGAAGGTCACTGTGCCACTCAGCAGAGATGCAAGTAGAAAAACAATAATGAAGATGAATTCTTTCTTGTCGCTTTCTCTCTTTTTTTTTCCCCTCTGAGTAATATTAGGACCAGTAGAGCAAGAAAAGTCACCAGCTCTGAAAAATGCATATTCTTTTGTTTCATTCTCAACTGTGTGGAGTACACATAATGCACATATATTGAACGCTATATATTTGTAAGTATAGGAGTCTAGTTGATTTTAGACAGTTCTAAAGTGTCAGAAAATCAGAATATGGAAAACATCATAAGAATAAACACTATTTACCTATCTTTAATTATTTTGTTTTCTTTGTCTCCTGCCCCACAAGACTGTTTGATATCTGCTCTTTATTTTGGCAAAACTCAACCAGAAACCCATTTATAGAATTTTATGATATTGAATAACACTAGAATTCCATTTTATCAGGTTTATTATATTGGCCAGGAGTTTTTTTAGTTGCAGACATTAGAAGCCCAACTCAAAGTAGTCTAAAGAGATGGAATTTACTGTCTTATGTAAGGATATCTAGATATCTATCTAGAGGTAGACTGGTTCAGGCATCTCTCTCAGTCTCAAACAGTCCTCTCCTTTACCTGCACCTGTTTCTCTCCTCTCTTCCTACCTCTCTTCATTTTCATTTTCAGTTATTGGTTCAACTTTTTTTCCTCTGGTTTTACTCTAAATTAGGCGGCCTTTTCATAAAAACGAAAAGCACTAAGTGGCTCCAGGCCCCTATATTTCTTAAGATCCATGATTTCCCATAGGAAAACAATATATATTTCTCAATTACGTCAGTAGACATAGTACAAGGTGGGCTGTGGTATGTGTGTAGGAAATCATGGAAGGTAAGACTGACTAACCAGACTGAATGCCTTGCAATTTTCCCATAGCAGGAAACTGTCTGAAAATTTCAAAGCTGTAAAATGAAATGACTCGATCTCCATTTTAGAAAGGTTACCTGGTGGCAATGTGGAGAATGAATTGGGGTTGGAGGAACTTATTCTGGAAGAGAAGTACAGGCAGCAGAAGGTGAGGGATGAGAGACAGGACGAGAAAGGATAAAAAGCAGAGCCAACGGGCCTCAGAGGAATACAGCGGAAACAGCTTAGTAACCAACTGAATATGGACAAATGAAGAAAAAGGAAAATTAAAGATAGCAACAGAGTTTCCAGTATAGAAGATTGAGTGGAGGGGCGCCTGGGTGGCTCAGTGGTTAAAGCCTCTGCCTTCAGCTCAGGTCATGATCCCAGAGTCCTGGGATGGAGCCCCGCATCCAGCTCTCTGCTCAGCAGGGAGCCTGCTTCCCCCCGTCTCTCTCTGCCTGCCTCTCTGCCTACTTGTGATCTCTCTCTGTCAAATAAATAAATAAACTTAAAAAAAAAAAAAGATTGAGTTGATTTTATGGTCATTCACTTAGAGGTGGAGACATCTCATAGCCCTGAATTTGAAGGCATTCTTTCTTTGTAGGTATTTAAAAATAATTTTTTCCCCTGTGTTATAAATACCAACAAATCTGGTACCTCTTGCATTCCATTCATAGTAGAGAAATTGTGGAATAGATTTCAGGCAACATTCAAGATTGGAACTAGGGTAATATTTTTATCAATGGAGCCTTTATTCAATCCTTCAGGCTAATTCCATTAAAAGATCAAATGTTTAAATATTCCTTCTCAGCTTTTAATAACTCAGAGTATTGATGTTATAAATATTTGATTTTTCTACAAATATTGCATACTATGATTTCATTTTTTAAATTCATTATTTCATTCATTTATTGAAGGCTGCTTTTACCAATTACCTGGAAGAAGACATTTAGGAAATGTCTGGTATAGCCCACAGGTCCTGCAGTGGGTAGTGCCTAACAGCGTAGGCAAGGAAGAATATTGGGTCCAGGAAAACTTTATTGACAGAAACAGATGGTCAGCCTTAGTTTGTCAATTTGATATTTAAGTATCGATTTATAATATTATCTATCTTGTTTACTGAGTCTTTTGGTACCTCCTTTATGTAAGTATATATGTATGTACATGCTTGTTTATTTATTTATTTGGCCCAAGGACCTTACCTTAGTCCCAGTTTTGTTGGTACCAAGTCAACAGGAGTTTGTCACCAAACACAAACTCAAGGCACCGTATGCAGGAGGAAAACTATGGGCAGAAAGACAGAGCCAAAAGAGTTTATCCAGCAGGACATCAGTAGAAAAGCCCAGATTTTGGGGGGAGACAGATTTACTTCCAGAGGGTTGGAAGAAGCACAGGCCTGTTTGAGGACATCATCTTTCAAATAAAGCCAGAGATGGGGCTATGAATTCCTTGGTAGGTTTCATGGGCTAAGAAAGTGCTCTTAAATTTTCTGAAATGTGCTGAACAGGAAAAAATAATGTATGAAATGTGGTATTTGATTCTTGCTACTAAAAATGTGGTCTATGGATCAACAGCATCGACAACACCTTCTTGATTGCTAAAGAGTAGATTCTCAGGCCACTTCCTTGGCCTACCAGATAAAATCTGCATTTTAACAATATCCCAGGTGATTTGCATATGCAGTAAAGTATAAAAAAGTGGCCTCCAAAGTGGAGTACAAAATTAAAATAATAGAACTTTTATTTATTGCTTCTGTCTCATACATTTATCATTTTAATATGATGTCTATATTTTAAGATGTACTTATTATATTACTATGGTACTGTTTATCTATTATTGTTGGGGATATATTGGCAAACTTGATTTTTTTTTTTAATCAACAGAAATGTATGACCAAAAATTCTGAAAACCCTGCTTGGCAGATTGTCACTCTGACATGTAAGTCCTTGGAGGGAGAAATAAAAAATGAAAGAACAAATCTTAAAGTAAGCTTAGAGTATTCTAATCTTCTGGAGTGATTTCAGGGTTAGTCTGTTATTCCAAGGTCATGATGACTAATTACTATGTCTGTGAATTAATTAAAATACTTATAGAGCCATCCAGGAAACTTCTCTACCTAAGTCATCCCCAAGTGGTTTATTACTTTCCTTTTATACCTGCTCCTAGAACACAAAAGCAAGCTGGATTCACAAATCAATGTTTAGAAAAGTTTCAAGTGGTGGAGAACAAAACAAATTCAGAATTTTGCATAATTTATTCTTAGACTGATCAAAGGAATCTTGGTTATTCACTTTAAATTGTTTTTATTGTGAGTTTTTTTTCCCCCTGGACAAACAATGAAAGGAAAATGCCATGGTCATTAATGATCTGATAGATGCCCCATCTTCTTGGAACAGAAATTCATGCTGAGGTATATCCTATTTCTGAGATGCATTCTCCTCTGTAACAAGTAATCCTTTGACAACCACCAAGGCCCAAGGTCAGTTTCTTAATTTTATTTGCCTACTTTTTTTTGTCTCCTATTTTCCCTTTCTTTCTCTTTTCTGTCCCATTTGCCATGCCTTTCAGGTTATAGGTGACTCACATTACTAGAAGAAATAAAAAAAAAAAAAAACACAGTCACTGGCTCTTGGAAATACATTAATAATAACATTTAACTTGAGAACTACTGAGGATTACATAAGCAGACTTTTTCAAGTATTATTTAAATTTATTACTTTCATATATCTGGATGTGGCTTTAGGGAAAAATTCAAATGCCATGTCCTAGGCCAAACGATTTTCTTTCCAGCCTTTGTACTCAAGCTGCTCAAGAATGCATGTTTATAGTGCAAAGAAACCGCATTTAGAAGATTGCCTCTGTTTTTCCTTCCAATTTACCATATTGTGCTTTACTCTTGCAGGAGTCCATCTGGGTCTGCACATGAATCTTGTTTACGAATGCTTCCCTTTGGCTTCTCAATCACTGTTAGTAAGTCCCTTTGGCAGGCATCCAGAATTGCCCCGATTCATATTAAATTCCAGTTTTTAGTGAATTATATTTCAGTGATTGTTGCTAGCACTCAAATACTACAATTATAGAACTTTCTCCAAGAAAAATATAAAAATGAGAAAAAAGTAATTAGCTTTTGAAAGTTAAAATATGGGAACCAGGATTTGGTTGTCAAAGTTGGTTGTTCAATAACCTGGGACTAGTTGCTCAACCTCTTTCAACCTCATGAGCAAATTGGGACCACATTTACTTACTTTATAGGGCTGAGGTGAATCTGAAATTAGATAAAAACAAAAAAATGCTTCTTACATGCTAGGAACATAGAAACTGCCCACATGGTAACTATTGAAACTCAAATCAAATAATTGTTTCTGAGTCAGATATGTGAAGTCTTCTGCATATAGCTTGACTGAAACTATAAGCAATACCTAAGAAAAAGGTTACATTAGGTAAAGGGTTGTCATCAGGTATGGAAGTACAGAAAAATGAGAGTATCAGAAAAAAGCACTAGCAGTGAATTTCCTGGCATGGTGGAAAAGAAAAGGAACCTTAGCCAAATTCAAGTATTTCAGATTCCCCCTAATGAGTTGATGCATTAAAGTATCATAAACTGATGCTAATTAGCAGTTCAACACTTGAGACATTTAACTCAATAGTTTTTAGACTTGCCCTTTCATTATGATCACCTAGGAAGTTAAAAAAAAAAAAAAAAAGCGTTCTTCCCTCCCACCCTCCCTCAACCCCCCTGAGATTTTGAGCTAATGCCTCTGGGGTAGGCCTAGGTATTGGTATTTTATAAAGTGTTCTCAGGGCAGCCAGGGTTGAGAGCCACTAATCTAAATCTCTCTTGTTCTAATGTGAAGTTCACCAATCGCCTGTTTAATTCCTGTGTAAGGCTTTGTCCACATCAACAGAGTAGGACAACCCAAATATTTTAAGTACTTCCAAGTCTGTGGCTGATATTTCCCATGATGAATCACTAATGTGACATTTGATTATGATTTGGTTTCCTGTGAGGTTTGACAACAAGAATAATATGTGCCAATCATGCCAGAACACATGTTATTGGTCCCTGGGATAGTTATAATGCTTATAGTAAGGTTATAAGTCAACATTGCATGGGTCATATTTTCCTATCTCTTATTTCACATGAGTCAAGGATAAATCCTTGAGGTGTTATCACTTTCAGTAGTAAAGACTCTTTTCCCTTGTGTTCTTTCCAGTCCCTTTCCTCTTCCTTTCCTTTTTGTTCCTTCTTGAATAATTTAGTCCGAAAGCCATTAAGAGTAAACAAGTAAGATTGGCATCTTTGTGTGGGTGGAGCCCACAGGTGCCCAGAGCAGGATGTCAGAGCCCAACCATGGTGAGAAGAACACTCATGTAGGGTGAGGAGGGGGGGCTTGGCCAGCGGAGGTGATGGAGCCTACACAGAGGTACACATGGCCAGTGGGTAGTGACGGTTGGGTTGGAATAAGATGGGAACAGAACAGGAGTCAAATTACATGGCCCAGTTATGATCCTCTTTTCCAAAAACCTGAGGGATGCTTCAATGATGCTTGAAGAACTTAACAACTTGTGCTTGTGGGTATAAGAAAATGCTAAAATAGTATCAATATGAGCTCTATTTTTAACTCTAAAAATAGCTGCTCTGCCTATGTTTTCCTTATAGCTCTATCTCAGTCCATGAACTGAGCATATTTAGTCACCCAATTTGCTTTTATCAAGCACTGTGTCATGGCCACTGTGTCAGACGCCAGCTTTATAGAATAAAATGACTCCACTTATCTTATTTCAGTTTTCCCAGAAGCAGTCCATTGACAAAGACTTGGATGCAAGCAATAATTGGCAGGTGACCCCAGGAAGCACAAGTGGAGGACTAGGGAAAGTGAGACAAGGACACTGGAAAAGCCAGCCACATGCGTATTAATGAATGGGTTACTGCTACGGGAAGCTGAGAGTCTGTCTACTGGGGACGCTTTCAAGAATCATGGAGAACATACCTCAGAATTGTCTCAGTGAGGTACAAGGACACTGGGTGTGGCATATTCTTCTTCCAAATATACCCACAACAAGACCTCCCCATTCTGTATGCTTTTCCTGTAATGTGACCTTGTGGTTCTTTCATTTAAGAGCTTGGGTTCAGGTTTCCTCCCCACACTTGTGTGTGGACCTGTGACTTTGGTGGAAGTGGTGTTATATGATTTCAGAGGCTAAGACATGGGAGAACAGCTTCTTGAACAGCTTCTTCCTGCTTCCCTTAGGATGCTGGTGCTTAGAACTCAGCATCCACGTTGTGAGGAAGCCCAAACTAGCCCTCACAGAGAAACTACATGGGACACCACAGGCCAGCGAGAGCCAGCTGAGGCCAAAGCCACAGCCAGTACTAACTCCAGCAAAGTGAGTGTGCAAGCCTTCTGATGATTCTCACCCCAGTCATTATCACTTGAGCTTTTGCATCTTCCGAAATGGGGCCCAAATGTCATGAAGCAAAGACAAGATACCCTCACTCTGCTTCTTCCGAATCCCCCACTCCCAGAACTGGTGAGTCCCCAGTTAAGACCAACATTGTTATATGGCTCTGAAGTTTGGGGTGGTTGTTATGCAGAAGTAGATAACCAGACAATGAAGCATTTAGCCATCAATAACCAGCTCCCGCTGGTTGTGAAGCATTAAGTAGGTCCTCAGCAAACTGAATCTGCCCCATGTTGCTGAGCCAATGCCGTTAACCTTCGAGAAAATGCTCAGACAGAAAAGCATAACATTTAGGCGTTCCAAGTGGGAAGCTGTCAGGGTGGACTCTCCCTGTCCCCTGCAGCTACAGGTGGATGCTGAGGTGGACTGAGGGCACGGGGACAGAGCAATACAACATTGACCTCAGCTTTGGTCAGGTTGCACATGTGACCAAGTGAAAGATACATAGGTAAACTGACAAGCTGAAATATGTTAAATCCAATGACAGAGTTAGCACAGGACACCCTGGCAGCTCAAAGGAAAGCCTCCTACCCCTGACCTCAAGGTAGGAGAAGTTTTCCCAGAGGAACAATTAAAGAGAGCACTTTATGATGTGGGAAAGAGGAATTGGTGACCTCTCCAATACACCAGACTCCTTTGGAGAACAACATTTACGAAGAGATCTGTTTTTAGGATAGCATTATGTGGGCCTAAAAGTGAAAATCCTGGTAGGTTACAATTAAACATACCATCACTCCCGGCTCTCCTTTTTTAAGAGAACAATGTGTCAGCCTGTGCAAAATTTATTTTAAGACCTGACTTATCTTTAAGATGGAGAGGGATATTTAGGGTGTTTTGGGGACTAGTAAGTGGAGAGTATATGCTTTTACATATTGAAATTCTAAAAATTCCTGCTTAATTCAAAAAAGTATTATTTTCTAAAAATTGAAGACAGAGAAGTGGAAATTGAAAAATCTCATTTTCTTCTGGCTCTCCACCTGAATATGATGGCTTTGTTAAACACTGCTCTCTTTAGCCAGAATACTGACCCCCTATAATATCGAATTTTTCTGGAAATTTCCACAATATTTAACAAACTCTTCTGTTTCCATAACTTCACGTGAACAAATTTCTAGTGTTTTTGATTCCTTGATTTAAGTAAACTTTTCATTAAAATATAGCATACAGGGAAGTACATAAATCATTTTAGCTTAATAACTTCTTACAAATTGCACATACTCCTATAATCAGTTCCCTGATTAATAAACAGAATGTAACCAGCATCCAAGCAACTCTTGAGCTCGTTTCTAGGCACTATCTCCCCAAAGACAGCTACTCTTCTGATTTCTAACCGTAGATCAGCATCCCCTGTTTTAAGGACTGTACAGATGAACTCATACCATGGATATTTGTTTGGGTCTTCTTTTGCTCAACAGTAATTTACTGAGATTTATATATATTGTATGTAGTTATTTTGATTGATTTTAACTGCCATTTATTAAAGTGTTTTTCACTGGAAAAAAACAAGAGGTTCACAGTTATCATCTCACTTCCTGACATTTTGCTTCCAAGCCTTTATTAGGAAGAAAAAGAAAAAGAAAAAAAAAACCAAAACTTTCTGAAACTCATTGCATTACACTTAGTGTTTCCTCCGGAAGTCTGGCAAGGGCGTAGGAAAGGGAGTGTATTAGTCATTCAGAGGATTTTGTCCTCAGATGTCCTAATTTTGTAGTTGAACAATTCCCATTGTAAGGTAGGATTAATGCTTTTGTGCAGTCTCTGTGTATGACTCTGTATTAGAAATGTAAAAGCTGAGGTTTAACTTCAAAGTGTTACCAAAGATACTTATTTGTTTGCATTATCATAGTTTGGGTTTATCATCTCTATTAGGGCTGGGAGTTTGGGGCCAAGGATGATGAAGGAAGCTCCTTCCTAGAATGAAACACGCCAGGGCCTTTAAAAGAAAAAAAGATGCATAAGGATAGCCTTAATTTAGTGATTTTTATTAATAAATTCTACCCTACTGTGGTAAGAGAGCAGAATCTTCATCATCCTTGCTCATAAAATAGCGACATGCTGTGTTGAACCTGCATTTACAGGAGAAATAAACAATTCAAAAATGTGCAGACACTTGAAATTGCAAAGGCAATCCCTCCAGGAAGGGAAGCGGGCAACCATCTGCCAAAGAGGTATAACCAAGACGTTAGTTTGCTCACAAAGTGGGAAACAGCACACACCTAGGAGCTCTGGCCACATTTCATTGGCTCCCTGCATTCCTAAATTTTTTGCAAGGAAACCCCAGCTAACTGTGACCTCTATATGTATCTAAAGGACAATTGTATGTTCTGGAAATCTAGAATTGCTCCTTTTTTTTATATTGGTGAAATTGCCCCTGTTATATGGTATTTAATTGTTGGTGTCTTACTGTAAGATAGTTAACATACTTGAGTAGCTTTATGAGTTATCAACCATGGTGATGAGAGATGCCCAATAATAGTCACTAACATTTATTACGACATACCAGACATTCTCTGGGGATGATGACATTTAAATCTCCCAAAAACCCCTAAAGTGGTTACTATTATTATGCTTACACTTTCCCACACAAGAAACTGAGGTTAGAGAAACCAACTCCCCCAAGGCTATAACTGGAAGAGCTGAGTTTGATCAGCTGGTGAGTTAGTTCAGTTGGTTAGAGCGTGGTGCTAATAACACCAAGGTTGTGGGTTTGATCTGTAGTATGGACCAGAAACTTGGGTATTAAAAAACAAACAAACAAACAAACAACAACTTTGTACTAGAAGAGCTAATTTTGAGTCTTCAGTGGTCTGACTCCAGATCCAGTGCTCATAAACACCAAGCCATATACCCTCGTGCACATAGTGGTGAAGGACCTTAGGACTATAAAGTGGGTGCCTGTCCCATAGCCTTCTTGAGCTATTTAAATGAGATGACCCATGTAAGCTGCTGACAGAGATCTTGACCATAATAAGGCCATCAATAAATGTTGCCTGCTGCTCTTATTAACAGAATAATGGTGGGAGAATGATTAACCTGGATTAGTGGGGACTAATAGTTTAGTGGGGACACGGCAGTGGTCTTGGAAGTAACATTCTTGTTGGTGGCTGTGTAAGATAGCAGTCAGCATGGTGTGGTGGGAAGGGCATTGCTTTAGAACCAGGGGCACTGCTGTTTCCTTTTATAGCTGACTTTTGGCAAATTACTCAACCACCTTGAATCCTTTTCTGTGTTTCTATGATGGAGACAATAATTGCTACCTTTCAGAATTTGTATGAAGCACATATAAAAAGAGCCCTAAAAATGTCTGGCACATAATGGAATCCTTACAGAGGTTAATTTCCTTCTCAACAACTTCCATGACTCTGGACTAGAGGACAGAATTGTGATCAACCTGAGGAAGTTTATATTTGGTACCAAAACCATTATCTGAGTGAGTTTCCACAAGAGAAAGTTCTGGTTCATGGCAGAAGTTGACTAAGTATTTCAGATGAGGGATGGGCTAGGTGAAATATTTGACCCCTAAATCTTTAACTAAGATTTAACTAAGATCATAAAACCAAGACAGTATTTTCATAGTCTTTCAGAAAATGCACTTGAAAACAATCAAGCCACAAGCAATTTTTAGTAAATCACAGGATCCATCAACCTTGTTTACAGCAAACAACAGGAACATAAGACGCATCACAGATTCATATGCCCTATTCATGGCCAACTTCTGACCATCTCATTGGCTGAGCTTTGTTTCCTTTCTAATTTGAAGGGCTGCTGGTTTTACTTTTCTTAGTGACAGTATCTAGGATGATGCTATTTTATTTTATTTTATTTTATTTTATTTTATTTTATTTTATTTTTGAGAGAGCTTATGTGCAGGTGCTGGGGTGGGAGAGGGGCATAGGCAGAAGGGAGAGAGAATCTTAAGCAGGATACACACTGGGTGCCCTGATGCAGGGCTCAGTCTCACACCCCTGAGATCATTACCTGAGCTGAAATCAAGAGTTGGTCACTTAACCAACTAAGGCCCCAAAGATGATGCTTTATTAAAATCATGTTAAGACATTCTACAATTTTCATTTCTCCTTTCTCAGGAGCTGGGGACTTTTCATTTACTTTCCTTAGAATTTGCTGAGCAAAAGGTAATGAAATGTGAAGGAGGAAGGGAAATAGTGGAATGGCTTTGAAGGTAATAAAGGAAAGAAGAAAGATTTCTTCCAGTCTGGGAAGGGGTTAGAAAGCATTGATCTTATAAGCAGAGAAGACATATAACCCCTTCTGTTGGGAGCAGCCCTGGGGAGACAGCAAGGCCTCAGAGGGGGCTGCCTGGTGAACTTAGAGAACCCATAGAAGTGAGGTCTCTGAAATCAGCCAGTATCACCATGAACAGAAGCAGCAGTCAGCAGTCCTGGAGGAACCCAGTAAGCTTTGCCAATGTGCATCTCACTCTGAATCAGCAAGAACCTGTGACCCAGGACTGTAACAAGTAGGTCCCTTTGGCACTGCATGAAGACTCTGGGAATTCCTGAATTCTGGTGGAGGGCGGCATTCCTAAGGGCTGAGATCCGGTTTTCCATCACCTTAGTGAAATGAAGGATGAAGATTGATTTAGGTTCATCCGATGGCTAAGAAATTACGATGGTGCCTACCATGCCTAACTTTATAGCTATGAATTTCTACCTTCCACCACCATAAACGCTTTGTCCCATCTGAGGTCATAATATTCAGGTTTTTCCTAATGATTAGAAAATGTTGCCACGTTAAGCCAGTCAAAAGTGAAGGCAAAGAGACCCTGAGAAATTCCAAGCGATTGATCCAGCCAAGGCAGCACTGTCACAGGGGTCCAGGTGATAGAAATCCGTAGTTCTAGATTTCCTAGCTCATGGTTGCTCCCTGTCCAGGTCTGAAAAACACTGTCTCAATACAATACACATTATTTCAAGCCACGTTTTATTCCTGCTCATGATATTTATGGAAACTTGGTGACAGATGGAAATGCAGTGGAGCTCTCTGGTGTCTTTAAGAGCCCTGCCTACCCCACCCCTCCACCCCGCTCCAGTGCATAGCCTCCACATGGCTTCTGCCGGGCTCTCAGAGCAGGGGGCTTAGAGAAAGCAATTCATAATTGAAAAGGACTTTAGAATCCTGAGATGAAAGCTGTTGGTGAGCCTGAAGTGCCACTCCTTGAAGGATTACCTCTGTTTATGCTTTGGCTGCCACTTGGTCATGTTTAAGGGAAAGGCTGATTTCAGAAATTGATCCCTTTACCCTTTGAGCGAGCCAAAGTGGGCAGAATTGAAAAGGGATTTGAGGCTGCTGCTGGCAGCTTTGTTGCAGAGGCCTGTTATCACCCTGCATGGGGACAGTCTCCTAGGCTTGGCTGGCCTTCAGCAGCTCCTGTAGCATCACCTTAATCTCTTTCCGACTAGAGCTTGCACACTTGAAGGTAGGCACGAGAGATGAGCTCCTGAGAAGGGCAGTTATCCAGCTGCACACTGTCAGCCCCTTGGCCCTGCTCTGGTCTGGCTGTTTTCAAACCTGTGACAGTGAGGGAGTGGGTGCTCTCACCATGGGGCTCTGACAGGACAGCAACCAGCTCAGGGTGGTAGGAGAGAGGCAATGGGAAAGAAGAGGCAATGGGGAGGAAGACATGGACTCCAGGAAGTGCTCATGATCTCTGGTCACTGCAGACATGTCTGCAGTCTTCATAAATCATGATGTCCATAAATCTGCCCTACCTCATTCTCCTGCTTTATTGCCATCCCTCACCTCACACTTACTTGCTTGTCTTTGACAGTTTTGCTTTTCTCATACGTGTCCTTTCTTCTTTGTAATGTCTCAATAGAAGTACAGTTTGTTGGAGTGCGAAAGGACTTGAACAATCATCTGTTCAAATTTCTCACTTTGTAGAACAGGAAATCAAGGAGTGAGTGACTACCCAGCCTGATGACGGAACCAGGAGCAAAGACTTAGATGTTCAAGCCCTGTCCAGGGCTCTTTATAAACTGCCCCACTCCCTCTTTCTTCTCCTCTGTTCTTTCTCCTCTCCACTCTCTCTCCCATACAAAGATGTCAGAGAGGAGGAAATTAGAGTTCTTGTCCTGATCTTCTATAAACCACCATGTGACTTGCTGGACATCGCCTAGTCTCAGACCTTCAGTTTCCCCATCTGTAACATGAAGGATCAAAGAGTCTCAGTCATGGTGACAATTCCGTGCATTCACCAAACCCCCTCATTTTCCCCTCTGGGTGTATGGGAAGACTACATTTTCCAGCTTCTGCACTATTGCTTCAGACCAGATGATTGAGTCTGGGCCAGTCCAAGGGTTGGCAGTGAGGCAGTTCACCCAAGGCTTGGTTGGAATCCATCCTCTTCACTCTTATTCCCCTTTTGTGGTGAACTTGGAGGCCACATATGGAAGTCGATAGTCTAACAAGATGGAAAATAATAGTG
This sequence comes from Lutra lutra, assembly GCF_902655055.1. Classification (NCBI taxonomy): domain Eukaryota; kingdom Metazoa; phylum Chordata; class Mammalia; order Carnivora; family Mustelidae; genus Lutra; species Lutra lutra. The sequence continues at coordinate 148,447,125 of NC_062278.1, forward strand.
TGGAGCATTTTGTTCTCAGCCACCACGTGACCCTCTCCACATCTAAGATGTTGGATTGTGACATGAAAGCACTAAACCTTTATTAAGTTACTAGGACTAGGGGTCATTAGAGTGTTTAGTGTACTATGACTAACAAAATCTCTCAGATCCCTACAGCCATATCATGCTAAGATTTTACTTATTAAGTTTATCTTCGTCTTCTTCTTCATTCAACATTTATTAAGCACATGCAATGTACCAGAAACTGTGGTCAAGAGCCTCATCTCTGTCAGAAGACTTATGGCCCTAAATCTGATTTAAACATAATTGGGGGGAAATCCATGTATAAAGCAAAACTTACCTGTGATTTCTCCATCTTTCTTCCCACCACCATCGTAAAGAGGACACTGGGAGGAATGGCTTTTAATTGCCATTATGCAGCACCATTTAAGGAAGTCTCAGAGCAATTATTAAGTACCAGAGGGCGAAGTTACAAAGGAAATGAGAGGTAGAGGTGTTTCAAATTATGGGGCTGGTGGGGCCTAGCTAAAATGATTCAACACTATCCGGACTATGTGACCCCATTTAGAAATATGTCTATTGGGCCTTTTGAGTTCTTTTGAAAACATCTTTAAATCAGACCCATGGACAAGTACTATCTATACTCATTAGAACTGTCAGTTCCCTACCGACTATGGTGTCCACTCCCACTCTCAAATTCTTTAGGTACATTTTTCTTCTCAGCATTGCAGCTGAGCACATCCATCTGGCCAGTGAAAGAACATAATAGGGCATATTTTCAGCATGACCAATTAGATGTGCAACTCCCATTAACAATAACAGGACTTACGCTCCAGATTCTTCCTCAATAAATCCGGCCTTTCCCCTTATGAGCAACAGATGGGTTTTCCACAATGGCTCATTACCTTCTGGCTCAGCTCAGCTGCCAGAAGTGAAATATAAAGTTATTTATGGATGGAGAAAGATGCATAAGTCACTGTGGATTATTTTCTGCCATCTTTTTTCGTTTATTTAGTTAGAGTTTTCTATCGCTCAAGATGAACACGTTAGAGAAAATGGTGGTGTCCCCACTGGGAATGAAGATGGATGTCCCTTCAGCTTGGTTTTCTGATGGCCACAGATCTCTGGGGTGATGTGGGTTTCCCATAAGAAATGGTAATTGGGATATTTCCATAGAGTAGATGCCCATTTCTCAAAAGGCTCCCTAGCCTCTGACAGGCCATCTCTGTGAAATTTGGTCAGTGAGGGCACAAGTCAGTGCCACTTAACTGTATGTGATACATTTGACAAAAGAAAACGAATTGCTTCTTTAAGGAATGCCAATATATTTAGCACTTGACTTTGCAGCCAGATAGAGATGAATCCTCTATCAACTGGGGGGAAAAGCAGGGAAATGGGCAAAAAGACTGCCATGCTGGCTGTTATATGGGAAAGTACACAGTAAGAGGGTAACAATGCATGACAAAAAGGGAAGGAGAGTTGGGGAAAGGAATGAGAAAGTAGCGTTGGCTGCTGTGTCCTCTGTGAATACCGAGCAGGCAGTGCTATATGAGTATACACCCTTCTGTCTGGTTCTTCCTTCCTTATGCAATTCCTTACAAGCTCCATTCCTCAGTTTCCTTATCTCAGAAATGAAAATAATAATAGGGCATTGTAGGATGGATATGAGGAGTAAATGAATTAATATTTGCAAAGCACTTACAACAGTCCCTTCCATATAAAAAGTGCTCTGTTTTTTTTTTTTTTAATATAAAGAAACTCAAGCAGCATTGAACATTTAAACTCTCTGTCTTCCCAAGTGGTTCAGCGGGGTTCCCCATTATTGGAACTTTCTTGCTCCTCGGGCCACCTTTGAGTTTTTTGAATGGACAAAGGAAAGGTGGTCAGTTTCTCTCTTATGAGTGAGGCTATAAGTTATAAATCTAGATGCTCGCAGAAACCACGTGACCTACTCTGTGGAGAAAACTGGTTATCAATAGGAGAGATGAACCCAGTGCAGAGAGAAGCAAAGACAAGAGATGCAAAGTCCTAAGCAGGGTTTCTGTTCTGAGTTTTATTGGTTACCAAGCCAGCCATGTCTAGGCCCTTTCTGCAGTTTGTTTTCAAGAATTAAGATGTTCCCTTTGTGGGACAGGAGGAAGGGCATAACCAGTTCTAAGGGTTCTGTCACTCACAATAACAACCAAAAAACAAAAACAAAAACAAAATTTACTGGAAAAAGACCAACATTTACTGGATAATACAACACCCTGTGCTCCTACCCTCTCCCTCTCCAACTTGTGCCAAACGGAGGGCAAGAGAGAGAGAGAGACAGGGGACAGACTGATCATGGGGTGTAAGGAAGGTGGAGGTCATTTTAAAGACATATGAGGAGACATAATATTAGGTTCTTCTATAGCCGGAACATGCAAGTCACAAAATCACAGGACCCAAGAGCTAAGAATTACTTCCCAGTTCTCATTCACATGATATGATTTCAAATTTTGCCTAGACACTACTGAACTCCAGGAAGTCATTTCTTCTGAGGTGATCAATAGCTGTAATGATGAAGGCAGTTCTGTCTCATGAAGCAAACCTGACTCAACAGTGTCCCCTTGTCATTCCTAGTCCTTCCTTCTAGAAAATTATCAGTTTCCTCTCTATTCATGAAAAGGATTACCATATTTTTTAAAAGATTTTATTTATTTATTTGACAAGCAGAGATCACAAGTAGGCAGAGAGGCAGGCAGAGAGAGAGAGTGGGGGAAGCAGGCTCCCCACTGAGCAGAGAACCCGATGCGGGGCTGGATCCCAGGACCCTGGGATCATGAACTGAGCTGAAGGCAGAGACTTTAACCCACTGAGCACAAAGGTGCCCCAAGGATTACCGTATTTTAACACGGTTTTTATTTCCTCCTAAGTCTTCTCTTCCTTGGGACAGCCCTACCAGAGGATTCCATTAAATGTTACTGAGGGATAAACTTTAGGATATGAGAGAGTCATCAGGGTTGGTGAAAAGAATGTTTGCTTAAGGTCAGACCAATAGCGTATTAAAGTATAGCAAAGCTGATTGGAGTCTCTCATGTGAAAAAGAGAGAAAGAGCGGAAGAGAAATGATGATAGGTTTGTGGCAGCCTTTTAGCAGAAAGAAGAGGTCACTGCATAGTTGTGATTCCAGTACTGGTAACCAGAGCACCTACTAAACCAGAAACTAATTGGTGTGATATATATATATATATATATATCCCACCAAGTGGGATATATATATATATATCCCACTTAATATTTTCCCCAGGTTGATTTCCTTTAGAATTAACAATAATTAAAACAGATATGCTAAGTGGTACCTTGTGGTGGGTAATTAGAGTTTTCATTTAAAATACTACATGCTGCAGGGAATTTATTGAGATGCTATTTACCTTCCTTTTATCAGTGTTTTAAATGAAAAGACAACCTTTCTGAAACCTCATTTCCCTGGAACTGTGAAGGAGAAATTAAGCACTAGAACATAGAAGGCTTCCTTTCCCCCCACCTTAGGTTTTATGCTTCTGGTCCTAGAAGCTTGATTCTAAGTGGGATTTTATTCCTATTTAGAAAGGAGAAGTGGTAAAACAACTATAGCTTGTTTTAAAAAAGAAAAAAAATTACAATCAATGAAACAGGACTGAGTTACAGCTATAAAGACAAAACAAGGAGGAAAAGAGAAAGAACAATCATCTACAACACTTACTGCATTTCAAACGGCTGACACAATATCTCTGTAATATTGGAGGCTATAGGAAGTACCACCAGATTCTTGAAGTCCTAACTGGTTTTCAAATGTTTCTGACAGACTGAATCAGAAATAATCAGGGCATAGATTCACTTTGCTCTTTTTATTTAAATAGCAGTATTAACTATGAAGTCCAGAGCACCAGGAAACAATCCACCGGGATCATATTGGCTGAATTCTTTTGCATCACTTAACCATTGGGACAAAAAAATGTTGTTTGAATATAATTAGATGCCACAGTACATTAATTGAAATGGCTAAAAATCATAGAATCTGACAACATCAAGTCTTGGTGAAAATGTGGAGCACCTGGAACTCTTTTTTTTTTTTTAAAGATTTTATTTATTTATTTGTCAGAGAGAGAGGGAGAGAGAGTGAGCACAGGCAGACAGAAGCAGAGGCAGAGGGAGAAGCAGGCTCCCTGCCAAGCAAGGAGCCCGATGTGGGACTTGATCCCAGGACGCTGGGATCATGACCTGAGCTGAAGGCAGCTGCTTAACCAACTGAGCCACCCAGGCGCCCGCACCTGGAACTCTTATGCAATCCTGGAGATGATACAAAATGGGATAGCCATTTGGGGGAAACGTTTGGCAATTTCTTACAATATATGCTTCCATATAACTTGGTGATCTACTCCTTGGTATTTACTCAAAGTGAAATGAAAGTATATGTCCATATCAAAACTCCCATATGAATGTTTGCAGCACTTTTATTCATAATCTCCAAAACTGGAAGTAATTCAATATCCATCAGCTGTGAACGAATGAAACTGTAGAGCCTCATACTGGCATACTACTCAGTAATAAGAAGGACAAATTACTGATCCATGGAACAATGCGGACTAACCTCAACTTCTTTATTCTAAGTAGAGAAGGACACACAGTACTGCATACTCCACGATTCTGTTTATATGACAATCTGGGTTGAGAGTAGTGGAGGGGAAGGACTACTAAGAGGAATGAAGGAAATTTCTAGGGTGATGAAAAGGTTTTGTCTTGATTGTGATGGTGGTTTCATGCCAGTATGAATTTTTCATAATTCATAGAATGGTATATCTAAAGGATAAATTGTATTGCCTAGAAATTGTAGCTTAACAAAAGAGCACTATACAACAAACTATACAACTGCAAAACTCAGTGGCTTGAAAAATACCACTTATTGTCAAGGCCCTGTGGTTTAGCTGTGTGGTGATGGGCAGTTGGCTTGGCTGGACACAGCTGTGGCAGCTTTTCTTGCTGGGGTCTGCAGGTTTGGGTCTGAACAAGTTTCTCATCTTCCTGAACCTTCAGAATAGCTGGGGCATGTTCTTTTCATGCTGATAATAGAGGTGCAACAGAACAACTACAGAAGTTCCAACTATAGAAGGATATTTCCAGTTATTTGCTTTCATTCCACTTATTAGAATCCCCTTGGCAAAGGAAGTAAATGCCTTAGCCCAAATTCAAGGAGTTGAGAAGGAAACACCTCTAGTGGGCAGAGTTATATAGCAAATGTGGGAATTAAGTGTTGGCACAATAATCCAATCTTACAGAAGGCTCTTTACTGAACTATAACTTAATATTTCTATATTTCTATAAGGATGGTATAAAAACATGGTCATATGAAGATCATTTTTGCTTTTTCTGCATTATCACTGTTGAAAATACCTTTTTATTTTACTTTATTTTTATTTTCTGAGGACCCTCATTATCAATTCTTCTTAGAATTTAGACATTTGTACTGTTTTCTGAAAAACAATATAGCTGATTTTATCAGACAATTAGACATCTGTAATTCATCTTGATTCCTTTTCATGTTGGTAACGTCAGTCGTAAAAATAAAAGCCAATTATTTTACTAGCAAAATGAGTTTATTCAGGAATGTAGGGGAATTGCAATTTGGGATAAGTAAATTATGGCAAACCATAGGTGAGTCCAAACAGACAAAGGGAAAGTCAGCTTTATTAGGTTTCTGGAGGAAATTAAAAAAGATTGTTTTGAACAAAACTTCATTGGAGAAGAACAAAAGTTCGAAATTATGATGATTTCTATTGGCTGCAAGCAGTGGTCAGCAGTTACTGTTGGGGATTGGAGAGATCTTTTTCTTAAAAGCAGGAAATAAAATTCCTTTGAGAAAAGTGTCCTCCCTTGTCAAGATAAGAATTATCTCCTTCCTGTTGGTTTGAGTGCACAAGAGCTCCCCCTTCAGGGCTTCCTGATTCCATTTTTATGAGGATTCCTTGGCCCATTTTTCACCATAAGCTGGAAGCTCAAGGCCAGTTGTATTTCTCAGTTGAGACACCCATGACGTTCCATGTTCTTTGAATGTTTCTCCTCCTTCTGTAGGATTGTAAGCTCTTTATAAAATCTGCCTTATTCTCTTGGTGTTTTTACTGAAAAATTCACAAATATTTTTTGAAAATAGGCAGAGATATAGAAGGAGAATGATCAAATAATGCAAAGAATAGTGGACAGGGAGGTAGAATATTTACAGTCTAATCATTTCCTTGGAACATACTAAATGACCTTTGCAAATCTCTTGATCTCTCTATGCCTTGAGTTTTTATTTATCTTATAAGGCTAATTATGTGTCTCTTTACTTACTTTTCAACATGATGGAGAAAACATGTGAAACTACAATGCATTTTGGGGGCACAGTTGACTCTTTGGTCATAAGCCATTTCTATTAAGTGAATAGACAGGTGTGACTTTGGTCCTGGAGGAAGCCCATATTGTTCTATAAATGGAACAAAAGCTCTCCTTGATTCTTCCCTGTGGCTTTGTCTGCCGAGTGATTCAGGAGATTTGTAATAAGCAAGAGAAGGTGCAGCTTCAGCTCATGTGTGGCTTCAAACCTGTGCAGAAGGAAGGCAGTTCTTCAGTTTCTGACAGTCATGAAATGAGCTGGTGGTTTCAGAATAATTTTAAGTAGAAATCTTACTACAATCCCAGTAAGATCCTAGGGGATTTACTGTGTCAAAACCAAGGTTGAATGAAGTACAGGGGATAAAGGAGCTTGACTGGCCACAGAAGGGTAGCTTCTAGGTCAGTGAGTCATTGAAATGGTATACATTCCAATCCTTAGGTGAGAACATAGGGAGGGGATGCTCGATGAATAAAATTAGTTCTGTGACCTACGCGGGTACTCTTCCCCTAGACCCACAGTGCAACACTGGGCAAATGTCACAACTTCTTAGAGTCTTTTTTTCTATCCAAAAAAGCGAGAAGAAAGAGACTTAAATAGACAATTACTTAACTTTTCCAGAGAAATTTGAGCAGTACAACTTGTGATCTACACGAGCCCAGAGCACATGCTTGATTTTATCAAAGTTTTAAGACCCATGTGTTTCCAAGAAGCCTTGGTCAGTACATCAGTACAAAAATTACTGAAAACTCAGTGCAAAATTATACCTTAGGGCTCTGCTTTTCAAAGAGCATGACAGGTAGAAAAGTATCAATCTCTCTATGTCTAGTAATATGAGTGTTAATTGACTAGACATCCCCCTTTGCAGAAAGACTTACGTAGAAACATAAGCGATCAGAATCACCTACATTACATACCAAAAGTGCTAACCAGGGCCTCCTCAGGACAACTGGAATTAGAATTTCAAAGGCCCTCCCTGGATCTTTAATTTGAAATCTTTCCTCAGCTGATATTTAAAAATGATCTCAAAAGAACCATGGTATTTAAACACAAACCACTTTAACTCATGTCTCATGAACCTTGTTCTTGTTCCCCTGGGTCCATGCAATGGCAGAATAAACATGGAGCTTCTCCCCACTTTCCTTCTTTTTTAAAGTAGCCTAACTTGGTGCCATTAAAAATTTTTATTTTAAAATATTAAAGGAAGCAAAACCAGCATGACTTTTTCAGAGAAAACAAGAACCTGTAAAAATCTTCTTCACTTTTGCAAAGCTATTTTCAGGTACACTTCCAAGTTTCTTTTGAACTCCTCTCTTCCTTAAAAGGATTTGGTTGGAAAGCTTGAAAGACACAGGGAAAGATGTTGAAGGAGGAGAAAGCTGTTAGGGTTACAATTGTTCCTTGTACATCTATTTATTTACTCTACAGACATTTGCGGAGCACCCACTATGTGGAAGGTACTTGAAAAAATTGACATGAGGTCCTTATCTGAAAAGGGCCTGAACAACACCTCTGATATGAAGCTCACAGTAGAAGAGGGGTCAGTCTGGCTCTGGGAGAGAAGTGGGGAGTAAGGATTGAGGTAGTTGAGCTGACGGGTACCATGGGGGCTCAGCTGAAGGAATGGCATCTGTGCTGGGCTGTCAGAGGTGGATAGGGTTTGGAACAGTAGGAATGGGAAGGATGTGTTGGACTGAAAGAACAGACAAGAGCAAAGAAGTGGAGGGAAAACAACATTTATTAAAGGTGTTCTGCAAAGTTCCAGTCACCATAGCACGTATTCCCCCAGTGATTTTCTGGCATTTAAAACTCATTTTAAGTGAGGCCCCCTCTTAAAATCCTGCCCACTACCTTTTCTGTCTTCCAACTTTGTTATATTGTCTGTATTTTGTTATAAATACTTAATCACAACTGGTGCCATATTAATTTGTTAGCTTAATCTAATTAGGCATGGGTATTTATCAATTGAAGTGCTTTCATCAGGAAAACAGATTCTCAAGGGGTGGGTGGTTAGCATTTAAAGGCTCTAATCAGAAACCCACTTTTTAGGGACTGCTCTTTTCAACTACTTATCTAAGATCAATACCATGGAGTCTGGGGATTACTAATTTGCTTAATGGATGTTAGAAACTATTTTTCATCAGTGAAGAAAAATGGTGTTCTAAATATGCAGATTGATTAGAAATATTACAGAGGCACCTCTGACCTTGCAAATTAATCTCTATGAGGCCTACAGTCATTGTCAAATATGCCACTGTTTTTCAGGAAATTCTGTTGCCTGGACAATCAAGGGTTAGCCAGATTCCGGTATTGGAATGTCATTGACTGATTCCTTCACACAAAGGAGCTTGTCAAAAGGCCTGAAAGAATAGAGAACTGGAACTTTATAGACTTTGCAAAACATCTGTTTTTGTGCTGTCTTTTTAATAAATGGTCAAATGTTTGGCAGAATTGGGTCTCAGACTTGCTATCTTTTTAACATGCCAATTGGTAATGAAATTATAGGCACACACACACACACACACACACACACACACATGCTCAAATAAAAAAAAAACAACAAACAAACAAACAAAAAGAAAAAAAAAACCCATAGCCTTCTCTTGATCTGACTACTGGGGGCTATAAACATTTACCATAAAAGAACTTAATAATTGTGAATAACCAAACAGGGTTGCATTGGTTCATAACAAGCCCCTTCCTTCTTTGATTCAAATATTCCTTATCTATGCTCTCATATTTCCCTGTATGCACACCTATAATACTTCACTGTGATTACAGACTTATTTGCCTGTCTCTTCCTCTTGATCCTATACGGATGAGACAAAATTATCCAGCCTATTTCATAAATTTACATGTTTGGATGCTTTTTGGCAGATAAAATTAGACATCTAAAAGTCTGAAATGCATGGGACTTTGCTACATGATATTCCTCATCTTCAGTCACAATATTATAATAGGCAGATGTTTATTAATTATATATCTACTGATAAATAAGTAATAACAAAAATAATCCACATAAATAACTCCAAAGGCTCATGTTTTAGTCATTTTAGGTGTTCTAACCTTGTATGGGGAAGATTCAACTGAGGAACCCCGTCAATGTGCCAGACTCAGGATGATGTTACCCTTTCAGTGGGCATCTGGCAACCAGATTCCTCCAATTTCAGAGAACCATTGAACTCTTGATATTGTTCCTCAGTATAAAGGGTACACACATCACTGTATTCCCATAGCCTGTTCACGCAAGCCTGGGGAATAGTCCTACTAAACAGCCAATCCCTAGATCCCGAATACCTTTAATTTCACCAATGCAAACCAATTCCAAAATTTATCATTGCATCAAGGTACTAATTTCATACATAAAAACTCATTACTGATGGTCACCATGGTAATTGGAAAACTGTTGGTGGTAAAGATAACAGTTGAACTTTAATAATGATGGCTTCTGATAATAAGCTACCAGATTAGCCCATTAGCTGAGCAACCTCGGAGTAAGCATTCTTGAGTAGAATGTGATTTGCACCTGGGTTGGAACTTTATCCAACTAACATTCATAGGCTACCATTCTTCTCATGCTAAACTATGTTAAAGACAACTGTATATTCTTGAACCTAACTACAGGGACCTTGGTTCATTGGACTTTGTAACCCTAGGGCTTTGTACATTATAAAGCAGTAGGTTATCCACTCTCTATTTGTTGAGTTAACTAACAGATAACTGCGTGAATAAATGCAGGAATGAATCAGTGACACATTTTAATCCTCACCACAACTCTGTGGGGGTATTATTACCAAATTATAGATTAGAAAACTGACATCTAGAGAAGTTAAGCAAATTTCTCAAGATCTGTCCCCTTAGAGGAACTAGTGTTCTAACCAAAGCCCGCCTGTTGCCAAAGTCCATTTTCTTCCCACAGCATAGGTATACCTCTCACGTGCACAGAGTTATGGAAATCCATGGTGTGTTTGAGAAAAGAAGTTTGATTTGATACAACATTCAACCACGAGAATGTTGAAGAAGATAATCTGGAAAGATAGATGTGACTTATCGGACAACTGTACACTTTATTTTATACATAGTGGGTGATTCATTAAAGATTTTCTTTCTAATTTTTGGTAGAATAGTGACCTACTTCCTGTTATGCTTTAGAAGATGGATCTGGGAGTAGTTTGGGAAATAATTTGGAGCTGGAAAGAGGTAAGGAGAAGGAAGCCTAAACAGAAGGCAAATGGCAGGGAGCATGAAAACAGAATACATGGGAGAGAAATAATTAAACCTAAAAAGACACAGTGCATTGACCTGTTTACTGTGGGGTAACAGGGAGATGGAGGAGATAAAGGTAACTCACAGTTAGGTGTCTGCATTACTGAAAAAAATTGAAAATATAATAGTGGTTCATATGGGTGCAAGCTGTCCTCTGGAAAAATATTTCCAAGTCCAATGCCAAGATGACATTTTTATTAATTTACATCATCCTGCTCAGACCAGGTCATTTGTTCTTGTGTTGAGTGCTCGTGGCTTCTACCTCCTTTATAATTCCAGGTTGAATTGTCATCAAGAGAGGTACACACCTATTGTGACTCTCAAAAATATAATTTTCAGATTTTTTTTAAAAACTCACACAATTATACAAATAGATAAAGAACATGTGTCAACATTTTAATGAGGGAACCAGCAAGATGACAAAGCCAGTTCAAAGGGAGATGAAAGGAAATGAATTCATGTGTTACTTCAAAAGAGAAAATAAATGTATAGTCATTGAAAGAAAAAAAATGTTCAAGTAATATTTATATGTTAAATTCTGAGCTGATTAATGTCACAAAACACAATAAAACAGCTTCTGTGGTTATCTTCTCTAATAGACAAAGTCATTTGCATTGCTATCAGGAAAAAGCTCTTTTACATACCTATGAGATAGAAACAATTTGCTTTCGTTTTCTAAAATTAACATTTTTACAGAACTGTAATTTTACAGTTATAATATGTATATGTCCTAATTAATAGTAGTAGTAAGCTACATTCCTCTGGAGAATCAAATTATCCTTAGGCAAGTTTAATGTTGTAGCATGACATTATAAGTCACAATAATCTTTTGTTGTATTTCCAAATTTGGATAATTTTTCTTCATGATACATAAGTTGTCTTCCCTCCCTACCATTTCCATTTTTCTGAGAAATCCCCCTTTAATTTTATACTTATCATTTCAGCACCAGTCACCTTGTTAGTGAGAGGCAATCCTGCCCCCTGGGGTGGTCTCAGTTCAAGACTGTGTACATGGCTCAGGAATGAGCTAGAAGGTTGGGGATTACTATTTTTCACTTTTTCTTACTTCATCCAAATTCACAAAATTGAATGAAATTATGTTAGGTGTGTTGATTTCAATTTGTCAATCTATAATTTGTGAAACAGCATTTTTAGCAGTGATGGTAATAAAGATAAATTACATGAATAAATTAGATAGTCAAACTCCACTTTATTTTCTATGGTCAAATATAAACATACAAATCAACATCTTTGTTTTAAAAAAGGTTTCTATAAAATAATATATGTGATAAGGGGCTAATACCCAAAGTATATTAAGAACTTTTATAACTAAATATGAAAAAAAAACTCAACTTAAAAATGTGCAAAGGATTTGAATAGATATTTTTCTTCAGAAAGCATACAGATAGCCAATAGACACATGAAAAAATGCTCAACATCACTAATCATCAGGGAGATGCAAGTCAAAACCACAATGAGATGTCACCTTACAACTGTCAGAATGGCCAAAATCAAAAAGACAAGAAATCATAAGTGTTGGTGAGGATATGAAGGAAAATAGAACCCTCATAAACTGTTGGTGGGAATGTAAATTGGTGCAGCCACTGTGGAAAACAGTACAGAGGTTTCTCAAAAAAGAAAAACAAAACTACCATATGAGCCAATAATTCTACTAAGTATTTAACAACAACAAAAAAAAGATGCAGATGTTAATTCAAAAAGACATATGCATCTCTTGGCCATACAATAGCTAAGATATGGAGGCAACCTAAGTGTCCATGGAAAAACAAATGGATGAAGAAGATGCGTTATGTGTACACACACACATTGGAATATATATAAATATAAACACACACACAAAATTTACACTGGAATATTATGCAGCCATAAGAAAGATGATATGGTGCCTTTTGTGACAAAATGCATGGACCTAGAGGATATTACACTACATGAAGTATGTCAGACTAAAAAAGACAAATACCATATGATTTCACTCATTTGTGAAATCTATAAAAAAAAGAAAGAAAGAAAAAAGAACAAACAAAGAGCAGAGTCAATATAAGTCCAGAGAACAAACTGATGGTTGTCAAAGGGGACGTTGGTGGTGGGTTTGGCAAAATGAGTGAAGTTATAGAATGAGTAAGCCACAGGAATAAAAGGCACCATATACGGGATATAGTGAATGGTATTGTGATAGCATTGTATGATGATGGATGGCACCTACAGTTGTGCTGAGCACAGCGTAATGTATGAACTTGTCAAATTACTATGCCATACACCTCAAACTAATATAACATTGTGTGCTAACTATATTCAAACAAACAAAAAACACTTCTATGTAATGTCATATCATGAAATACATTTTTATGTTGAAATTGTTCCACCTTTAATTTTTGTGATTATACCTTGGTTTCTGTTTTTTAGATGAAGGCATAAGGTAGTCAATAGTATTTTCTTGAGATTCTCCTTTGCTCCAAGGTCATGTCCTACCTTCTTTGATGTTAACATGCATTATTGCGTTGTGCGATGTAGATGTTTTTGTATCTTTTATTTTGCCCTTAAAGTTTTTACCAAGAAAAATAAAAAGTGGGCAACTCTATGTCTGTCCCTTATTTGTTTATTTGCTTCTTAACAATTAGTTTCTTAGAAAAGCCAAGCCTGAAATCATTCTAGAAAAACTCAGAGAGTAAAGCCTTGTTAATGTTCCCATAGTTCAGAGTCCATCTTCAAGCCTTATAATTATAAAAATTACACCAACAATGGTTAGTTCACTTGGGGTAGACTCACATTAATCCGAATGAACATATAAAACATGACAGTATATACAGAACAGAAATATCAATTGATTACATTAAAATTTGGACTGAACTGCAGAAGGGATAGGATAATTAAGTAAAGAACTTCTTCTCCCTGAACTTACTATAATCAGGAAGTGGCCCTGTGAGCAAGTAATTAACAACTTGAGGATGGCTCCAGGATTCAAGGATTTGAATGGTTGATAGCTTTAGCAGCTTGCCATTGGGAAGAAGGTTGATGTTTTAAGGAATCCTTTCCCTGGGTGATGCTTAAGTGAACAATGCAAACATTTATAGCTATGCATCTTCTGTTGGCCAACAGAGTGAAACAAAACAAAACAAATCAACCTCTTTTTTAACTGCACAGCTTTCATTTCTGATGGATATAATACCTTTTGTCAGAGTTTTCTAGGGCTGAAAACCATTCTCCCTTTTTAAGAAATCTTTACTCAATTCTATTCTGACCCATAAGGACTGATATTAATGCTTTATCCTAAGATGATTATTTTTCTTTCTTTGACACCTCCACTTTTTTAGGATGCATTACCACTCCTGTCCAGCCCGCACTGCATACAAAAGTTACCGAGGTTGACCGAGATCTTATTTTGGGGTGGGGGGGTAGTGAGACTTGTGGTGGGTATTAAGGAGGGCATGTGTTGCATGGAACACTGGGTGTGGTGCATAAACAATGAATTTTGGAACACTGAAAAAAAAATTAAATAAAAAAAAAAAGATATTATTCCACTATGGGTCTTCAGTTTCCCTATATATGAAACCAAAGATACTCACTGGCATATATGGTATGGATGGTGGGTCTTTGAGAAGTAATTAGGTTTAGATGAGGTCACATGAGTGGAGCTGCCTTGATGGGATTAGTACCCTAATAAGGGGATGAAGAGGCCAGAGCTCCTTCTCTTAACCATGGGAAGACTCAGCAAAGAGGAGGCCCTCTGTAAACCAAAGAGTCGGCTCTCAGTAGAACCTCATCATTCCAGCATCCTGATCTGAGACTTCCAACGTCCAGAACTATGAGAAATAAATTTTCTTGTTTAAGTCGCCCAACCTATGTTATTTGTCATAGCAGCCCAAATGACAAAGATACTCCACCGATACACTTTTCAGAGCCCTGCTACCTTGAAACTACTTTTTTTTTTGCTCTGAGTCTGTGTAGAAGTGATATATCCAGATTTTAATAGTAATATTTTGCATTATACAAATTTATTTATTTATCTCACGTTGCTTTTATGAATTATCTTTATCCCTAAAATATTCCTTGCCTTTGGATTGATTTTGAATTTTAAAAGTCTTACTTGAGTTCCTCCAGTTTTTCTTTCCCAATAGTTATATTTGCTCTGTGGCTATTTAAAAACACACAGAGAATAAACATAAAGTTCTGGGCTCTCAACATTGGAAATCCATATGTTCCCCCCTTCAGAGCTAGCTCAGTCTCCAAATTAAAGCTAACATTTATTAGTTAACACCCTTACCTGTCATTATCTTAGATAGTCCAAGTTGTAAACTTAGGTGAATTCTGAATAATAAAAATAATTTCCTAACTTACAGTAAGTTAGACCATGTGAAATTGCCAAATTTCCACTAAAAACATTTTGACCTATAAAAAAAGGACATTTCACATGGTTCAATCTAGTAGTTTTCACATGTAACAATTCATTCTTATAAGCAGTATTTCCCCAGAGCTCCTGAATTATTTATGAAGCCAATACAAATGTTATGTGATGGAGAAAATGTGAAGTGAGGCTGGGTTGGGGGTGGGGGGTGTGGTGCTATGCTGAGTTGGAGGATTTTCCTCATACCCCAAACTCCTCTTCATCATAGCCACAAAGAGAAGACAGCCATACATCTCAGAAGCTGCTTCATTTTGTCTTTTAGTATCTTTGAAAAATCCTTGATCAAAGCCCACATACAGCTTAGATTACCTGCTTTTTAGAAAACAAATATTCTCTGATATCTGTCTGACTTTGTACACTTTACACAGATATTAAATCTGTTCCCCGACTTCCTGTGAGTCCCTTTTTCACAATTCCTAAGGTTTCTGCTTCACTTTTTAAAATGATCTTTCTGAATACCCACAAGGCTTTATTTCTCTGAAGCCCTCAGGGATTCTGGGGTTTTGATGGCTTCCCTCTGCCCAGAATCCCTGTTTATTATTCATCAATAATAAGTGAGTTCTTTGCCAAATTGAATAATAGTTTTCAATTACTAGAAGAATATTTACTCATTTTTTGTGTTATTGATAATGAAATAGCTACAGACACAGCATACTTTTAGGTTTTGTCTGAAATATTAACAATTTCTTCATTACATTCTTAAACTTAGAACATGGATTGAAAACACTGGCTCTTTGGTTAAATCTCCCTCCACTCATTTTTTGTAAATAAAGGTTTATTGGAACATAGCCATACCTGTTCACTTACATATCTATTGCTACATTTATGCTATAACATCACAGTTAACTGAATCAGGACATATGAGTCACAAAGTGAGAAATATTTACTAACTGGCCCCTTACAGAAAAATGTTTGTCAATTCCTGGCCCAAAAGGATGGAGGGCAAAATATAAATGGAAGACTGGGGCCCATATTTTCAGCCAAAGAGAATAGGTCTTTCACAAAGATAAGATGTCATTTGAGAAAGATCTTGGAAGACTTTTAGAACAACCACAAAGATGGTAAAACAGTTGTGGTTGATCTATATATCCTAGAATTCCAAGAAATACAGTAGACCATTTATCCCAGGAGAAGATATTCGATATACTTTCTCTAGTGAAGATTAAAAAGAAATTATCAATGGAAAGAGATACTGAAGAGGAACCAAGCTAACTTTGAATGGGTACAGATGGTTTCCCTGCCTACGATTTCATTATATTAGCTTTTGAGCATCATAGCATTCAAGGAATTGAGCAACTCTTGGAAATAGAAACACAAAACAATGGCCAGTCAGAGTCCTTTCTAAAATTTCACCTTTCTCTTCCAAAGCACAGAGGTATCAAAGATACCTTCAAGTCTATCACATTTCCATAGTTCTTGTTTAATGTTCGTAATGCCCAGAAAAGAAAAAAAAAGAAAAGATTGCAAGAGAAAATGAGGGCATGTGTGAGCTGTAGAATTAACAGATGTCTTAAAAGGACAAATGATACTATAAGAGAAAATTGACAAGGTAATTCTCAAAATGCAAGTCCTTAATTACTTATTTCTTTTCCAGTTATCCAATCCAACTATTGCTAGAAACAGGACTAGAAAATTCTTCATGGTGTATTTAATCCTACTACTAAGTGGCATCTTGAATATTAACAAGCCCATACTTACACTGCTAATACTGATCAAACATGGTAAATGAAAATAAGGTGCTTCCCACCCAATCTCTCAGGGTGAGTACTGTACACTTTGCTGTAGGCAGATTCATCTGAGGTTAGCATCACCTATTATCATGTGTCTTATAGTGTTTCCATTCTCTGATCATTTTCCTATTCTGGAAATGCTGCTAAAATGTGATTTGTTTTGATCCCAGTGTATCATGCAACCCTGGTAAAAGCTTGAATTAATAAACACAAATGGAAACATTGGCACTGAAATCTTGTGACAAAGTTTCTATAAGGAGGTCATAGACATAATCTAGAAAATGTGAATTTGTTGATGATTATATAAAAAATAAATATATAAAGTTAAAATTTTTATGGAGAACTCCCAGACTCCTGCAATTATGTCCAAAGATCCTGAGGAATCCATTTGTGAATAATTAATAGACAACATTTTTCAAACATGTTTGACTTTCAAACAATGTATTCTTGGAGCAGCCAGTGTAAACATACTTTGGAACATACTGGATTCATGCTAGAGTTAAATTCTGTTCATTGCGTCTCTCCTCCAAGATAGAATAGCCAACTGGAGAAATAGCCTAGCCTAGGGTTTATATTCTCAGGATGCTACAGGAAAGCCCTTCACTATGAATTTGAACCATCACCTTCACACAGCCCAAAACATTTCTAACTTTGAAAAGTAAAATAGATCACTGTACTCTGCATCCGGAGAGGACAAGTGGCTAATGGGTCAACCCGTTGTAAAAGGAGTAGCTCTTCTGGTGGTCTGTGCCCTGTCTGGGGATTGACAGTTCAGAATGTTCTCAGCAGAGAGCCTGTTCTTAAGAAACTTTGAGACCAATTTTGCAGTCTTGGTAGGTATGGATAAAGTGATGTCCCTTACAGATTCTCTAAGGCGTTAGCATGATTGTGTCTTTACATTACAGAGCGTTTTTTTCTCAAAAGGCCTTCAGGCATCTTATCAACTCTATGTGTGTGTGTGTGTGAGAGAGATAGAGAGAGAGAGAGAGAGAGAATGAGCTTTTGTAAAATGAGCTTAAAGTATTAGTCCTTTTGGGCTGCCATAACAAAATACCACTGACTGGGTGACAAAAACAACAGAAATATATTTTCCCACAGTTCTGGAATCTGAAGTACATGATCAAGGTGCCAACTAGGCTGGTTTCTTTTGAAGCCTCTCTCCTTGACTTGAAGGTGGCTGCCTTCTTACCCTACTATGTGATCTTCCTCTGTGAGCACACACTCCTTGGGTCGCTTCCTCTTCTTATAGGATGCCAATCTTATTGGATTAGGGTCTATTCTTATGACTTCATTTGAACTTAATTGCCTTTTAAAGGGTCTATCTTCAAATATAGTCACTTTGGGGGTTAGGGTTTCAACATGTAAATTTGTACAGGGGGGAACACAGTTCACTCCAAAACAATGCATGATTATCATAGAACATTCTAACAAAAGAGAGAGTAAAATTTAAAAAAAAAATAATCTGGGGGCGCCTGGGTGGCTCAGTGGGTTAAGCCTCTGCCTTTGGCTCAGGTCATGGTCTCAGGGTCCTGGGATCGAGCCCCATGTCGGGCTCTCTGCTCAGCAGGGAGCCTGCTTCCCTCTCTCTCTGCCTGCTACTCTGCCTACTCGTGATCTCTGTCTGTCAAATAAATAAATGAAATATTAAAAAAATAAATAATAAATAAATAAATAAATCATCCGACTTTCCACCAGTCAGAAATAACAACTTTAGGGTGCCTGGGTGGCTCAGTGGGTTAAGCCGCTGCCTTCGGCTCGGGTCATGATCTCGGAGTCCTGGGATCGAGCCCCGCATCGGGCTCTCTGCTCAGCAGGGAGCCTGCTTCCTCCTCTCTCTCTGCCTGCCTCTCTGCCTACTTGTGATCTCTGTCTGTCAAATAAATAAATAAAATCTTTAAAAAAAAAAAAGGTAATAACAACTTTAACCCTTAGGTGAGGGTCATTCTAACCATTTCTCCAACCATTTGGATGAATCACTAGCTTGTTAGATAGCAAGCAAGGTGAACAGATTCCAGTCTGTGTAAATGGATTATTTTATATAAATTACATTTTAATTAATAATTTGAATTTTTAGTGATATTATATTTTACCTTGCAATTGATTCTAAAACCAATTCATAAAGCTATCCTTTTTCCTAAAGATATTTACATCACTCATACAGGATACTTGTTTTCATGTATAAATGCTGCTTCACTAATTCTTATGAACATTTTACTTGAGACTTTTAGAGTGAAGGAAAAAAAAAAGGAAAAATCTGTGTTTTCCACAGCTCCACAACATTTAAAACATCCAATAGATGTAAAAGATTGGCTGAAAAATTGTGAATTGCTCCTAGTTACTTATAAGAGTTATTTCTGTTTTAATATAGTCTCTATAGCTTTGTAAGTTGTTTGTTGTTTTGATTATTAAACCAAACTCTATATATGATGGATCTAGCATAGAACTGTAAGAGCTGATCATAGTGGATGTTCAATAACTATGTGTCGAATTAGAATCTACATTTTACTTAACAGAGCCACAAGTGTTCTATTTTTTTGAAAATTTGTAGGAAGGGATGGCCACCTATCTTCCCAGTTTGGCATTTTGTGTTGAAGTCCTACTGAATAACTTTCACTCCTACACCCCTAAGCAGTGGTCTAATGGAGTGGGTTTTTACAAAGATGTTAAGTTCTATAGTCATCTATAAATTAAATGATGCAATTACACTATAGTTAATGTAGCAGAAGATTATAAAAAAGTTTATAAGGACAATTAAGACTTTGATGTCATTTTTGTATTTTTAAAATGTGTTTCTATTTTAAAATTCCTCACCACAAATGATGATGTGATTAGGCTCCTCTAATTACTCCTAATTCCTCTTCTGAGCACTTAGTTTTTGGTATGTGCATGTGTGCACATATGTATTTTATTCTCAGATAATAAATTCCACTGTTTCTTAGATCCATTCTTTATGAATATACTGTTCACCAACAGCCTTTTAGTTTCATCTTCTGCATTTCCAGCTTCATTTAAAAATTTTTTATTAGCTATTGGAAACTCACAAAGTACTTGTATTTCATGAGGAATTTGTGAGTACTGCATGGATATAGTTCCTGCATGTTTCCCCCCGGCCAAGATTTTATTTATTTATTTATGTGAGCACATGAATTGGGAAGAGGGGTAGAGGAAGAGGAAGAAGCAGACTCCCTGCTGAACCAGGAGCCCTATGTGGGACTCGACCTGAGGATCATGACCTGAGCCAAAGACAGATATGTGTAACTGACTGAGTCACCCAGGTGCCCTAGTTCCTGAATTTTTGGAAATGAATATGACCTTTATTCTATAATTACAACTTGATTGGGCATAGTATTTGTGGGTCACATTTTTTTCCTCTAGGAGTTGTATGGACCTCACTCCCATATTTCGGCTTTGAACACTGATGTAGAAAAGCTTAAAGCCAGGCTAACATCTATCTCCCCCTTTTGCTATCTGAATGCCTGAAGAATATCTCATTTTCAATAAATTTTAAAAGTTTAGCCAGGTTTGCCTGTCAGTCACTGTGAATCTATTTTTTTTCTTCTAAAACAATTTTTTTTTTCAACTTGCAGGTCAAGTTCTCCTTTCCAAGACATTTCTTTGAATGCCTTTCTGTTTCATTTATCATGTTTCTTACCTTATCAGGAACATTCAGGAGTAGTGATTTTCCTTGTGCTCAATCAGTGTCTCCATCTTCCAAAATATTTTCTTTCTAGAATTGGTTTGATCATCCTGTCATTTTCTTTATGATTATCTCAAGACTTCCTTAAGTTTGTTATTCTATGGTTAATCGTGTTTGTTGTGTTTTGTTATGTTTAATTTATTTATTGTGTCCATAATGAAATTTTTTCATCTCAATTTGTTGCCTCAATTTTACAATCTCCATTCTTATTTCATTCCATTATTTTGTTATCTGGGTCTTTGTGGAATTCATGTTATTAATTCCAAACCATAAAATATGAACACTTATTTCAGTTTTTTTAATTTTTTTCCTTCCAAGAATGGTTTCTTCATCCATTTAGTCCTTCTTTTCCTCTCTTTTTTCCCCCTTTTTCTATTTTTCTACTAAATACTTTTACAGTTGCTGTAAGATGACTTTTCATCTCATTCCTGTTTGAGGTTGGCTCTACTCTCCAGCTGTCTTATTTGTTTTTATATAGCAAGCTTGGATTTTCTTGAATCTCTTTATTCCCCCTTATCCAAGACATGCCTGTCTTCCCTTTAATCTATAGTTTGAGGTTTGATCCATTTTTCCTATCCTGGGATATGGGGTAAGGTAAGATCAGCTAGAACTAGTCAACTTTAATGAAAGTTACTTTCTACCTTGTAGTAGAGGTGCTAGAAGTAAAAAAGTCTCTTATTTTCATGGTTGGCAGTTACCTTAAGATTCGGATTATGCCACCAGCTGATCACAGAAGTGCAGAGTCTGCATGTCAAAGTTCACTGTGATTATCTGTTTTCTAATTTTATCACATCTTTATCCAGTAGACATTTCCACTTACTTTGCCATTCCTCAGATCACAATAGGGAAAATACATGGATATTGCCTCATATCCTCTTTATTTCTAACTTTGGGGTAATCATGACTTTGGCTCACCAGTAGTTTTGAGTGAAGGTTAGGAACAGTGCTGACTCATGTCAGAGTTTTCTCTTTCTTTCTCTGCCCAAACTTTATGATTTTTACAATATTGGGCTATGACCGTAGTTGAATTTTGGCCTGCCTTCTTTGTGTTTACTAAAAAAAATTTTTACTTTTATTTATTTCATTAGGTAATTTCAGGTGGGGGGAGGGCTTAATTGTCATAATTACCTATAAACCCTTGTCTGGAGGTTTTAATTCTCTAATGCTGCTGTGTGATAGCTTTGCTGTCTTTATCACACTTTTCAGAGCTACGGGTTTTACCAACAAATAATGAAAGTTTTTTTTTTTAACTATCTACCTATGCAAGGAGAAACTAGCTATGAAAACCAATTCTTGGTTAATATTTGTTGCTATAACACCTAACAGGATTTTGAGATTCTAAGATGATTCTATTTATTGTAATAGCAACAAAAATACTGGCAATTTAAGTGTAAGCATATCAAAGGGCTCCAGAGGCACTGTCAGTGGGCATTTCCCTTTTCTGCAAATAGGAAAGCAGATGCACAATTACAGTATCTTGCTCAAGGTCACACAGTTATAGAGACAGGATTTGAGCTCCTGTTAGCACTAGGGCTGTATCTTTTAAATGTTCCTTAGGCAAAATATATTAAACAAACAATCATTACACTTACCTCCTGATTGTACAGATCCCGGGGCAGGAAACCATGGTGAGGCACTATAGAGGCCCACCACTGACCTGGGCTGTGATTTTCCAACATCAAGTAATCAGTTTCCCATGGATGACCAAACACTAGCGTGCCAGAGGTGTGGGCATCCCCTCCCCTCCCTACCACTGTTAGTTAATACATTCCCTTCTTTCACTGTGGAATAATACTGGCTTACAGACTGCCAAGTTTGTGTCTCTTAAAAAATTCAACACATACTTTTAGTAATAAAAGTAGAAACCCAACTGATTCCTGCCTTTGTGAATTTTAAGAGCTGATTGAAAATGTCCAAAAAAATAGCTCTAAATGTTCAGCTATATTACACAGAGATGGAGGAAAGCAAGGGGGATGTTGGAGACCTTCCAAGGAAGGAGGAAGACAAAGGAGTCTATTCCTTATTCCTTCTCAGCTAGGAAAACCATCATAACAGAACTGTTGTCTCTGAACATTCCCCCACTCTACCCTCTCTTTGAAGTCATGACCCCAAACCAACTGCTTGTGGGAATGCTTCACCCTCTGAGTATCACAATATTTTTTTTAATCACATGGATTGTTTTAAATCACTCAGATAAGAATTTATATACTCTTCAGCCAGTATCCCTTCACTGGGATAAGTAGACTTCACAGATGTGAATAAGGATCTTGAGATGAGGTGATTATCCTGGATCATTTTTGGGGTGGGCCCCCAACGTAACCACCATGGTCCTTTTAGGGGAAAGAGGCAGCAGAGTCAGAGAAAGAGATGGGACAACAGAAGAGGTCAGAGGGAGACACTTTAAGATGCTACCCTGCTGGCTTTGAAAATAGAAGATGGGGCCATGAGACAATGTATATAGACATTCTCTAGAAGCTGGAAAAGAGAAGGAAATGGACCCATCCCCAATGCCTCCAGAAGGAATGCAGCCCTGCAGACACATTTCAAAATTTGGACCTCCTGAACTGTAAGCTAATAATAATAATAATAAGTTAATAATTTAAGTAATTACTTTTACAGTAATTTGTTACAACAGCAATAGGAAACTCATACAAATGCACAAATTCATGATTCAACTATTGACATGCTGATTTCAGAATAATAAAGTATGACTACTGTATGAACTCTGAGGTAATCAGATCTGGTGCCTTATAATACAATCCAGCGTCCCTTAGAAGTTATAGGAAATAGACTCTCACCTATAATTAACTAGGAAAGAAACATTTCTGAAGCGATAAGGATCTCTTTTGCTTCAGGTGCTTCCATTATTCTTCAAGAACTAGTAGAAAATAATTTTAAGGGACACAAGGATTATTAATAACCATTTCCTGCTGGATTGTACTGAGTAGATATGCTTCATCTCAAACTGCCACTGTTTCTACTTCTGCATGCACAAAAGCCCACTGAGCTTTTAAAGTTTTTGACTGAAGCATGACCCCAACAGAAAGCTTCTGTTTATGCTTGAGTTTTTCCCTACTCAAGGGGAAGGCTGTCTGTTTTCAAGTACAGAGTTACTATCCATAAGCTAGAGAACATGATTTTATCATCCTACAGAGAAATAAAGGGTCTTTGTTTCCTCAAAGAGACCTCTAATGGCCTTTGTGAAGAATCCTAGGAAGTTCCTGTACATTTATCTTCCTTCTCCTAAAAAATGTTGCATGACTGATGGCCACTGCTTGGGTACTGCTGATTCTAACACCAGTTTTTCCATCCAGCTGTTGCCATGACGGGCCTTGTCTGAATGACAATCAAATGACAATCTACTGATATTGTTGTCTTTTCTGTCATTGAACACTTCCAATGGCTCTTTTTCCCCCGCATTAAACCCTTCTGCCTGACACAGAGGCTCCTTCATAAACAGCACCCCCTTTGGTAACCTTGTCATCTACTACAGACAGTCCCCTAACTTTAGGAAATGTAGTTCAGCTAATAAGCAACTCAAATTTCATTTTCTCATAGAAACAATATTTTACAAAGAGCTGAGATGCCAAAACCAACCTGCAAGATGCCATTTAACCTATAAATGTATTAATGGCACTCATACTATTCCCACAACATCTTCCCTTCCTCCCTGCCCCCCACCATGGTAAGCAAATGTCATGAACAAGATTCTCTGAACAAGAACAAAATGTCTAAACAAGATTCTCACTGGGCTTGCTAAATGGGTTTCTGACTCACTAGGATGACTTCTTGGGAGCAGAGGGTTAGATTGAAAGCATTGCTGTGGGTCAGATTACAAATTTTCCAACTAAGAAGGAAATGTAAAGAATACATGCTTCACTCCTGGCCGACACCATTGAG
Source organism: Lutra lutra (assembly GCF_902655055.1). Taxonomy (NCBI): domain Eukaryota; kingdom Metazoa; phylum Chordata; class Mammalia; order Carnivora; family Mustelidae; genus Lutra; species Lutra lutra. The sequence goes on from NC_062278.1 coordinate 148,471,514, forward strand.
GTGGCCATGATGTTCCTGGTAGCTGTGAGATTAAAAAAGGGGTTTGACTTCCGGTTAGGTGGGGAAAGGCAAAGATCTTTCTTAGCCAAGAGTAACTTAGTATCTGACCAAAGTACACAAATAATACAATGTTCTTCCTTGGAGAAGTTAGTAACTAGTAACAGCCAGCATTTTCTATAGTAAACTTTTGCTTTCTGCAAGGCTCTCTCTTCATCTTCCCTTCTTCCTTTGCCTTTGGTTATGATTCTATATTTTTCTTTTTTTTTTAAGATTTTATTTATTTATTTGACAGACAGAGATCACAAGTAGGCAGGGAGGCAGGCAGCGAGAGAGGAGGAAGCAGGCTCCCCGCTGAGCAGAGAGCCCGATGCGGGGCTCGATCCCAGGACCCTGGGATCATGACCTGAGCTGAAGTTTTGTTTATTTATTTATTTATTTATTTATTTATTTATTTATTTTTAAAAGATTTTTATTTATTTATTTGATAGACAGAGATCACAAGTAGGCAGAGAGGCAGGCAGAGAGAGAGGAGGAAGCAGGCTCCCCGCTGAGCAGAGAGCCCGATGCGGGGCTCGATCCCAGGACCTTGGAATCATGACCTGAGCCGAAGGCAGAGGCTTTAACCCACTGAGCCACCCAGGTGCTCCTATGATTCTGTATTTTTCTAGAACACACGTTGTTTGTAAAGCTACCAGTTAGTCCACCCCCCCCCGCCCCAACAATTTTTTTTAACATGCCCAAATTCTCTGCCTCCTTTAAAACCTGTCTTGGTCCTCTCCAAGTCATTCCCTCTCTTTTCATCTATAAACCTAACACTCTTCCCTTTCAGGGAACTCCTTGTTTTCCCACCTCCTGCCTCCCACCACTCTGTTATCAATGGGAACTAATAATATTCCAGCTCCATGACCACAGTGAATGACCCTTGACTTAGCTGGAAACATACAGTACTTGCACACGCTCATCATCACAATGATTCGCCCACCAGCAATCTCTTCCTTGGGAATCGTAAACTGCTATGATGGGCCTTTTCTTTCCCGGTCACAAGCTGTGCCGATAAGCCCCTTCTAGTTGCCAGGAGGAGCTGGAGAAATTCACTCCACTTTGTGGAGAAAAGCAATCTGCAGAAGAAGAGAATAGAACTAGAAGCAAAGAGAAGAGGTAAGTGAGATTAAGACACAGAGTCATTCTTGAGGCTTCTTGACTCCTACCCTTCCAGGAGTATAATGGAAGAAAGTCTTTTCGTGGGTTTTAAAAAAATATATTTTAAAAAGATTTTATTTATTTACTTGATAGAGAGAGACACACACAGAGAGAGAACACAAGCAGGGGGAATGAGAGAGGGAGAAGCAGGCTCCCGTCAAGCAGGGAGCCTGATGTGGGGCTCGATCCCAGGACCCTAGGACCATGCCCTGAGTTGTATGCAGACATTTAACAACTGAGCCACCCAGGTGCCCCAGAAAGTCTTCTCTTTATGTTAAATAGGGTTGTGTGTTTGTTACTTACAAAAAAGTCCTGGCACGCACTAGCCCCTTTCCACAAATCACATTTTTGAAATGGCCTACACTATCCTTGAGCATTTATTCCTGTGCTGTCCCACTGCAGACTAATGGATTCTTTGGCATAGGTTTTATTCCTAATTGGATTGTGTGATATGAGGTTAACATCTCAGCAAAAATGCGTATCAGCATGGGAGGAAGCTCAGGAAATATGCGGTGGTTGGTTAATGGAAGAACTTCCTGAAGAGATGTGTTTCATGTTTATCGGATACCCTCTGGTATTATTAGCTCCATTAGGTCCCTGTAGAAAGAACATAAGAGTCAGTAGATTCAAGTCTTGTCTCTTCCTCTGTCTTTGTGGTGTTGTTTAAATTACTCACCTTTCTGACTTTGTTCTCTTCTTATATTTTAAGTAGGGAAGGTCAAGTATTGGTCATGATACTTTGAGTTGCAAGACCCAGAAATCCAAAGTAATTTGGATTAAGCAGAAGAGAACCTAATTTAAAGAGTAGCAAAGTAGACTTTCAGGCACAACTGAATATGGGTAAACAAATCCCATCAGTCTCTCCATCTCTTGGCTCTAATTTTCCCCCATGATGCCTTCCTTATTCTTGGGTAAAGGGCTCCCAAGTGGCAAAACCACAGATGTCACTTACCAAATATCTGTTCCTGCTCCCTCACCTGTGACTACAAGGATCAGATATCTCTAAAAGTACTTTGCATCCAGAAGTGACCATTGGAATATATGCATAGCCCTTTGAATTTAAAGATATGTCTTTCAGTCCTAGGAACACAGTAGCCTTAGAAACAATGCATCGGTGAGGTCCTGCCAATCCCAGTTTAGTGACTGACAGTCACTCAGATGAAGCTAATTATACAATAGCATCTGGACAACCAGGGCTGAGGCCAGAGAAAGATAATAGATATTTTGCTTCCCAGACCACAGTGTTGAAAGATCACACAATTTTCTCTATCTCAGGCCAGTGAGAAGGGCGATGTAGCAAAAAGAAGTTAATGCAGAGTAGAGACCTCCCCGTCTGAGACAAGAAGATCAGGTATGTGGGATTTCTTTCATCAGTAGATACAGCATCCCTTGAGTCTTGAGTTTGATATAAAAATTAGAAGCTTGCAATTTCTGGAGGGGAAACTTGAACCCAATACAATGTCTTTCTCCATTCTTTCATGCCACTAAATCTTTGGTAACTACCTGATAGTAATTTAAGTATACTATTTATGACAATGGAAATGATTTTAGATTCTTGACTAGGAATCATCTTCTTGTGACTTGTGCCTTCCCCACTGGAGCATGCACACAAATGCTTAATTTTCCTGTGAGGGAAGAACACGGTATGTGAGTCATGTTTAACCTTAGGAAAGTGTGGAAAAGGGTGAGGTGTTTCTGCTTACTTGTTATCACACAGATTTTCTGTTTCTTTGAGAAATTTGTGAATCTCAGGCTTTTCTGAAAAAAATCTGGTGCTGCTGTTACTGTGGTGGGGACCCATGCCATGAAAGCATGGGCAGAACATTGAGGAAAATTATGGAATAAACTGCTTAGGATAGTTTTATCCCCTTGAACTTCAGACAACCTTAACACAAATATGAAACAACTTATTATTCTCAAGAAATAATGTTGAAATGCTGTTTTTCCTGCCACTGTGATCCACTTACCTCCATAACTTTTGTTAGACATTCTTGGCCAAAAGAATGTTAGACACTAAAAGAAGTTAGACACTACTTGGCCAAAAGGTTTCTGGAATTCTAACTGTCAAAATTTTCCTCTATTCAGTGGCCTCTGGGAGCCAGAAACCAGCCAGTTCTTAGAGATTTCCACTTGGTTGGAGAACTGGTATCAGGTTAGTTTTTATCATGGTAAAACAACATGTCCTTTTGCTGTTTTGCACTTGAAAAATCAGTACAAGTATCTATGGCAAATAAAATGCTTGTTTCGAAAATTTAAACACTAGGAAACCTGTGAGGTTTTCCCAGGCCACTTCTTATCAAATCCATCTTAGTCTTACTTGATAATAATGGGCATACAAATTCACAGTATTATTAATAGCCCCATTGAAAGTAATCCCTGTTACTAAGCACACATCACATCTGCCTTTATAACTTTGCCTGTAACAATAGATAACAATATCACTGTCAGTAATAGCATCTTCTCATACAAAGCACAACCATCATCAGAATTTATCTTTGTCATTTATTTGTTATGTGTTTCAATTCCTCCCTTAGTTCTTTTCTGCCAGATTAATTATAAAGATCTCTCCAGTTTTTGTCCTAGGTCTAGGATTGATCTCTGATTCCACAGACAATTCCTTCCAATTGTACCCTCTCCTGTTGGGGACAGAGGGCAGATGACTCCTACCACTGGTCAGGAATGACTTTTGCTCATAAGAAAAGAATTGTAATTCTGTCACATCTTGCCCTTGCTCAGTACTTTGATGACAATCGTATGCCCACAAACCTATGTGGGCTTAGAGTAAGATGCTTGCTTTTTTTCTAAAGCAGTATTTCTTATCCCTGGTGGGATATTAGAACCACATTGGAAGTGAAAAACAAGTCAACAAACAAGAATAACAGTAGGAACAACAAAACCCTGCCTAGGTAACACCCCTGATCAGTTAAGTCAGAATCTTGAGGACTGAGCCCGTGACTAAGGAAAACCATTGTTCTACAGTTTCTAAATGCTGCATTACCTACTAAAATGAATTAGCACAGCAAACCTGCAAAGTCCCAGCATGACATGCTGAAGCAGTGGTTTTCCATGAGGGATGATTTTGTGACAGGCATTTGGTAACATCCGAAGACATTTTTGGTTGTCACAAGATAGGAAGAGGATGCAACTGGCATCTAGTGGGGACAGAGAGGAAATATTAAGCAGCTTGCAATGCACAGAACAGCTTCTTGCAACCAAGAATAATCTGGCCCAAATTGCCAATAATCCTGAGACTGAGAAAACCTGCTCTAAAAGTCAATGACTTTCTCCTTTTACCAGGACCCTGTCTGTAAGTTCCACTGAGCCAAAATTCAAAGCTCTCCAAAGGCCAAGGAGGCTTAGTACATTTCTTTTTAGAGTAATTAGTAAGGGACAATGTTAATTTCTTTAAATTATCTTCATGGTCTCATTCACTCTAAGAGAAGATGTTTTTAGTAAACATAGGTATGATCCAGATCTCTTTCAATCTATTTTTCAGCTGGCTAACATGAAATCAGTTTATTCTCCAAATACTAATACAAAGACACTGAAAAACCATTTAGAGTTTTCAAACCTACAACGGATCACAGATACTAAAAGCTACATCTCCCAGCAGTTTTGACACCATCCTTCTTACCAATCTTCCCCTAAGTAAATATTTCCTTAAAAGAATGTAGAAAGGAACTGTATCAAATGAACAAGCTACTGAATCATTAATATGAATGTGCAAGTCATTTGATTTTAGGGTAAGAGAAATGTTATTGTCAAACTGTGATTCAGAAGTTAGCATTGTCCAAGATCTCACAGAGGATGACAGAGTTGGGACTGATACTCAACATCTTTGATTATGTACCCAATGCCCTTTCCACTAGTCAGTCTATTTTTTCAACTATGAGTAACAGCCAAAGATCCAATTCAGTAATGCCAAGTTCAGCCATTAAAAATTAATGACTCTTTTGGGGTTTTCCCCAAATGGGACTAAGAATGTCATCTGTTTACCCAAGTAGCAGTTTTATAACAATGTGGAAAGATGGATGCATTAGATTCTGACAGTCTGATGTAATAAATTGTATTTTACAAAGATGACCACCACCAATATCCCACCTTTCATGTTCTTTTTACATCCCAAAGAGTGATGAGGTCTATACTCCCTCCCCTTGAACCTGGGAAGACCTTCTCAACCGCTTTGCCCTATAGAGCATGGTGTAAGTGATGTGTGTGACTTCCAAGATTACTTCATAAAAATGACATGCATTTCTGTCTTTTTACTCTTGGATACTTATTCTTTCTTGGAACAGAGCCATCATACTATGAGAAAGCCAAACAACCACGTGAAGGGACCACCTACAAGTGTCTCGACCAAAAACCCCAGCTGCTGTCATGATAGAAAGCCAATATCAGCTGTCAGACATGTGAGTGAATGAACCTGCAGATGAGTCCAGCCCCCAGGCATCAAATCTCTTCCAGTGTTCAGGCTGTTCCAGCTGAGCTGATACCATGCAGAACATAGACATGCAGTCCCTGTTGAGTCCTTCCCAAATTACAGATTTGTGAACAAAATAAATGGTCATTGATGTTTTAAACCACTAAGTTTGGGGCACTTTGTTACTTAGTAGTAGATGACTGTTACACCTGGCATCATTAAGCTTTTGAACTATTATCTAAATTCTTATGATCATATTTGATTCATACCAAATTTTTTTTTATTTTTTATTTTTTCAGCATAACAGTATTCATTATTTTTGCACCACACCCAGTGCTCCATGCAATCCGTGCCCTCTCCAATACCCACCACCTGGTGCCCCCAACCTCCCACCCCCCACCCCTTCAAAATTCTCAGATCGTTTTTCAGAGTCCATAGTCTCTCATGGTTCACCTCCCCTTCCAATTTCCCTCAACTCCCTTCTCCTCTCCATCTCCCCTTGTCCTCCATGCTATTTGTTATGCTCCACAAATAAGTGAAACCATATGATAATTGACTCTTTCTGCTTGACTTATTTCACTCAGCATAATCTCTTCCAGTCCCGTCCATGTTGCTACAAAACTTGGGTATTCATCCTTTCTTTTTTTTTTTTTTTTTTTTTACAGCTTTATAAACATATATTTTTATCCCCAGGGGGATTCATACCAAATTTTTAATAGTTCTTATTTAGCAATTGATAGAGTCTATTCCATGCTCACAGAGAACTTCCAGATCTGGTTTGGCAAATACTACAAACCGTGTGGCAATGTCAATTAATAAACTGGCACTCTGTATTTATACATCAGTCTTTGTGAACAAGTTAAATGTGAATTTTCTCCCCAAATATAAATCTATTGTCTATTGCTGAACAGATTGGACTTCCAAGTCTGAAAAGACCAGAAACTAAAGAATAGTAAATTCATCACTGTAATGTATCCAAGCCTTTCAGTGCTTGGCAGTGAAATAAGTCTCCCTTTTGATACCTGAACTTGACTGGATGACTTCAATCTCAACTTCAATTTTCTCCTTTTCTTCACATAATTTCTTATCTAACGAATCACTGTGTAAGGATGAAGAAGTGAAAAAATAAATAACTTGACATGTCCTTAAAGACCATCCTGGGAGGCAGTCACAAACACTGTCTTCCAGACCCTATTCATGTTTGTGAACCAGCCCAATCTCTTCATAATCAAGCATATGTTTTTGTAGGAAGAAGCGCCATTCTTTATGTTGGCTGTCCGCCATTAAAGCAGAATATGTGTCATATAAACTCACCAAGGAACTCTAGGCCAAGTGTTCTTGATTTATGAAGTCTTAGATGTGGTCTACAATGAGTTAATTACTCTTGGGAGCATAACGCTATCTTATAGATGAAAGTGGTACTTAAGATTTATTGGTGCTAGTGAAATAACTCACCATAATATAAGATAATTTCTTCTAAGGCTGTGGTCTCTCAGAGTTGAGAAATAATCCCTTTTCTTGGGAAATGGGGATATAAATCGGTGATGGCTTCCATAAGAAATAAAGTTTCTTAAAGCAAGGTTATTTGGAAGTGTAGAAATCAGATGAATGAAGAATAGGAAGGTAGGAGAAAAAATGTGGGATGACAAGTTTAACCAGAAATAAAAGCTGACTATTAAATTAAGACAACTTGATATCAGAGCAAGGATGGGCAAATGATAGACTAGCAAAATAGAAAGTGCCCCAAACAGACTAATATATATTAGGTTATTAATATATATTAATTATTAATTATATTAATTATATTAATTATTATATAATATATTTTAATATAACATATTAATATATTATAATTAATTAATTATATTAATTATATTAATACATATTAAGTTAACTGAATATATGGCAGCTAACACTGCGGATGATTGGGGAAAGGACAAAATTTTAATTAATTATGTTGAGACAATGGGTTTTCCAAAACAAACAAACAAAAAAGAAATTGGGTTTATGTTTCATGTAATTAATTAATTAATACTCAAAAACTAATTCCAAATGAGTTAACTACTTAAAAGTGAAAGGCAAACTTTGAACTTACATCAGAAATATAAACAAAAAAGTTTATGACCTTAGGGGAGAGAAGGCTTTACAAAAGGAAGCAAAAAGCATAGAATTTAAGAAAAATTGGTCAATTCAACTACATTAAAATTGACAGCTTAGTAAAAAACAAGAAACAACAACCAAAAAACAAGAAACAAACCTACAAGCCACAAGGTGAAAGAAGACATTTGCAACAAATGGAATTGACAAAGCTTTCTAATTAAAAATATATTATGGGCCCTTAAGAATCAATAAAAGACAACTTACTATAAAGTGGGCAAAAGATAGAAATGAACATTTCACAGGAAAGATAACTCATAAGACCAATTAAAAGAAAGGTGCTAAATTTTATTTGTAATCAAAAATGCAAAATTAGGGGCGCCTGGTTGGCTAAGTGGGTTAGGCCTCTGCCTTCGGCTCAGGTCATGATCTCGGGGTCCTCGGATCGAGTCCCGCATCGGCCTCTCTGCTCGGCAGGGAGCCTGCTTTCTCCTCTCTCTCTGCCTGCCTGTCTACCTACTTGTGATCTCTCTCTGTCAAATAAATAAATAAAATCTTAAAAAAAAAAAAGCAAAATTAAAACCAGAACAACACGCCAAATTAAATCACTGCATTGGTAAAGAGTAAAGTCTAATTATATCAAGTGTTGACAAGACAGTGACCCAATAAGAAATATTGAACATTGGTGACGGGAACATAAATGAGAAAATCGCTTTGGAAAAACATTTAACATAATCTAATAAATTTGAACATATGCAGATCCTGTAATCCCAGCAATTCTCCCTCTGGACATAACTTTGGCATGATTTACAAAAATTCATGTAAAATCATCCCTAATAGCATTTTTTTATGGCAAAAAAAAAAAAACCAACATGGAACCAGCCTAAATCTCTATAGTCTTAATACGGATAAATACACTGTAGTTTATGAACTATCATAAAGCAGTGGGAACTATAGCTATACTTATCAATAAAAATGAATCTCAAATACATAATACCATATGAAAAAAGATAGAAAAAGACAGAATCACTACAACTTACTATTTTTAAAAATGTTTTTTAAAAGGATGAAATGAAATGATATATTGTGCATAGGAAACTACATAAATAAAAAACTATGAGGAAAAACATGAGAGTGATTAATGACATTCAAGATATTAATTATCTCTAAAAGGAAAGAGTAGGAGGAACCAATTAAGCACAGATACCCAAGGATCTTTAAGGCTGTGTTTTCTTAAGCTGGGTGATTAATTCATAATGTTCATTTTACCATTATAGTTTAAATTATACATGTATGGTATATGTAAGCTTACCTACGTGATACATTTCAAAATATAAACAACAAAGAAAGTAGATAATTATTCTATCTGATGGCAGGCTTCACAAAGGAACTTTCTGATATGTTTGTAAACGAGGAAACTGGACTGGGTTGATTAAGTTTCATTTCCGCGTGACATTCAGATTAACTGTCCTGTGTTAACGCATGAGGAGATTGGTTCCTATTACCAAGCTATAAATAGAAAAGTAAAGGTTATTTTGAGAGGACAACAATGCCAGAGATTTGGAATATTTATTTTCAAAGGAGTTCCCTTGGTATTTGCCCTTTCAGGATAACCTGGTCTCAGATATCCCCCAGAAGAGAAGGTCTCCACCCAGGGCCTCACTTTGACCTCACTGGACATGATGGCCCTCCCCGTAACTCATGCCCCCCTTCAACTTATCGTTTACTTGTTATTATTGCTATCCTCACTTTCTTTCCCTTTATTAGACAGAATTGAAATTGAAAGACTATTTCTAGTTTTTCATGCATTCAATAAACAAAGACCTTCTGAAGCAACACCCATAATTCTTTCAACATATTAAGATCAATTATCACACCAGATCTTTGTCTTAGGGGCTGCATTTGATGGGACAACATAAAATAGAAATAGTCAGAAGGTATGGAACTGTAAGGACAATGGAAGTGCAAAAAAATAACTTTTAAAGAACTTTATTGATGATGATTGGTGCACAATAAATTGGAAATGTCTAATGTGTAAAATCTGATGTATTTTGTCACATGGGTCGATCTGTGGAACCAATCCCACAATCAAGCATTTGCGTCACCCCTAAAGGTTTCCTCATGCTTCCTTGTGATCAATCCCTCCCTAGATTCCCTCCGGGCACTCATGAGTGTACATAATTTGCATTCTCTGGAATTTATATAGATTAGTTTGCATTTTTAAGGATTTTATATAGACTCCTACAGCCTTCTCTTTTTTAGGGGATGGGGAGAGAGTCCAAGTTCTTTGTCTCAGCATAAAGATTTTTAAATCCAGCTATACTGTTTCCCGTATCAATAACTCTTTTTTCTTTTCTATTCCTGAGTAGAACTCCACTGTACAGCTATCACAATCTGCTTATCTTTTCAGAGAAAGACATACTATTAACCCAGATAGCCCAGGTCACATTTATAGGAATTATGCAGATGGATCTGGCTTGTGCCTTTATTGATTCAAAAAGTGACTCCAAATTCTACCTCCCCCCTTTTCTAGCCCCTCTGAGAGTCTTCGGAAGCTGTCTTCTAGTGCCTTCTAGGAGCTCACAAATTTCCATGTCTGTGAAACATCTTCCAGTCCCTCCCAGATACAGGGAGCAGTCCACCGGCCACATGGAGGGCAGCACATACCTGAGCTGGATGATGATTCCCTGTAGATGGGCAAGTTTTACAGTCGGCTTGCGAGGTCCTCAAACCAACCTACTCACAGAGCTTTTAATGAGCAGCCCTTCGGTTGTCTTTTTTCCCCCTTCCCTCTGTTTTAGGTATTAAATGTGAGGCCGTACATTTAAGTTTACAAGAAATATAAATTTATTTTCCCCTAGTTTTCATATTCTACAGTGGAAATCAATGTATAATTGACTTATGTTGCACCCAGTGACTGAAACTTAAATTTAGTCAATTCAGGGGAGCCTGGGTGGCTCAGTTGGTTAAGCATCTGCCTTCAGCTCAGGTCATGATCCCAGGGTCCTGGGATCGAGCTTTGCCTGTTTAGCAGGGAGTCTGCTACTCCCTCTCCCTCTGCCATTCCCCCTGCTTGTGCGCACTCTCTCTCTCTCAAAAATAAATAAACAAAATCCTTAAAAAAATGTGGTCAACTCAGTGCATTCACAGTTAAATGTTCTGTTTCACTCATCTTCCCTGTTTTTTTTTTCTTCTTCTTCTTTGTTACTTAGGCTTGCATCTCCTTTCCATAGGGTGCGTGTGTGCACAGCAGTAACAGTTTCGAGAAGGGGCATCTGGCCTGCGGTTGTCATTGATGCTGACGCCCGCAGAGGTGGCAAGTTTTCCCATCTGGTCTCCAGCTGCCAGTACTCACTGCTTATCCTGCGCCTCTTTGCACTGTCCACGAGACCTCCTCAGTCCCCCATTCTCAAGGCCAGGGAAAACGTAGTTTTTCTTTCTCTTCTGAGGCCGGCTGCCTCAATAGGTTTTATTATGTCTGTCCCAGACCCATCTGAGATGCAGCAAGAAAATATTTCTTGTCTTGGGACACCTGGGTGGCTCAGTCGGTTAAGCATCTGCCTTTGGCTCAGGGTCCTGGGATCGAGTCCTGAATCAGGCTCTTCGCTCAGCGGGGAGCCTGCTTCTCCCTCTGCCTGCCACTCCCACTGCTTGTGCTCTTTCTCTCTCTCTGACAAATCATTAAAATCTTTAAATATATTTAAAAAAGTATATTTCTTGTCTCACATTTCTGAACTATGAGGGGATATATATGGATCTCTGGAACAGTGCTATTTCCCAGTCTCCTCTGCTCTGCTCACAGGTCCTCAGATTATCTCCTGGGACAAAGGCTGAGGAGCGGTTGACATAAGCTTGGGAGGTCTTCTCAGAAACTGGAATTCTTCTTCTCCTCTGCTGATGAAGGCTTCATTATGTTCTGTGTGTCATGCAAAACTCCTTCTACCCACATTACAAGTTCTAAGGAAAAGCTTCTGGTTCCTCATTCCCATGGGCTTCTCGTATATGGCTCTTCCCAGTCAGTCATATTTACTCTGGCAAGTACAATTCTGGTGTTGCCTTCCTTAAAACATCATCAGAAATCTGCTAATGAAGTAAAACTAAGCTGATTTGAACTTACCGTAGTTGGAGAGGACATCATCTTTGCAGGACTTCAGAAGCAACTCAGAAGGGAAACTCAGTAGCTGGGTATTTGTGGCACTCTGGGGTCTGGGCTTAAGTGGTCTATAGCGGGTCTCTCAAAACAGGTTAACTGGCTGGAACTGGGCATGGTTTATGCTATAATATTTCATAACTTGTTGTCGGTCAGGCAATACCTTTGAAGTGTGTGTGGATAGGCACATTTTTGTTTGCTAAGCAAGCTGTTTGCCAAGGTAAGAAGACTGTTGTCTCTGATAAATTGATCTGTAGGAATTTCCTCAAGCAAACAGTGAAGTTATTTATTAGTTTACAGTTTTATCTTTCCTGGGCAAAATTTTCCTGGAAAAAAACTCTAAGTCATGTTGACACAGGTGATCCAAAAGTCTTATGCAAGGGATGTTGACACAGTTCTCAGACTTCACTCCTTAGACCCTAACTTGGACTCACAGTAATTTTTTTTTTTTTTAGATCTTGTTTATTTATTTGACAGAGGGAGTGAGAGAGAGAGAGAGCGAGCACAAGCAGGGAGAGGGGCAGAGTAAGAGGGAGAAGCAGAGTCTCCATTGAGCAGGGAGCGTGATGTAGGACTCGATCATGACCTGAGCCAAAGGCAGACATTTAACTGACGGAGCCACCCAGGTGCTCCTGGACTCACAGTAAATTAAAAAATTATCTTTGCAAGTTATACTCCCTAAAATCCTCAGAAATTCCAGGAAATACCTCTGGGTAATGGAGTATCAGAAAATGATTTTCAGAGATGGTATCTTAAAGGAGGCTTTGAAAAATAAGCAGGATATAAAAACATGGGCAAAAGCAGCGAGGCAATTAGAAAGGGAGATGAGTATGCGTGGGGGGCATGAATGGCGACGTTTGTGAAGAACAATGAGGAGAAGAAGGTCTAGATTTGACGGTGTAGGATTTTTAGTTTTGGTGAACAGATGAAAGCCAGGTTGTGATGAGATTTGAATGCACAATTCAGGAGTCACTATATGCCTATTTACATATTTGTCACTGCGGCCACCCAAGAACTGCTAAGTTCACTGAATTCCTCTCACTTGTGGGCTGTCAAACACCCCTCAGACTGCAAGCAGAGAGTGCCATGCTGTGGGACCGGGGCTCAGGGGATGATTCTTGTCATATAATTAGGAAAAACAATAAGTCCCTTAACACAGTTTCTCGCCCACAAAAGACATTCAGTAAATAGTAGTTGATATTACTATTGCCAGATTGTAGTCAGAGTGATGACATTTTCGTTGACCTGTAATCAGGCGTGCCGGGACAGCTGAATCTTGTGAACACAAAGAACAGAAGCGAAATGAGAAAGACAATTTTGTTAATAGCTGCGTATGCCCTTGAGGGACCAGTGCTGGGCTCTCGTGTCACATTTGGAGCATGAACCTCAGGCCATTGTCTTAAGAAAAAGAAAAGAAAGAGAAAAGAAAAAGAAAAACTAAGTTTATATATCCACTCAGATACAAAGTATCAGAGGAGAGAATTAGAATTTGCAAACCCTCCTAAGGAGAACCCTCACTGACACTTGTATCTTTTCTGCTTGTGGAGGAAACTAGGCAGAAACAGCCTGGAACCTGAGTTTTTCGTGCTTTGTTTTGCTTGTTTTGTTTGATACCACAGAACTGCCCAATCACTGGCAATTGTGATCTAATCAAAGTGTTGAAACGCTGACCAGACAGATTGACTACTCCCACGCTCTGGGGAGATGGTAAGCAAGCGGAGGGCAGAGGCTTGATCGGGGGACAGGACATGTCAAGTTCCCCAAGCCTGACATTGTCCTATTGTGGGCTTCGGACCATATTGCTATTTTCTGAGAAACCCAGGGATCCCTAATCCTGCCTCTGTATCAACCTCCTTTCTATGAAAATCCCAAAGGAGCTATATCCACATGAATGATACAAGAAAGGGACCCAAGCTTCCTTTATTAAGAGCTGTGTAAAAATCTAATCCCAGTAGCGGACAACTCCACGTTAAAAGCTGGGTTGCTACCTACAATTTAGGTTGAAGTCTTCCCATCTCTTTCTAAATCGAAATCCTGAGATTCTATACAATTTGGATGGTCATACAGACAAAGGTAAATTGAACATACAGGAGAACAATCTGGTCATGTCTGCACTAAATATCATGCTGAAAGTTCCTCACACACCCGTCTGCACCAGGGGGTAAAGAGGAACCTGCACTTCCTTTGCAGGACCCTGTTAAGATGTATATTCTTTCTCTGCTACAAATCATGGCCCCCTAACATTCCATGTTCTGGACAGTTACGCTAGTATTTGCAAGGGACTAGGAAAGAGGTGAGCCCCGGAGCTGGAGAAGAGGTTGAAACGTCTTTTCTCCCTCCCAGAGTTTTGGGCATTTACTGAGAAAGGCAGGAGACCCCTGACTGAGAAGGGTGTGGAGCATGTTCCCAGCCATCACCGCACACACCTTCCTTCCTTGTACTCTTTCCCTGTCCAGCCCCAGGCTACTGATGTCCTTACACAAGTGAGCCAGCCACTTAAGGTCTGGGTGGAAGGACGTTTCCAAGTGGCAGAGTTTAACCTCTATCAGCAGACTGTATGCCTAGTTTTCTGTGTACCACATAGCGTCTAACAGGTATCTGTTGCGTAACGCGCATGAATGCTAGCCTGCATATGTTACCCATTCTTTAAGAGCTCCTGAATCGGGAATCAGGAGTCCCTGTTTGTATCTGCAGGTGCACGCAGCCCAGGTCATCGCTCACGTGCTGGGAAGTGAGGCAGATTTCCTAACACTACCCTCCTTCACCTAGATGCCACAAAAGCTAAAATCTCACTTTCCCAGCCTCCTTGGCTCCTAAGCCATGTGACTAGGCTGTGACCCAGGAGAGAATAAGTAGAAGTCAGCTGTCATGTTTTTGGAAAAGGTTTTCCTCCACTGATACAAAGGACAGACTTGAGTTTCACTTCCCCTCCCTCTTCCTGCCTGGAATGCAGAACTTCGTCTAGCACTTGGGCAGACATCTTACACCCCGATCTGCAGCCAAGGCCGAGAGAGTCCTGAATGTCAGCACTGACACCTTTAAGCCACTAAACCAATACCGGCAACCGCCTATATCTATCCCTATGACCACATGAGAAAAATAAACCCTTAACAGCTTAAGCTAATAGGAGTTTTCAATTACATGAAGCCATTAACATTCCTGAGTGTTACAGAATTTATCTGGGAAGGAAACAGAAATATCTTGAAACTACATCACCCCAGTGGAAATTCACATCTGAGTTGGAAAATAATCACCATTTTTCTTTCTGCAATATAAACATTTATAATTCACATCTGCATGATACTTTCCCCAGGTGCTCAAGACAGGGAAGATGAAGAGTAACGCTGCTCTGGATTTTTACTTGTGATTTCAGGAATAAATACAGAAAAATGATGCTCCGTAGAGAAGAAAAATCTGGGATTCAAATTTCAAGTGTCTGACTTCACTCTGTGCCCAATGCCCCAAGCCATGAAGCTGGCTCACCACTCAGATTTCATGGGCCCAGATGTCAGATTTTGAAAAGCTGCTTTCTTGCAACAGTGGGGCTGTGCACCGTATTTCTTTCGCGTATCTAAATTGTTATCTATGTCTTCCCTAAGAACACAGCAGATTTACTGAAAGTGAAAATTATTAATGAAATAATACATCTTAAAGAGTTCTGGTTTAGCTAAGACAGCTGGGCTTAACATTAAAATGCTTCCTATTCATCTAAAGCCTTCTGCTTCCAGGCTGTGGCTATATATTTGTGTCATCTCACAAGCAAAGAATACCAGCTTTGGAGTCAAAAAGAATTGAAATTGAATCCTAGGTCTACCATCTGTAGTTGTACGGGGCGCTAGCAGCTAGTACACAGACTGGTCGGTAAGATGATAACATCATGAGTTCAGTTAATTTAGTCTCTTCAGGTCTCGGCATTCTCAGTTGGAAGAAAAAAATTACTAATACCTGTCATCAAGGTTGCAGTAAGAAGTGGAGAAATGCACCTGATATGTGATATCAGCTATTATTGTTAGGACTTTGTACATAGCAGAGAAATATTCTCACTTTCTACATGACATCTTGAAGGAAACTTTCACTGGGTCACTTTTTCTGGGAGGGATGGAAAAGGAGGAGAAATGAAACCACTACTCCAGGCTTCAGTCGGTGCTCCTAACATCCCTGGGAAGCTGCTTAAGCCATTTCGACCAAGAACAATGTAGAAAACAGACATATTCACCAGAGTGAAGATGATCTTTGCAGGGACAAAGGCATTGGCTAGGCTGAAAGTCAGAGGTGGATGGGAGGTCAGAACCAGTTTCTTTGGGAAGTCAGGGCTCTAGAGCTAAGATAGTAAGGAAAAGCCCAGCAGTTCCCTCAAGAGGCCTTATTCTTAATGACACAGAGACAAAAAGCAGATGTGTACTCACCCTCCTCCTGCACCACTCTCTGCTCCTCTGTAGATTAAAGGCAGAAACAGCTGCACACTTTGTTAGTTTATTGATCTTGAATAAAGGAATTCTAGGCAAGTTCTTTATTTGGTGTTAGTTGTCCAAGAGGTACAGAGTATGTCATAAGAGGATATCTGCCAGATTGTTTCACTGAATTATAAATCAAGCCGACTCCTTATTCTGACAACCACAGAAAAAGAGTTTCCAATGCTCATAACCAGTCCTAGTAAATATGAAATGCATGAGACAGGTCTATTAGAAAGACAGATAAATACATAGATACATAGATATATAAGCTAGATGATAGATAGATAAGACAGACAGATAGATTGGTTGATTGATTTCAATGAATAGGGAAATTGAGGCTTAGGGATGTGCCTGAATCCAGAAATTACCCCGAACCAGCTGATGTTTTCCAGAGACTGTGTGGACTTGGGCCAAACCTTGGTTATAGTTTGGGTTCTGCTATTAAATAGTCATGGTTCCTGGAGGTCACACAGCATTTATAGCTCTCTGCTTCCCCATTTCTAAGATGAATTTACTTGCATTCTGTTGTCATTACCAGATCAAAATGCTAGAGTTCTTTGATTTAAAATGGTAGCCTTGTAAATTCGGCCAAAAAGTGACACCTACATAGCTGTAACACGTTTCCTGGCTGCCATCATAACCTGCATGGAATCTTGCTGTACGTTACTGGGCTGGGACTGCTGTCTTTTCATGCTCACAGATTTCTCCGTTTTAATATACACCAGTAACGTAGGACTCAAACTTTTCTGGTAGTATATTCCCGTGCGAATGTCTCCTCTACCACAGATTCATTTGCAAGCAGCTACAACACATTATTGATCCTTGGGGTTTATACAAATTGGGGGACTATTAGGCTATTTCACTGGACCCTTTGAATTTTGAATTGAAAAAAAAAAAAAAAAAAAAAATAGAGGAGCAGATTGCCAGAAACAAGCCGGGAAGTCCAGGCGCGTACAGTTAAGTTGCACAGACCTGCAGCGCCACCTGTTGGCTGCTGTGTTAATAATCACCCCAGAGTCCTAAACAGAAGAGAAACCGAGCTCATCTCCAAAATGAAAAACAAGGGAGCAGGGTATGTGGAGATCAAATGGAAGTTCGACTTAAAGCTGAAAAGGAAAAAGGCATCCTTGGAAAATGTGTGGTGCAACTTCATTCCGATGGCAATGCGGTGAATACTATTTCCATCACTTTAGTTTTAATGAAGCACAAGAGGAAAATGAAAAGTTAGAATGAGAATTTCAGAACCAGACAAGAGTTTACGTGATAGCATAACCTCTCATTGCAGAAATGAGAATCTAAGAAACCAAGATGCTGGGGCATTATATATCCCAGAGCTAATGTGCCTGGGGTGTGGATGTTTGGATTATAACTCACTTCTTCAGATCTTTAGTTCAGGTTCTTTCTGGATGACTTTCTTTAAGAAAAGGCATTTTAAGGGAGTTTTATATTCTCTATTCTTAATAGAATACTATTGAGAATCAGAGGCAGTTCTCACAATATTACTTATTTAAATTCACAACATTAGGGAAGCAATTTCAGTAATAACCCCTATTTCTAGCTGCCTATCAAAAACATTCGCTAATTGTTACGATGCTTATGGAATCAAAAATTGCCAAAGAACAACTTTTCTTCCCCTTCCTCATCCTTCTCAGCAATTCATTCATTTGCTTCCCACTGTGCCCATGAAAGGCTATGGTTCCCTTGGGACATAGGACTCCTAGGTTGTGGTTTCCTGAGATGCTAATTGTTCATTTGAGACAACCAAGGGCAAATACAGAGATAACTCCCTCTGCTCTTCTATTTGGTCATATTAATGAGGCGTGTCAAAAGGGGATGGAAACAAGTGAGAATTGGGTCATCACAACATGGACAAGTTGTGTCAAGGAAAAAGCTTAGTGAATGGCATCTTGTGCTAACGGGAGAATGCAAGTGCCCAGTAGGGTTCATAAGCACCATGTGGTACAGAAATCATGAAATATCTACCAGGATCAAGAATTTTTTTATACTTTGTAGTTTTCCAAAATGAGAGAAACTTACCTCCATTTTTAATTTATTTATGTTTTAATTAGTGGTTAACAGTATATTCCTTAAAGAGAAATGCTTACTCTCCTCTCCTGAGTGTAGCGAAGAGAAAGAAAACACAAGAGACTAGGTCTTGCTTCCTAGTCAGTTTTGAGGGTATATGGTTAGGAGTAATGGAAGCTCTGGGGAAGAAAGAAAGCAAATTGCATGAAATTGGGTCAGTTGAATGCTGTCTAGTGCCGGCAAAGTGGTCTCAAGGACTAGATATTGGAAATGTGTCTGGACCCCCTACCTAATTCTCCATTCAGTCCGTTGCCAAACTAGAAGGCTGAGGGCTGTCAATAATGCCTCTCTCTCCTTTAACCTCTGTCAATTGCACCACTTCCAAAATATCTCTGAATCTGGCTTTCCCTCTCCATTCCCACTACCACTCCTTAGTACAAGTGACATATTGCATTGCAACTGCCTCCTAACTAGTCTTTCCTTTCACATCCATTTTCCACACTGTCACCAGCTTTATCTATCTGAAATGCAAATTGAATCATGCCATGTCTCTGCTTGAAACCACTGAGCAAGGACAAAGTCCAAGCTTCTCAGCATGGAATAGAAGACTTCTCAATTTGGGGAGGAGAAAAAAAAAAAAAAGACTTCTCAGTTTGGCTCAGATTTTTTATTCAACCTTATTTCCTGGCTCGACACCTCCAGTTTCCTTAAAATTTCAGCTCTTTTTTGCTGCACACTTGTCTCTTTGGCATGTCTGTCTGTACTCACAGTTTGTTCTTCCAACGTGTTGTGTCCTTCGCTCTCACCACTGGGAAAATTCTTAATCTTTCAAGGGCCATTTCCATTAACTCTGTCCCTAAGGAGCCTTCTCCTAAATTTTTCAGATGTGGAGGTTCTCTGTCCTGGGTACTTGTACTCTGCTTCCTTATTACTTACATATATTACGGCATGAAGCTTATTGTATCGTAACTCCATGAGCAGTTTGGTCTTCCTTACATAGAACATGAGTTTCCTAATATAAGATCCTGATAGATCTTTTTATATTTCAAATTTTTATCATACACAGTTCCACAAATGTTCACTGAAGATAAACCATACATATGTCACTGTGCTAAATACTGGAGATACAAAGATTGGCTAGGAGTGTTATCCATAGTCATCTCACTCATGGTCTGTCTTTTCTGTTTCCAAAGTATAGGAACAGTTGGAGAGAAGAATTTTGTGTGCTTTTCACAGCTGCACCCCACTGTAATGTGGTGATTCTTCTATATCCCAAAATCAATGGTGAAACATATTGCATGTGTAGTTCTTTCCAGGGCTCTAGTCACTGGATATAACAGATGATATCATTAACATCATCTTAATTGTCATGTGTACTGCTTTTTTAAAAAAAATGCATACCATTTTTATTTATTTTTTTTAATTTTTTTATTTTTTCAGCATAACAATATTCATTATTTTTGCACCACACCCAGTGCTCCATGCAATCCGTGCCCTCTACAATACCCACCACCTGGTGCCCCCAACCTCCCACCCCCCACCCCTTCAAAATTCTCAGATCGTTTTTCAGAGTCCATAGTCTCTCATGGTTCACCTCCCCTTCCAATTTCCCTCAACTCCCTTCTCCTCTCCATCTCCCCTTGTCCTCCATGCTATTTGTTATGCTCCACAAATAAGTGAAACCATATGATAATTGACTCTCTCTGCTTGACTTATTTCACTCA